>NC_068430.1:69214440-69532565 GCF_023373465.1 Oncorhynchus keta | reverse complement strand
CAAACATCTCTGGAGAGACTTGAAAATAGCTGAGCAGCGACGCTCCCCATCCAACCTGACAGAGCTTGAGAGTATCTGTAGAGCAGAAGGGTAGGAACTCCCCAAATAAAGGTGTGCCAAGCTTGTGGTGCCATTCCCAAGAAGACTCAAGGCTGTAATCTCTGCCAAAGGTGCTTCAACAAAGTACTGAGTAAAGGTTCAGAAAACGTACGTACATGTGGTATTTAGTTGTTTTAAAACACTTTTTTAAACTTAAATACATATGCAAAAATTTCTAAAAATCTGTTTTTGCTTTGTCATTATGGGGTATTGTGTGTAGATTGATGTGAGGAAAAACACATTTAATCCATTTAAGAATAAGGTTGTGACGTAAACAACAGGTTGAACAAGTCAAGGCGTCTGAATATTTTCTGAAAAGTATGTGTTTGCGTGTGTTTGGGTGTGTGTGTGAAATTAAGCCTAGCCAGTTTTGAAGGGAAACCTGCGTGTGGTGGATTGCGTCAGCTGATATTGCACCAATTGGATTCACACTCTAATTACATGCGGTCTATTTAGTTGAGCAATTCTACACGTGCTTCCTCGATGCCGGATGTCACACGCTCTCATGTGCTGGTGTCTCATGCAGCTGTTACTATCTTTTACACTCTATGCTCTGTGTTTCTGATATCCCACCACCACCCCAGCCTCCACCTGTAGGAGTCCTGTTTCTTCCATCATGGGATTTGATATAGCATATCTTGCTCATTGACTTTAGTTATATTACCATCTTCATTTGACACTTGTTTCTGGCAGTGAGCTACCCTGAAGGAGCAGAGCCCTATTGACAAACCATGCATTGTTATCTTTTCTAATGGTTAAATGTACACATGGGGGTTTCTTTCTAAAAATACTTTGCACATAAGAGAAGTGTCCAATCATGATGGTTTCTCAATTGGTGTGTGGGGTGTATTTGTGAGAAAGAGAGACAGATGGAGGGACAAAGAAGGAGTTCATGCATGTGTTTTTATCCTATATAGACATATATTCTAAGACCTACAGTATCAACCATCCTCTCAATACACTACGTTGCCTAGTTAGCAGTGGGAACAGCACATTATCACATACAAACTAGCCTGTGAGGGAAGTCTCTGAGTCTGTTGTGGATGGCCACATTCACAGTGCCTGTTGGCTCTTCCTCAGCAACTGCCTGTGTCCATCACTAGAGGGAGTGTTCAGTATGGGGAAGATTAATACTAACATGGGTCAACTGACAGGATGAGTAGATGGAGCTGGATTGGTCTGAGACAGGGAGAGAGAGGGTGAGGAAAGAGGTTGGGAGGAGAGAGAGAGACAAACAGAGAGAGAGAGAGAGAGACAAACAGAGAGAGATAGAGACACACACACAGACACACGCACACAAACACACACACACACACACACACACACACACACACACACACACACACACACACACACACACACACACACACACACACAGACACACACACAGAGAGACACACACACAGAGACACACACACAGAGACACACACACACACACACACACACACACACACAGAGACACACTGAGACAGAGACACACAGAGACAGAGACAGAGACAGAGACAGAGACACACAGAGACAGACACACACACACACACACACAGAGACACACACAGACTCACACACACCCAGAGATAGAGACACAAACATACACAGAGACACACACAGAGACAGAGACACACACACACAGACACACAGAGACAGATACATACAGAGTCAGAGACACACACAGAGACAGAGACACACAGAGACAGAGACAGAGACATACAGAGACAGAGACAGAGACACACACAGAGACAGAGACACACACAGAGACATACAGAGACAGAGACAGAGACACACAGAGACAGAGACAGAGACACACCCACACAGAGAAAGAGACACACACTTCACACAGTCTGCATTACCAACATGCATATTGGCTAAACAGTTATTAATCTCACCTCCAAAACTCACTCAAACCACCAAAACACTTCATACTTGTCTCAAAATAAGCTTGTTCAACTATAACACTTGCAACAATTCTCACTCAGAAAGCATGCAATGTCTCTCATAACACACTAACCTAAAAAACACTAACAACAGGGAGCATACAATCAATGATGAACTATACATATATCAGTATTTCATTATAGAATAAGAATAACACATTTTCACTTTATTGACTGTACTAAAGTATATGTAACAAGAAGGAATCAGAAATGCAGCAGTTTGCTTCAATAGCCATTATTTTTTCTATATCTTTGCGTATAGTAATTGTAAAATACAAAGTTGAAACAAAAGAAAAAATCCTGAAATTCCAGGGCTGCAATAGCAATTACAACAAAAAACATAATCAACATGTGTCGTATAATCACTCATACTGTACATTACTGTGAAGGTTCTAGTTCTCATCAACATGTATAGTATAATCACTCATACTGTACAGTACTGTGAAGGTTCTAGTTCTCATCAACATGTATAGTATAATCACTCATACTGTACAGTACTGTGAAGGTTCTAGTTCTCATCAACATGTATAGTATAATCACTCATACTGTACAGTACTGTGAAGGTTCTAGTTCTCATCAACATGTATAGTATAATCACTCATACTGTACAGTACTGTGAAGGTTCTAGTTCTCATCAACATGTATAGTATAATCACTCATACTGTACAGCACTGTGAAGGTTCTAGTTCTCATCAACATGTATAGTATAATCACTCATACTGTACAGTACTGTGAAGGTTCTAGTTCTCATCAACATGTATAGTATAATCACTCATACTGTACAGTACTGTGAAGGTTCTAGTTCTCATCAACATGTATAGTATAATCACTCATACTGTACATTACTGTGAAGGTTCTAGTTCTCATCAACATGTATAGTATAATCACTCATACTGTACAGTACTGTGAAGGTTCTAGTTCTCATCAACATGTATAGTATAATCACTCATACTGTACAGTACTGTGAAGGTTCTAGTTCTCATCAACATGTATAGTATAATCACTCATACTGTACAGTACTGTGAAGGTTCTAGTTCTCATCAACATGTATAGTATAATCACTGATACTGTACAGTACTGTGAAGGTTCTAGTTCTCATCAACATGTATAGTATAATCACTCATACTGTACAGCACTGTGAGGGTTCTCTCTCCTGCATTTGGCCACAAGTTCTCATCAACATCACATCTCATGTCTTCTCTGGCGATGCATCTTGGAAAGTATCGTCTGGAGTGTCTAATCCAACCCTGCCACTCTTCTTTCCTTACCAACCTGTCTTGATCCATGTTTCCAAACTAAATCATTCCGAAGCCATCCACTTTTGTCTGGTTGCCATCTAGACTAAGGACACTTGGGTCGGCTTTCAGTTGACTTTCAATCAGCTGTGTTTGGAATGATTAAATAATCTGCTGAAATGTTCTATTTGTTTCAATCTGGTTACTGCAGAAATGTACCACATTTGCCATCATTCTGTTTTGAATGTGTTTTTAACAGTTGTGGAAACAGTGTGTTAGCATTTGAAAACGTGCTGCAAATATATCTTTTTGCAGGTGGTGGAGTATGAATGAGAAAAGAGTTCATGGATTTCAGAGAATGTGGTCATTGAATGCATTTTTTGTGAAAGCAATGAAAAAATGATTCACAGTTTGGTCCACATACACTTCTGTTTTGCTGACTGTGTGAAGGGTTTTGACAATGTGGCTTCAGTTTTGACCAATGTATGTGTCACGACTTCCGCCATGCCGGCCCCTCTCCTTGTTCGGGCGGCGTTCGGCGGTCGACGTCATCGGCCTTCTAGCCACCGCCGATCCACTTTTCATTTTCCATTTGTTTTGTCTGTGTCTTACACACCGGGCTTCACTTACCTAATTACTTGTTTATTATTTAACCCTCTGTTTCCCATTGTTCTTTGCATATCGGTCCTCTATTTTGGGCTCGTATATTTGCCTTGTATTTTTGTATTTTGAGTAAAGTACATTGATTACTCATTTCTGCTGTTCTGCGCCTGACTCTCAACACCAGCTACACACAGGACCCCATTACAGCATGTTTGCAATTGAACAAAAACTGTAATATCCCTAGTCTGACTTGCCTACTTAAATTAAAAATAGTCTCTACCACCACCGTCTCAGTCTCGGCCTCAGTCTCTGTTTAAATAGCTTTGTCTTTCTCTCTCCTGTCTCAGTCACGGCCTCAGTCTCTATTTAAATAGCTTTGTCTTTCTCTCTCCTGTCTCAGTCACGGCCTCAGTCTCTATTTAAATAGCTTTCTCTTACTCTCTCTCCTGTCTCAGGTTGAGGCCGAGGTTGTTCGATACCATTCCCGTTCACAGATCACTTGCCACACATGAAAATGTTTATGTGGGCCTAATTGAATTTAGTGATACATGGCTTGACAGATAAGGAAGCATTTGTAGAGCAGGTCAGCTATGAAAGATAATGTAATCTAACCAGTGAACTCTCTGTATTTTTCATTCATATTGTAAGCAGTGTTTCAGCAAGTGCAGTTTGAATGGATTTGGTTTGTTTTTGAATCTGTATTGCCGTGTGATTATAGCAATACAGCAGGCTCTCTCTCTCTCTCTCTCTCTCTCTCTCTCTCTCCCGCACCTGCTATCTCGACCTCTGAATGCTCGGCTATGAAAAGCCAACTGACATTTACTCTTGAGGTGCTGACCTGTTGCATCCTCTACAACCACTGTGATTATTATTTGACCCTGCAGGTCATTTATGAACGATCTGACCTTAATGGCCATGTAATCTTATAATGTCCACCCAGCACAGCCAGAAGAGGACTGGCCACCCCTCAGAGCCTGGTTCTACTTTAGGCGTCTTGCCTTTCTAGGGAGTTTTTCCTAGCCACCATGATTCCACAACTGCATTACTTGCTGTTTGGGGTTTTAGGCTGGGTTTCTGTATAAGCACTTTGTGACACCTGCTGATGTAAAAAGGGCTTTGTAAAAACATTTGATTTGATTTGATTATAAGAACACAGCAGGCTTTGTGTGATTGCACAAACTGCAGACATTTGTTTCTATGACAGCATGGCTATAGTGTGTCTATGCTTGACTTAACCTGTATGTAATGTAAATGTACTACATGTACTATACATACATGCAAAAGTCAAGCTACACTTAATATGAACTCTGCCTGACATTTGACAAGCACCCTGTAGAATAGAGATCAGTCAAAGCAGCTATGATTGAAACAAAAAAAACGATTCTGCTACTGTAACGACTCAAGATTAACCTAGTAGAAGACAGAGGTATCTACCTTTTCTTATTAGTCAACAGGAAAGCCATTCAAATATCTTCCTTCCTGAGAGTAAATGAATATAATATTTTGTGTCATCGCCATGCCAGCTGCAATATTCATGAAATGTATGAGCCGCCATTGCTGCAACTTGAGCGTGTCCGAAGTTGTCAACAACATTTTTATTGAAAAATTTTTGTTGTTGTAATTTTACCCCTTTTTCTGTCCCAGTTTCGTGATAGACAATTGCGATCCATTTGTGGTCTTGTCTCATCGCTGCAACTCCCCAACAGGCTCGGGAGAGGCGAAGGTTGAGTCATGTGTCCTCCGAAGCTGCTTCTTAACACCCGCTTGTTTAACTCTCCACACCAATTTGTCGGAGGAAACACCGTCCAACTGACGACCGAGGTCAGCATGCAGGTACCCGACCTGCAGGCACCCGACCTGCAGGCACCCGACCTGCAGGCAGCCGACCTGCAGGCAGCCGACCTGCAGGCACCCGACCTGCAGGCACCCGGGCCTCCACAAGGAGTTCCTCGAACGCCAGGAGCCAAGTAAAGCCCCCTGACCAAACCCTCTCCAAACCTGGACACAATGGACCAATTGTGCGCGGCCCTATGAGACTCCTGGTCACGGCCGGTTGTGACACACCCTGGGATCGAACCCTAAGCTGTAGTGACGCCGCAACACTGCGATGCAGTGCCTTAGACCGCTGCGTTACTCGGGAGGCCCGGGAACAACAGTTACCCCCTTCCCCAAGCTAAGGGTGATGGGCACCAAAGAGCTGCTGTGATGTCAAACCATTCACTGACATGTCGAGAGGGGTTGGGAGCACCACAGTGTAGAAAACCTCAGGAGTGTGTCTAATACTAAAGGCTGGCTATTATAAATACTGAGCTATATCGTATGCTAAAAACTATTATATTATTAAACTATATTAAAATTACATTATTTTATACAAAATACAAATGCTCAGAGAAATACATTTTGTTATACAATAATTACATTTGAATCATAAAGGTAAGGGGTAAACATTTTTGAAACCCCTAAAGATTCTTATAAATAAAGTAGTCAAGAGTTTAATATTTGGTCCTATATTCCTGGCACAAAATTACTACATCAAGCTTGTGACTGTACAAACTTGTTGGAAGCAATTGCAGTTAATTTTGGTTGTGTTGCAGATTATTTTGTGCCCAATAGAAATTCATCGTAAATAATGCATAGTGCCATTTTGGATTTAATTGTATTGTAAATAAGACTAGAGTTAGTTTCTAAACACTTGTGGATGCGACCATGATTACGGATAATCCTGAATGAAGTGTGAATAATGATAAGTGAGAAAGTTACATAGGGTCAAAGATCAAAGAGAGACATGTTAACCTCCCCCTATTGTAATGGTGATAGGTTAGCATGTCTTGGGGGCATGATCTTTGACCCTCTGTAACTTTCATATTTGTTAAAGTGGTTAGGACAGTTACTTGATTTTTTATGAAAGTCTTCATCTATAATCTGCGGTTACACAATTATACAATTAGCGTGCCCGTCCAAGGTGTTATGATGCTGTTGTAGGCCTGCTGTAGGACTTCATAGAAATGGATTCTAGTGTGTTTTATTGCTACAAAGACGTAACGCTGAATACGGTCGATACAGAAGTCTAACTAGCAAACATTTATAGTCAAGCCAGTTTAACAGAAAAACTGAAAAACTAAATATTTCATTCCAACAACAGCCCCCCTCATAGAGCTCACAGAGCATCCGATGCTTACATTTGATCACAAAAACCTGTAAACCTCTAAATAATAGACGGGATGAGACCTGTAAAACAAGTGCACAATAACACGTAGCATGGAAGCCGATACAACAGCACAGGTGCTCACATGACCAACAAACATGGCAACAATAACCGACAAGAAAAATGGGAAAAAGAAGGAAAATATATACACATACTAATGGGAACCAGGGGTGAGTAATGAGACAAGACAGTCCGGGGTTGGTGGTAATGATCCCGTTCAGTGACGCCTAGAAGGACGATGACGTAGACCTCCGGTGCTGGTGAACGGAATTAACAGCAGTACTGGGGGGATCCGTGACATACAGTATGGATTCTGGAAAATCAAATCAAATATATTTATATAGCCCTTCTTACATCAGCTGATATCTCAAAGTGCTGTACAGAAACCCAGCCCAAAACCCCAAACAGCAAGCAATGCAGGTGTAGAAGCACGGTGGCTAGGAAAAACTCCCTAGAAAGGCCAAAACCTAGGATGAAACCTAGAGAGGACCCAGGCTATGAGGGGTGGCCAGTCCTCTTCTGGCTGTGCCGGGTGGAGATTATTATTATTTTTTATTTTTTTATTTCACCTTTATTTAACCAGGTAGGCTAGTTGAGAACAAGTTCTCATTTGCAACTGCGACCTGGCCAAGATAAAGCATAGCAGTGTGAACAGACAACACAGAGTTAAGTTACACATGGAGTAAACAATTAACAAGTCAATAACACAGTAGAAAAAAAGGGGAGTCTATATACAATGTGTGCAAAAGGCATGAGGAGGTAGGCGAATAATTACAATATTGCAGATCAACACTGTAGTGATAAATGATCAGATGATCATGTACAGGTAGAGATATTGGTGTGCAAAAGAGCAGAAAAGTAAATAAATAAAAACTGTGGGGATGAGGTAGGTGAAAATGGGTGGGCTATTTACCAATAGATTATGTACAGCTGCAGCGATCGGTTAGCTGCTCAGATAGCTGATGTTTGAAGTTGGTGAGGGAGATAAAAGTCTCCAACTTCAGCGATTTTTGCAATTCGTTGGAAAGAAAGGCGGCCGAATGAGGTGTTGACTTTAGGGATGATCAGTGAGATACACTTGCTGGAGCGCGTGCTACGGATGGGTGTTGCCATCGTGACCAGTGAACTGAGATAAGGCAGAGCTTTACCTAGGATGGCCTTGTAGATGACCTGGAGCCAGTGGGTCTGGCGACGAATATGTAGCGAGGGCCAGCCGACTAGAGCATACAAGTCGCAGTGGTGGGTAGTATAAGGTGCTTTAGTGACAAAACGGATGGCACTGTGATAAACTGCATCCAGTTTGCTGAGTAGAAGCGATTTTGTAGATGACATCGCCGAAGTCGAGGATCAGTAGGATAGTCAGTTTTACTAGGGTAAGCTTGGCAGCGTGAGTGAAGGAGGCTTTGTTGCGGAATAGAAAGCCAACTCTTGATTTGATTTTCGATTGGAGATGCTTGATATGGGTCTGGAAGGAGAGTTTGCAGTCGAGCCAGACACCTAGGTACTTATAGGTGTCCACATATTCAAGGTCAGAACCATCCAGTGTGGTGATGCTAGTCGGGCATGCGGGTGCAGGCAGCGATCGGTTGAAAAGCATGCATTTGTTTTACTAGCGTTTAAGAGCAGTTGGAGGCCACGGAAGGAGTGTTGTATGGCATTGAAGCTCGTTTGGAGGTTAGATAGCACAGTGTCCAATGACGGGCCGAAAGTATATAGAATGGTGTCGTCTGCGTAGAGGTGGATCAGGGAATCGCCTGCAGCAAGACCAACATCATTGATATATACAGAGAAAAGAGTCGGCCCGAGAATTGAACCCTGTGGCACCCCCATAGAGACTGCCAGAGGACCGGAAAGAAAGGCCTGCTCACAGAAGTGTTTTAGGGAGCGTTTGACAGTGATGAGGGGTGGTCGTTTGACTGCGGCACCGTAGCGGATACAGGCAATGGGGCAGTGGTCGCTGAGATCCTGGTTGAAGACAGCGGAGGTGTATTTGGAGGGCCAGTTGGTCAGGATGACGTCTATGAGGGTGCCCTTGCTTACAGAGTTAGGGTTGTACCTGGTGGGTTCCTTGATGATTTGTGTGAGATTGAGGGCATCTAGCTTAGATTGTAGGACTGCCGGGGTGTTAAGCATATCCCAGTTTAGGTCACCTAACAGAACAAACTCTGAAGCTAGATGGGGGGCAATCAATTCACAAATGGTGTCCAGGGCACAGCTGGGAGCTGAGGGGGGTGGGTAGCAGGCAGCAACAGTGAGAGACTTATTTCTGGAGAGAGTAATTTTCAGAATTAGTAGTTCGAATTGTTTGGGTATGGACCTGGAAAGTATGACATTACTTTGCAGGCTATCTCTGCAGTAGACTGCAACTCCTCCCCCTTTGGCAGTTCTATCTTGATGGAAGATGTTATAGTTGGGTATGGAAATCTCTGAATTTTTGGTGGCCTTCCTGAGCCAGGATTCAGACACGGCAAGGACATCAGGGTTAGCAGAGTGTGCTAAAGCAGTGAGTAAAACAAACTTAGGGAGGAGGCTTCTGATGTTGACATGCATGAAACCAAGGCTTTTTCGATCACAGAAGTCAACAAATGAGGGTGCCTGGGGACATGCAGGGCCTGGGTTTACCTCCACATCACCCGCGGAACAGAGAAGGAGTAGTATGAGGGTGCGGCTAAAGGCTATTAAAACTGGTCGCCTAGAGCGTTGGGGACAGAGAATAAGAAGAGCAGGTTTCTGGGCATGGTAGAATATATTCAGGGCATAATGCGCAGACAGGGGTATGGTGGGGTGCGGGTACGGCGGAGGTAAGCCCAGGCACTGGGTGATGATGAGAGAGGTTTTATCTCTGGACATGCTGGTTGTAATGGGTGAGTTCACCGCATATGTGGGAGGTGGGACAAAGGAGGTATCAGGGGTATGAGGAGTGGGACTAGGGGCTCCATTGTGAACTAAAACAATGATAACTAACCTGAGCAACATTATACAAGGCATATTGACATTTGACATTATAACAGAACATGGCCAAGATGTTCAAATGTTGATAAATGACCAGCATGTTCAAATAATAATATTCACAGTAGTCGAGGGTGCAGCAAGTCAGCACCTCAGGAGTAAATGTCAGTTGGCTTTTCATAGCCGATCATTAAGCGTATCTCTACCGCTCCTGCTGTCTCCAGAGAGTTGAAAACAGCAGGTCTGGGACAGGTAGCATGTCTGGTGAACAGGTCAGGGTTCCATAGCCGTAGGCAGAACTGTTGATACTGGAGCAGCAGCACAGCCAGGTGGACTGGGGACAGCAAGGAGTTATCATGCCAGGTAGTCCTGAGGCATGGTCCTAGGGCTCAGGTCCTCCGAGTGAGAGAAAGAAAGAGAGATAGAGAGAATTAGAGAGAGCATACTTAAATTCAAACAGGTCACCCGATAAGACAGGAGAAGTACTCCAGATATAACAGACTGACCCTAGCCCCCGACATGTAAACTACTGCAGCATAAATACTGGAGGCTGAGACAGGAGGTGTCAGGAGACACTGTGGCCCCATCCGAGGACACCCCCGGACAGGGCCAAACAGGCAGGATATAACCCCACCCACTTTGCCAAAGCACAGCCCACACACCACTAGAGGGATATCTTCAACAACCAACTTACTATCCTGAGACAAGGCCGAGTATAGCCCACAAAGATCTCCGCCAAGGCACAACCCAAGGGAGGGATCCCACTGTACAATCCTACAAACAGTATGGATTCACTATCTGTAAAAGAGGATCCCACTGTACAATCCTACATACAGTAGTATGGATTCACTATCTATACAATTAACCCACATTCCTCTTCCATGTCTCCTGTCTGTTTCCCTGTAGCACTGCCACTACACTGAGTCTCTGAAAACTTCTGTCATAGGGAGTTTACTTTCACAGAGAGGATGACACTGTGTTTCCGGTACACAGTACAGTAAGCCACATATTGTCCAGAACCTTTGATTACTGTGTTGGCAGAATGAGCGGTGGAAAGTATTAAAATGCTACCAACAGCAAAGTTAGCAAATGAAGACACCAGCATAGTAGGGACGTTGGTGACCCCAATGTTACAGTTTTTTACAATCCCTTTGGCACTAATTTCAGAACCTTGTGGTCATTTTTCAAAACTCTAGACACAAAACTCAAAACGGTCATCACTTGTAACACAGGCTGTCCAATGTTCAAAATATTGCATTTTGCATTCATATCTTTAAAGAAACCTTGCACTTGCAGAATCATTGGTTCAAATAACTAATTTATCATGAAATACCATAGGAACGTTAATTTAGATCACCAAAACACAAGATACCGATAGTTTCACTGTGTAATTGTTCGTTCAATCATTAAATATTGTCGTACAAAATATGTGATACATGTTTCATTATGGTACTACACGTAAATACATCACTGTAAAAGGACTAGTAAAGAGAATGCTACAGACACAGTGGAATCAGTGAACAAAATATGAAATTTATTGATGAAATACAATAAAATCACTCAGGTTTCTTTGAATCAGAGCAAAAATAATTAGCTTCAAAAAAAGAAAAAAACTACAGTAAAACATCAACTGCAGTGTTCCTCACCTGTCTTACTGTAAAAAGCCAAACAAAGTATTGATTACTGTACTTCTATATTTCCCTCAACCCTGTCTTGTGGATTTGGCCACAGGTTGATGTTAAGTTGTGTCATTTTGAACAGGTGATTTTAATTCAATGAACAAAGGATCTTAGCTGTATGTGTATTATATCCAAGCAATTGGAAAAAGTGTTAAGAGTTTTGAAAAATGTGCATTTTGATCATTGGTGGTGTGTGTGTGTGGCCATAACTTAGTGTGTACTTGTGTGTGTGTGTGGCCGTAGCTCAGTGTGTGTGTGTGTGTGTCTGCATGCGTGCATGCGTGTTTGGCCGTGGGTGTTTTGTGTGTGTGTGTGCAGGCAGTGAAGCTATTTGGATTTACTACATTTGAATAGTTCACATGCTGTGCAATGTTCACAGTTCTTGGATAATTTGTTCATTGCATGTTTATTAGATAGCTATTTGCATAGTTGTCAAATAATACAGGAGTCTGTATGTGACACAAGGGACCAATACGATACTCCTGAATCCATTCCTTTCATGCTGAATTAAGTCAATGATCTCTTCTTGGAAGTAAACATTACAATTAACATTCGTCATGCACAGTCTTCTAACTCTTTCACAAATGCTTGCCAGTATAACACAGTAGTCTGCCATATGACAGAAATCCAGAAAGGTTAAGCAGCAGCATATGGTTCCTAAATTGAAGGAGAGAATCTGTGTGAATTGGCTGTACTCTCCAAGTCTCCAGATGGATCCAAGTCTCCAAAAGGACGAGGAACTCAAGCAATTATTGAATTCAATCTAATTTTGCCTCCCTTTCCTTCCTCTCTCCTCCAAGTGTCCTTCCATCAAATCAAGCAACTCGTCTGAGGGATTCCATATTTTTCCTGTTTTTCTCTCTCCTTTTATCCTTTTCTTCACTTCTATAATTTTCGCTGATTTACTTTGCTCCTATTCGTTTCTTTCTCTCCTTCCTCTCCTCCTATTCATTTTCCTCTCCCCTTCCTTCTTTCCTCCAAGTGTTCTTCAATTTCTGAGTTAGACATCAAGAGTGTCTTTCTTGGAATGAACTTTGAGTACGATGTCTGTCTATTTCCACATTAATGATAAACTGTGATATATATCCTCCTCCCTCCTTCCTCCTTCTCTAGAAAGCCACTGGCTACACACGAGGAAACGTGACTTTTCACCCTCATCGGAAAAATGGCATACCTCTTGGGCCAAATTGACGTTTTTTTAATGTGACAGACCAGCGGCCATTTTCTCCCAGGGTATCGTGGGTAAATTAGCTTTCAAAACAAGTACGTATATAACTCCAAATGAAGTACTACAGTAGCCACTACAAGCCAATGTATTTAGCACCTTGCCTGAGGCTTCTGCTGGCC
Organism: Oncorhynchus keta; assembly: GCF_023373465.1. Taxonomy (NCBI): domain Eukaryota; kingdom Metazoa; phylum Chordata; class Actinopteri; order Salmoniformes; family Salmonidae; genus Oncorhynchus; species Oncorhynchus keta. Next base: position 69,519,517 of record NC_068430.1, on the reverse strand, counting down.
AATCACTGCTTTGTGTTTGCCTGTCAAGTTTGTCCTAACGTGTGGCTTGCTTTACCGCACAGTCAATGACAACGCCATCCGATATTATCAATAGCCTTGAAGCAATTGTAATATAGGTAATTCAATTTACGAATTTGGGCCATATTGTGAAATATGCAATATGTGGGAAAATAGGGCCAGAGAGAGAAAGAGAGAGGTTGAGAGACCTGTTGGACAAACCTGTGCCTCAGGTTCTTGTTTCGGTTCATGTCTAACAACATCCATACATGTGGAACAAAGATTGCATGCATCGCAAAGTCTATGTTGGGAGCCTCCCCCAGTTCAACAAGTCATTAATCTCTGGTCATTTCTCTTCAGGCCTCTGGCAGCTATGTCATCATAAATCCACTATTGGGATGAGAGATGAATGCTACATTAGGGAGCCAAGATGGAGGCGGCTAAGCAGTCTTCCCCCACAATGCATGGGTCATGGGTCCTAAAACTTAAGTTCCAATTAAGTTTCCTGTATGGAATATACATCTTCATGTCTAAAATGGAATAAACTGCTTTATTTCTGTTCACCCTTCCCAGAGGGCAAAACTGGTTGAGATTACGTCATTACCACCGTCATTATTACGTTCGTTCAACCAGTATTCCATAGTTTTGCCCACTGGGTTTCTTCTAAGAGTGTGCATCCTTTTCTCTATTTCATCAGTTTCCATGTTGTAAACATGTATGACAAAACTGGATTTCTGGACTCCGAGAGAAAGAGAGGGGGACAGAGAAGGAGGAGAGAGAGAGAAAGTCAGGTCACATTAGAAATGCTCTCCAATGGCTGCGTTTACACAGGCAGCCCAATTCTGATTTTCTTTCCCACTAATTGGTCATTTGACCAATCATGTCAGATCTTTTCACATCAGATCATTTTCCAGAGCTGATCTGACATAAAAAAAATACAAGACTTGGACTGCTTGTCTAAATGCAGCCATTGGGGGATCAAATCAAATGAAATGTTATTTGTCACATGCTTCGTAAACAACAGGTGTAGACTAACAATGTAATTACTTACTAACAGATCCTTTGCCAACAATGCAGATCATTTTTCTTTGTCGAAATAATAGAGAAATAATAACAGAGGAATAAATACACAATGAGTAATGATAACTTGGTTATATACAGTACACGGGTTGATGTGCAAGGGTACAAGTTAATTGAGGTATAGTAGATATGTACATATAGGTAGGGATAAAGTGACTAGGCAACAGGATAGATAATAAACAGTAACAGGATGCGGTGTACAGTCTGTCTCCGCCCCGGGAGGCTGTAGTGGCGTAGGATACTGGGCCGGGGCATGATCACTGCGGGAGGAGGGAAGATTGTTTTGAACTGTCCTGGTAATTAACCACCGCCGTACAGAGTAAATCTCTCTCCTCCGCTAAGCTCCTCTGATCATCCCTCCCCTCTGATGTCTCTCTTTCTCTTCTGTTCTCCCTCTTCTTCTCCACTCTCTTTCTCTTGTTCTCTTCTGCTTTCTGTCTTTTTAACTTTCTCTCTTTCCCTCACTTTTCCACCCTCTTTCTTTCTCTATTTGTTTCCCCTCACTCTCTCTTTCCGCTCTCCCTCTCTTTTTCTAAGTGGGGAAAGAAAAGGAGGCCGAACAAAGGATATTAATCTGGCTTTGTAATTAACGAGGACCTTCAGGTTTTCGCTGGTATATTTGATACGTCTTCAAATTCAATAAAACTCCTGCTTATGCATAAAGGTATCTTGCAGTTAATTAGTGCAGGTTAATTATTTTGGAGTTAAACTTCACAATCTTTCGATCAAGGTCAGTGATTGATATATTGGGGATACCGGTGACTTAAATGTCACCAAGTTTTTTAATCATGCAGCAATTCCTGCTTGATCTACATCATAGTGTGCTGTAGTCAGGGGAATTCGGCCCAGGCATTTTATCCACATCAGCCTACGTCACAATCTGCGCTACCAACTCACAGTGAGTGAGGTGACAATGTAGAATGTGCTCTTTCTACTGTACGTTTATCGGCACCCTTTCAGGTTTAAAATACATGATCTTGTCTATCTGACTGATGACAGAGTTGCAGCAGGTCTCTTTGCTGATGCCATGTCACATTTTTATTTTTTATATGCCATTTTTTGTGTGTGTGTGTCAATTTCGACGAGCCCACCCACCTACAAAATGGTCCAGCCCATCTGGCATTTGCCAGAATTGCAAGATAGCCAATACACCCCTGGCTGGAGTATGTCTACGTGGTATCTTGATGATATTGATGTTGTATTTCGGTTATAGAGTACTGCATGATATCCACAGATGTCATGCTTGTTTCTACTGCCTACAACTAAACTCTAACAAGATGCATGGATACACAAATCTGAGTATAGGCCTAGATTCTTGTGTTTCGGGCCATAGCTAACAGTATGATGCTACATTTTCATGTTATCCAGCCAATGTAGGGAAAAACTGGCATTGCGGCAATATACTCAATCCAGTGATGTTCCCTCCTTGATGCCATAGCAGTACAAGACTGTTGGTACTCAGAACTTCTTAAACTGTACTTATGAAGGAAGGAGAGAGAGGGAAGGAGTAGGAGAGTCCTGTGGGAAATAGCGAGGGAGGTTGTAGCTGATAGTTCCTCTACCCCCCTCGGCTAGCTAGCTAAAGGTCTTCCTGTGGTCAAAGAGAATGCTGACGCACAATCAAACTCCTCTCATCTCCTTTCATGTACCTACTGCTGCTGCCTGCAGTACAGTTACAATGTTGGCAATGTGGCTTTTCACTTCTGTTGTAAACTGTACTGGTCCAGATATAACAACATGGATACAGGATGATATTACAGGAGAACTTATATTCTGTAAGGGTTTCACTCTGTCTGATCAGTGTTATGTAATCCTGGTCCTGGGGACCCACAGTATGTGCAGGGTTTTGCTCCAGCCGAGCACTAACTCACCTGATTGCAATAACATCTAATCATTAATCATCCAAGCCTTGTAAAGTTTAATCAGGTGGTAGTGCAGGTCTGGAATAATAGTCTGTGTGTCCCCATGGCCAGAATGGGACAACATTGATCTAGATAGTACACCATGGTAATATACATGGAAAGACATTTTGGTATTTGTTCAAAACACTTGGCTGACACTAATGCAGTTTAAACCACACAGACGTTGCATATTTGTGTCATTTGAACCACTGTGGTATTACTCTACGTTAGATTCAGATGTCTATGTGGTATATTGATGATATTGATGTTGTATTTCGGTTATAGAGTACTGCATGATATCCACATATTCCATAAGGGTTCTTTCCGGTCAAAAGTAGTTCACTATGGAATAGGGTGCCATTGGAGACGCAGTCACAGTGTGACTAGTTCATCTCTTTCTGAATCAGTGGGCTGATTCATGCGTTTTAGTTGGCAGTTTGAATTGGTTGATGCTGTGACATGAAAAGCCTACGTTAAAGTCCTATGATCTTCAAATTGGCAATATCAACAGTAGGGCAAAGCTTATGCTGTATGATGTAAATGCATATGGTTATTGGGCAAGGGCATCTGAATGGACTTGCCCAATGCCACATAAATGATGTGCCAACAAGCATTGTAAAGACCATCTAGTACTTCACACACACAATATGTATATACTACCGTTCAAAAGTCTGGGATCACTTAGAAATGTCCTTGTTTTTGAAAGAAAAGCACATTTTTTGTCCATTAAAATAACATCATATTGATCATAAATACAGTGTAGACAAGGTTAATGTTTTAAATGGCTATTGTAGCTGGAATATCTACACAGGCGAACAGAGGCCCATTATCAGCAACCACTACTCCTGTGTTCCAATGGCATGTTGTGTTAGCTAATCTAAGTTTACCATTTTAAAAGGTTAATTGATCATTAGAAAACTATTTTGCAATTATGTTAGCACAGCTGAAAGCTGTTGTACTAATTGAAGAAGAAATAAAACTGTCCGCCTTTAGACTAGTTGAGTATCTGGAGCATCAGCATTTGTGGGTTCGATTACAGGCTCAAAATGGCAGAAACAAAGCACTTTCTTCTGAATCTCGTCAGTCTATTCTTGTTCTGAGAAATGAAGGCTATTCCATGTGAGAAATTGCCAAGAAACTTAAGATCTCGCACAATGCTGTGTACTACTCCCTTCACAGAACAGCCCTTCTAGGCAGAGTTGCAAAGAAGTGGCAATATCTCAGATTGGCCAATAAAAATAAAAGATTAAGGACACATACACTGGACAGAGGAACTCTGCCTAGAAGGACAGCATCCCAAAGTCTCCTCTTCACTGTTGACGTTGATACTGGTGTTTTGCGGGTACTATTTAATGAAGTTGCCAGTTGTAGACTTGTGAGGTGTCTGTTTCTCAAACTAGACACTCTAATGTACTTGTCGTCTGTCTATTCCACCTCTTCAGCCCGGTGGGCATCCCATACGAGATCCTGCCAGACCAACGTAGTGAGTTTATGTCCCACCTAATGAAAGATTTGTGTACTCTCCTGCAGATCAAGCAGATTCGGTCCTCCGTCTTTCACCCGCAGATGGATGGGCTCGTTGAGCGGTTCAATACAGCGCTCAAATGGAAGGTAATTGAGAAGGACGGGAAGAACTGGGACCAGCTTCTACCCCACCTAATATTCTCAATCCGAGAAGTACCCCTGTCCTCCACTGGTTTTGCCCCTTTCGGACTCCTTCACGGGAGGAGGCCACGCGGCCTACTGAACCTTGCCAAGGAGGTGTGGGAAGCCCAGCCGACCCCCTTAAGCAGCATGGAAGAGCATGTGGAGATGATGATGGAGCGGATGACAGCCATGTGGCCAGTGGTAAAGGAACATATGGAGAAGGCCCAACGTGCCCAAGCCCAGGTCTACAATTGGGGAACCCAGCCCTGAGAATTCCAGGTGGGAGACAGGATGTTGGTCTTAATCCCCACGGCCGAAAGTAAGTTCCTGGCAACATGGCACGGGACATACGAGGTGATAGAGAAGCTGGGACCTGTCAATTACCCCGTATGGCAGCCCGGGAGACAGAAACCCCAACAGATTTACCACGTGAACATGTTGAAGAAGTGGCACGAGAGGACAGCCTTGGCCGTGTTATGGTCAGAACACAGGACACCAATGGTACCAGTGGTGGTCACGAGCAATGAAGAAGAAGCAAGTGCCAGCAAGTGCCAGAAGCAAGTGCTCAGGGAGCTCATCGATCAGAACATGGTGGTGTTCTCCGAGAAGCCGGGCCGCACGACCCTCATTGAACACCACATCCGTACCCGGGCCAGGGAAATGGTACAAAAGAGGCCATATTGGATTCCTGAGGCCCGAAGGAAGGCCGTGAAGCAGGAAGTGGAGGCTATGCTAAGGATGGGGGTCGTTGAAGAGTCCAACAGTGCATGGTGCAGACCCATCGTGTTGGTGCCCAAACCTGCGCTTCTGTAATGATTTCCGGGGTGAAAGACATCAGCTTGTTCGACGCCTACCACATTTCAATCGACCGATTGGGAAAGGCCCGGTACATCAGCACCCTTGACCTGACCAAAGGATATTGGCAGGTACTGTTGGCAGCCTCCTCCTGGGAGAAGACAGCATTTTCGACACAAGATGGATTATATCAGTACTGGGTGCTCCCGTTCAGTCTCCACGGAGCCCCGCCCACATTCTACTGAGCTTCCAGGCAGTGTTGGACACAGTCAGACAACCCGGGTTGACAGCGAACCCAAAGAAATGCAAACTAGCGTTCGAGGAGGTGGAGTACCTGGGGAATTTGATCGGATGGGGGAACGTCCCAGGAGAGAAGGTTCATGCGATACTTGACTGGCCCATTCCATGCACCAAGATACAGGTCAAGTCCTTCCTCGGACTGGCAGGATACTATAGCCGGGTTATCCCCAACTTTGCGGATATAGCTTCCCCCCTCACCGATCTAACCAGGGCCCACCTCCCGAAAACAGTGAAATGGATGGACGAGACCAAAGCGGCATTCAGGCGCCTGAAGGAAGCGCTGTGCTCCCATCCGATTCTCGTAACGCCCGATTTCCAGGTGCCAATGTTGGTCCAGATGGATGCATGTGACACCGGACTAGGGGCGGTTCTGTCCCAGATACACAATGGGGAGAAGCCCCCGATCATGTACACAAGCTGAAAGCTGATACCCAGAGAGAAAAAGTACTCTACTGTTGAGAAAGAGTGTCTAGCGGTGAAGTGGGCGCTAGACACTCTCAAGTATTAATTGTTAGGTACCCACTTCACCCTGGTCACGGACCATGCTCCCCTGGTCTGGATGGCCAGGGGAAGGGACACAAACGATCGGGTCACCAGGTGGTTCTTGTCCCTTCAACGCTTCTCTTTTTCTGTTGTGCACAGGTCAGGGGCGAAGCATGGAAATGCAGATGCCCTATCGAGAAGGGAGACATACATTTCACTGACGACAGTACCCTCCCCGACAGAGCTAATGGGGGGTATGTGTGGCGTACAGCAGGTCAGCCACCAGGGGGAGACTTGTCGAGGCCTGGTAACAGACGGAGTATACATCACGTGGCGATGGCTCCCTCTGCTGGTTGTGTCAGGTCTCAACGGACTCTCCGGCCAGGACTAATTGGGGCTGATTGTGGTTGGTGAGTAATCAAAGGCTGATTGCTCACCAGCTGAATGGGTCCCATAAAGCTGCCTGAAGGGAAGCACACGGAGGAGGGGCTGGGTGAAGAAAGGTTAATCCCTTAGAGTTGGGGACAGTTCCAGAGGTAAAAGGAGGGAGTTCAGTTTTTGTCCCCCACAGGATGCAGCAAGACCTGGAGCACAGAAGACAGTATCCATAAGAGGGTCTCATGGGGGAGACCTATCTTTTCTTTTGGTTTGTTATTCAAATTAACACCCTTGAAACAGATCTAATCCTACTCTGTCCGTGTGTCATCTGTGTAAACATTTTGACCAAACCCCCTGGTCTGCTACAGGGACTGTGTATTTATATGTATTTGTTTTACAAGTACCATGCTTCCTAAACAATATCTTCTGTCATTACTATTGCTCGGCACAACATAACAGCATGTGAAGCAAAATTACATACCAAAATGCTTTTTAACATTAAACCATTGTTCCTTTGAAACAATAGCCAACAATAACATCCTCTTAATACCTCGAATAATGCTTTTGCCTTTAGCTTTTCCTTTCTCATTTAATTAAACTTATAAACAACTTTCCTCAAGAGTTCATTCCCCATGTTTACAGATACATACCCCAAGTAATACAAACTGCATGCAGGCTTTGGGGAAAAAAAGTCTGGTTGGGTAGCTTTACATTTTTGTGCTTTTGTTATGTATACCAAACAAAATGAATGCTCCCAGGAGAACACGCTAGTAACAACAGGGGGATGTCTGCCCTTGGGGGCAGAATCCTCATGACTTGGAACTAAATATATAATATAAATGTATATAAATATATAATGTGATCTTTTCATTTATTGTAGCAGGCAGCCTGCAGAGAAGAGAGTGTTTCCTCTCACATCGTACCACCGCTGCCACCCTCTCTCTCATCATATGGGAGGAATTTGAGGAAGGAATGGAGGTCTGATGGAGAGGGTGTGTGTGTGTGTGGTAGTAGACTCATTGGCACATTGGCTCATCTCTGGAATGTTTGAATCTTTTCCTCAAAATATTTATCAAACAATTGTTTACCTGGTGTATTCATCTAGGTATTTTTACCTGTTGAAATTGTTTTTTATTATGCTGTTATGAAGTGTTAGTGTCTGGGGTATTGATTGTAGATACTGTATGGGGTATTGATGGTGGATACTGTGTGGTATATTGATAGTGGATTCTGTATGGGGTATTGATGGCAGATACTCTACGGGGTATTGATGGTATATACTGTACTATATGGGGTATTGATGGTAGATACTGTATGGGGTATTGATGGTAGATACTATATGGGGTATTGATGGTAGATACTGTATGGGGTATTGATGGTGGAGATGCTTTAGAGATGGAAAACGTAGTGACAACATGAGGAAATGTGCAGAGATATACATAGAAAGGTCTAACTCTGCCAATGTCTGCCATCGTTGTCATCGGTCAGCCATCGTTGTCATCGGTCAGCCATTGTTGTCATCTGTCAGCCACTGTTGTCATCGGTCAGCCATTGTTGCCATCAGTCTGATATTGTTGTCATCAGTCTGACATTGCTGTTATCAGTCTGACATTGTTGTCATCACAAAGTTCTCTAAGTTCAGTTGGTGCCCACTATCTACAGCTAAAGCAGACCATAACACTATAAGTATGATGTACTGTAGCCTAACGGTCTAAGTGACCCAGGTCACACGTTCACAAAGCGACTCAAGCACAATGCTGATCTAGCATTAGCTCCCCCCTTAATCATTGTGATTTAAACTGATCCTAGATCAGTACTCATACTCAGTGGTGTAAAGTACAGTACTTAATTAAAAACACTTTAAAGTACTTAGAACATGGTGTAGTTTTTTGGGGTATTGGATTATTAAAAAATTAAAATAATAATTGTGCCGTCAGGTTATGTTAATTTAAGGAATTTTCAATTATTTATATTTTTACCATTGATTCTAATGTATAATTTAGAAATATAATTTACTTTTTATACCTAAATATATTTATAACCAAATACTTATAGACTTTTACTCAAGTAGTACTGGGTGACTATTACTTGAGTCATTTTCTATTAATAACCTCTTACAGGTACCCCCCTACTTTTTTCAATTTCTGCCTGAAGACATACCCAAATCTAAATGACTCTAGCTCCGGTTCAGAACCAAGGATATGCAGATTCTTGATTTCATTTGAAAGAAAACACTATGAAGTGTGTGTAAATGTGCATTGAATGTTGGAGAATATAACACAATAGATCTGGTTTAGATAAAACAATGAAAAAAACATTTTTTTTCATTTTATTGTCGCATCATCATCTTTAAAATGAACAAGACAAAACAAACATTCAGATAGGATGATGGGGACAATTTCGGTGAAAAACATAAGAGGGCAACAGTGCTTGTGAAAAGTTTCAGAATGATACCTTATAAAATGAGTGTGCTACATTACATTTATTATGAAGTCACCCAGGTGTCCCACACAAGTAGCCCAAATGTACCCAAGTGGCCAAAATACCAAAAGGGTATTCTAACACACACCCCCCCAAAAAAACAAAATGGAGAAAATACCTGAAAAAAAAATATCTACATTTACAAAATAACACTTTCAATATTTGGAAGACCCTCAGTCCTCTACACAATATTGTGCTGCTGATGTCAGGTGCCATAGCAGTCTCTTTCTGCTTTAAAGCAGAGGGTCACCAAGCATGTGGTGCAGGTGATGGGGGACTTCAGAAGGGACAGAGGTAGAGGAGGGACAGAGGTAGAGGGGCCAGAACGTGGTGCAGTGGTGCTGTGGAGCTGTAGCCAGCAAGCTCCTTGATGAGCAGCTCTCTGAAGGCTAGCTGTGAGATGGGGGACTTTCCACAGCTCTTAGCCATTTCCTTGTGTAGGATGAATGCATTCACCACAGCAATGTCGATGAAATGATAGAAGGTCTTGTGCTGTTCTTTGCATGACATTTTAATATTTGATTGTTAACCAATGATATTAGGCCACTCTTGGCCATGATTACAGACACCTGTGTCTTTTGACACTATATAAACGAGTCATCCCGCAGTGTTTGTGATCATACCCTGATGAAGACAGCTTGGCTGTCGAAATGTTGGTAATTAAATGTTTGCATCTGAGCTCCTAGAGTATGCGGCTCTCTTTTATTTTCAAGAAGAAGATCTTGTAACATTTTAGTCAGCGCATGCTCGCAGTACATGTCCTGGTAATCCGTCTGGCTCTGCGGCCTTGTGAATGTTGACCTGTTTAAATGTCTTACTCACATCGGCTGTGGAGAGCTTGATCACACAGTCTTCTGGTACAGCTGGTGCTCTCATGCATGTTTCAGTGTTATTTGCTCCGAAGCGTGCATAGAAGTAGTTTAGCTCATCCGGTAGGCTCGTGTCACTGGGCAGCTCTCGGCTGTGCTTCCCTTTGTAGTCTGGTTTGAAGGCCCTGCCACATCCGACGAGCGTCAGAGCCGGTGTAGTATGACTCTATCTTAGTCCTGTATTGCCGCTTTGCCTGTTTGATGGTTCGTCGGAGGGCATAGGGAGATTTCTCATAAGCTTCTTATAAGTTAGAGTCCCGCTCCTTGAAAGCGACAGCTGTAGCCTTTAGCTCAGTGCGGATGCTGCCTGTAGTACATGGCTTCTGGTTGGGATATGTACGTACGGTCACTGTGGTGACGATGTCATCGATGCACTTATTGATGAAGATATGGTGTACTCCTCAATGCCATTGGAGGAATTCTGGAACATATTCCAGTCTATGCTAGCAAAACAGTCCTGTAGCTTAGCATCTGCATCATCTAACCACTTTTTTATTAATCTACTGGTGCTTCCTGTTAGTTTTTGCTTGTAAGCAGGAATCAGGAGGATGGAATTATGGTCAGATTTGCCAAATGGAGGGCAAGGGAGAGCTTGTTTGCATCTCTGTGTGGAGTAAAGGTGGTCCAGAGTTCTTTTCCCTCTAGCTGCACATTTAACATGCTGATAGAAATTTGGTAAAACTGATTTACGTTTCCCTGCATTAAAGTCCACGGATACTTTGAAGAAACACCACTTTCTTTCAGGCTTGGAAATAACAATGTTTATCGCTGTATGTTGGCATCCAATGGGATGCATATAGGCTACATTCAAGTTGACAAATGAGACCTATAATATACAGATGCCAAAGTTAAACTGTTGCTGTGACATTGTGATACAAAATGCCATACATGTATAATACAATTCTAAGGAAATCTGCTGGAATCGGAAACCGTCTTGGCAAGTTATCTGCTTTTTTCAAGAGAAATCACACTGTGTTTATGAGCGAACTCGGGCTCAGTGGCAAGATTGTTTGATTTTATTTGTTGTTGTTGACCTTGATTGCCATTTGTGCTTCTGAAATTGTCCCCCATTCACTATATGGTGCACTACTTTTTACCATGGCCCAAAGGGATCTGAAAGTAGTGTAGGGAGTCATATAGGGAGTCATTTTTGACACAAACCTTTGACACACTTGTATTTACAGCAACGACCTGGAGAATAGTTACAGGGGAGAGGAGGGGGATGAATGAGCCAATTGGAAGCTGGGGATGATTAGGTGGCCTTGATGATATGAGGGTCAGTTTGGGAATTTAGCCAGTACACCGGGGTTAACACACCTACTCTTATAATATCTATAGTGACCTTAGAGAGTCTGAACAACCATTTATGGTCCCATCCGAAGATGGCACCTTACACAGGGCAATGTCACCAATCACTGCGCTGGGGCACAGGGATCTCCTGAGACCAGAGGAAAGAGTGCCTCCTACTGGCCTTCCAACACCAAATCCAGCAGCATCTGGTCTCCAATCCAGGGACCGACAACGACCAGCTCTGCTTAGATTCAGAGGCAAGCCAACAGTTGGTCCACACAGAGGACTAACAATGGCATTCCAATGACTCCCCAATTTATTAGCTTGATCATTTAATTCAAATGAAATAATCACCATTAATAATGTGCATTTAAACACAGTATTTTGAAGTACTGTATTTAATTTTTGTTTTTAAAAGCTTTTAATTGGTACACAAAAGCAGAATCAGATGTCCAAGCATATGTAGGCAACAGTAACATCATACCATAATTCAAAATACTGCAAACAGATATAGTATCTTAATGTGACCACTTTGTTGTTGCTGAGAATTTTGAGCTTTGTGATTTACATAAACTAATTGAAAATCCACACTAACACACAGCTTATATTAACAGTACTTTTCATGCAGCATTCTTTTGGCCAGATTATAGCTAACCACCGGTCAAGCAACATTGTGGACTAAACGTTCAAATCCTGTTTATGCAGGATTGGTTTGCTGTGACTCAATATTGGTCAAATTAAGATCCTACATCTGTATGGAATCCTTTGATGACGCCATATAGTCTTGATGTTTCTGATACTGCACTAAAGATGGTTGTAAATGTCTTTACTGTGGCAATGTTTGTTTGATTCCAACACATCTAGTACATCTAGTATGACACACAGAAAGCTGTAACCTTATAAACCCCTTCTCTTGTCTAAACTCTTGCGCAATCCTCCTCATTAAGCCAACAGCAAGTGGTACATGAGCTGTGTTGGATCAGCCTTTCATTTTGCACCTTGTTCTAAGGCAAATGGCTACATCAAGGACTTGATGGTTATATAAGGTGGTTACTTGATGGTTACTTTTGCCTTGGCTTGAAAAGTTAGTATTTTTCCCCCATCAGTTTGTATCTTTTTTATTCAGAGTGGTGGAGGGGTGGGAGGGAGTTGTATAACTCTCTGTTCTTTCCAGTTGCTGCATATTACAGTATATCTGCCATTTTCTGTTTCATTTATGCGTTGCGATGGCTGTAGCGCTAGACATTTTTATTTTATTTTAACTTTATTTAACTAGGCAAGTCAGTTAAGAATAAATTCTTATTTTCAATGACAGCCTAGGAACAGTGGGTTAACTGCCTGTTCAGGGGCAGAACATTGACAGGGGAGAGTATTTTCAGACTGCTCTCGAGGGGCTACAATTGAAGAACTCAACAGAGACAGAGGAGAGAAGTAGAACAAATCATTTACCCTCCTGCGTGCTTGCACGTGGGTCATCCTTTCTTTCTTTCTCTCTTATCCTCCTAATCTTCTTTCTTTCCCTCTCTATCTGTCCCCCTCCTCCTACTTCTCTTCTCCTAATTCTATGTGGTTAAAAGGATCATACAGACATAAGCTCCCATGCCGTTTTGACTGAACACTCTCCAATTTGATTGTTTGGCACAGGCCGGGTTCTTTAGAATTATGTCAACTTGGCTCATTAAAAGTACGACTAGACGACTAGAAGATATGACTCAACTAGGCTGCAGGTCTGGCCTGGGCTGCAGGTCTCTACTCGAGAGAGAAACATATCTCTATCTCTCTGTATTTCTCACTCTCTGTTTCTGTCAGATCGGCCCTCTCTGCTCCCATTCATCTAGGTACGAAGTAGTTGTGATTATCCTGGACTTTCATGTTTCATCTCCTCCCCCTCTATAGGCCTGAGGATAAGCCAAGTTTAGAGTTGTGTGAGGTGAATGGTGAAATCTAAATGGTAAATCTAAATATTTTAAAACTAAGAGACAGAGACAGGCACTTCATCATTAGATAACCACTGACGAGGGACTCATTAAATAAAGAGATAGAAATCTAGTTTCCTCCCTCTTTCTAAAATAGTCCAAATGCAGTTCAACCCGAATACTGTTCAGTCCCCAGTACCGATTCAGTTTGTACCCATAGTCAAGCCCTCTGTCGTATATGATGTAGGCCTAATGGAGTGGGTATGAAGTTGACATGAAATAAAACAATGAAAGTGGTGGTCATATTGACAACATCATGTTCAAGGATGATGATCTTGAAAATGATGCTTTCTATGAGTTCCTTGCACTTGTATGTTGCGGTTCAGCAATGCTGGACAAAATACTGTCCTTCCTATAGCACCTCATATTCATTAGCTAGTATCAAGCAGAACTAATAAAACCCGGCCATGACCCCAGTCTTCGAGGGTTCCTCAGGGAAAGTGGGATATGCAAAAAACACATTTCCAATTCACGTGTATTAATACACTAGTACATGTGTGAAATAGGACAAATATAAACACCCAAATTATTATTATTATTATTATAATATCTTGTAGAATTAGATACACTGTATTCTTAACAGTTTATTCTATTCCTTTCACTGGAGAAAAAATTCCTACTGGCCTTGAAATAAAAATTGATGAGGTGAATATTGAACCGCGGCCTCCCCTGAGAGAGCACAGAGGTCTGAGGATGCCTTAAATACCTGCACTGTATTGATGACAGGATGTAACGGCTCTCCGTCTTCTCTGTCTCCAGGTGAGTACATTAATCTGTCAGGGTTATGATGTGATTTTAACCTCTAGAAATATACAAATTACACCAGACTCAATGCTGACGTACAGTATCAAGTGTAAAACACGTATAGGTGATTATGTTGGTTCAGAAGCACCAGTCGGCACCACAAGAGGAAGCGTTTAGTTATGATGTTGAATTATTTGAAGTACCATAAAGCAGGGTTTCCAAAACGCAGTCCTTGCCCCCCCCCCCCCATAGTCATGTAGCTATGTACTTTTGTCACTAACTACTGCGTTATTACCCTTCAACTACTATCGAACGTTTGGAAACCAGATGAGTAGGTATGCTCACTTAATCTGTTTTTCAGGAGTCATTTCACTGGACAATCTGTGCCGAAGTAGCTATGAACGCCTGAACCTTTGGGATTGGAGCCCAGTTAGTATCCAATTTATATGATTTGACGGTGGAAGGGAAGCTGTACAGAGAGAGAGAGAGAAAGTCTTGCGGTACAGTTCAGTCCCTGTTGTCAGTTTGTTGTCAGACGTCTCTGTCTGTCTGTCTGTCTGTCTGTCTGTCTGTCTGTCTGTCTGTCTGTCTGTCTGTCTGTCTGTCTGTCTGTCTGTCTGTCTGTCTGTCTGTCTGTCTGTCTGTCTGTCTGTCTCAGTTAATTGCCAAGAAGGGTAGAAAGTGCCTCACAGATTACACTATCCAGGAGGACCAACTATGATGATGCTGTCCTGTGTCATTGGTCCATGTTTTTCACAGACAGTCATAGAGAATGTTTCGTAACATTTCAAATGATACTCCCCCTTGCTCCTCTTCCCCCTAAAAAGCATAGCAGTGATCATGTCACCATGTGTCAATGTGCAGTGACAAAAATGTCTAGTAGCCAAGTGTTTAATATACCATCTGATTCCATTCTTATATTGTGAAAGATATTTTGCAAAACATTTTTACGTCCAATGGTTAACTGTACATTTTACGCAGGTGTCACTTGCCATGTAATCGCGTTGTCTCTCCTTTAATGCTTGCAAAGTAAAAATGCCCCTGAATCACAGTCATTATATTCCATCATTAAACACTATGTGTGACAAAGAGAGGATCGAGACACGAAAAAAACGTAACGTCTCAGACAGTTTACACCATTGTACTGTCATCTTCTCCACCCCATACAACCCTCTGTGCTACATTATGCAAATTCAAATTCAAAACAATGAATCAAAAGAACACAACACAGCTCTTGATTAGTAGGTTTGAAGCAGAACTTTTATTTTGGAATAATATTCAGCAGCATTAATGTACTCCGGGATCTAAGAAGAGTACGCCATGAGAGACAAATCATGCTCCGGTGTTCATTGCCATGTCATGCTAATGTTTTCCAACCATGTGAATTAATTAAACACACACATTAATTGAGCTTTAATGGGTGCTTCAATGTTGTATAAGTAAAGCTGTCAGCAAACATTGCAGGTGTCTATGCATGCACTCTCAAAACTAGGGTAATGTTAATTAATTATGTTTTTAAGCGCACAAGGCTCACCATAGTGGAGACGGCTTCCGTCTCTCCTTTAAACATCTAGCGGTATTATCTCATTACTATGTATCTCATGTGTCGACCGTCCGTGTTTCTTTTAAGCAATTACAAACTGAGAATTAGCCATGTTCAACATTACCTCATCACTTATTGATAATGTCAGAGTGTGTCACAATGAGTTGGAGGAGTGCGTTATGATTGGCTGGCCATCATGGAGAATATGCCAATGAAACCCCTTGCTGACAAGCGGTTGATGAACGCCGTTAGTAAATGAGAGAATTGCAGTGACATTCATCTCCTCACAGCCATTTGTCCACATGTTCATTTTAATATGTTTCCCCACGGAGTCAACAGACAATATGCCAAATGATATAGATTATCGAAAACACGACGTCCAGCTGGAATATAACCCAGGAACCAATAAGGACATGACTTATCTAATCATCAACTAAATTATTGAGAGACGGTTGACATTACCCTCCTAAGCCTATTACTTCTCTCCTCAAACCTAGAATAAGTCTCTCTGTCTCTCTGTTTGTCTGGCTGTCTGTCTGTCTAGAATAACCTAGAATAAGTCTCTCTGTCTCTCTGTCTCTCTGTCTGTCTAGAATAAGTCCCACAGGAGGTTTTGAAGGGAAAAACATTAATAGAGAGCGTGAAGAATTTTATCTTTTAGGAATGTGGTCCTAAGTGGTCAGGACACAATGTTCATGGGCCATTTAGTTGTAAACACATCACTTCTGATGCCATCTGTTCTCCTTCACAAATAAATAAAATCCAACAATGCACTGTAATGAGACATGGGGAGAAAGTCCCCTGCATCGCTCGTGTTTGTGAAAAATAATACATATTAAGATATCCACAGGAGGCCTGTACTCACATGGTATGGGTTCTCATGTCATCCTGTCATCCTGACAAACTTGATCTAACGGACAAATATTGAACTATATTGAAATATATTCAACTTTCAAATCTGGCCTACTTCAAATCTGTTGAACAAATCTAGTTTTCCCTAAATCATCTGTGGCAGATCAGCGAGTTGTCAAGTTAATATGTAGATCTGAAAAAGCAGTTTCTTTTTCATAGTCAGAGTTTCAGTTCACAATACCAACTATGACTGGTGAAACATGGGGGAACAATGAATACCAAAAACCCAGCGGAGGGTCAAGGGTTAAAGAGCTGACAGGAAAGAGTCAGTTGAAGAATTGCACAAAGTGGTGCAGGAATGATCATTTGTGGAGCCTAAGTATGTGAATAGTAGTCATTGTTGCAGTGAAATATGAGGAGGAATCATCATCAGAAAGTGAAAAACAAGTGGGGAGAGGGGAAACGGAAGTGGAGGAGGTGGTGCTATAGCGGGGATGAAGGGAAAAGGGGAGGGAGGAAACGGTTGGGGAGATGAGAGAAGAGAACAAATTGGATTGCGCCTCCGACGGGTATTGATGGTTCAGATTGTGTACGAGTTGGGAGAAAATGTGAGGATTTAAGTGCTATGGTGTTGAGATGTGTGATGAAGCAGGGATGATCAGGGGATCTGGAGAGATGGCAATCAGAACTGAAGGAACTTCTTTGGATCTCCTGCATTTCGGTTTCAGAGGGAATGCAGCCAGTCTGCCGGCTTCCAACTGGCCGGGGGGATCCTGAGAGTGGGAGCAGGAAACAGAGGTGTGAAAAGCAAAATAAGTATTTTGAGGATGCAGGGAGAAGACCACATTGGCTACGCCAAAAGTGTGAGAACACCAACGGTGAGGATATTATTTTTTTTATTTTACTAGGCAAGTCAGTTAAGAACAAATTCTTATTTTTAATAACGGCCTAGGAAGAGTGGGATAATCTGCCTGTCCAGGGGCAGAAGGACAGATTTATACCTTGTCAGCTCGGGGATTTGAACTTGCAACCAACACTATAACCACTAGGCTGATAGGAACATATATAGAGGGGGAGAGTGGGCTGGGGTTCAAGATGGATACTTGTGGCAAGAAAGTCAATTAAAGTGTTTTGACATTAGAAAAATGTGATGTAACATTGTCTTACTTTGTTGGATGGATAAGGAACTGAAGGAAACAATTAACTTGTTGAAATTGGTTAATGTTTTTCTGTTAAAAACAGTACATTACAGATTATGAAGATGCTAAAATAAGAAATTATATAACTCATCAGCCATTGAATGCCTTCACCATATGACCCCCATGGATTTGAATTCACAATACATTTTGAGTCCTCTCATCTCCTTTGTACAAACACAAAGTATAGTGCTCTTACACACTGAGAGAGAGAATATTGGGTCTCAGCAGTTGTAACATGAAAGTTTTTTTAACGTAATGGACTCATAACTTTTCTGACTCACATTCAAGCCAAAGGCAATGTTTACTCACTTCATTAAAATGGGACACAAACGGACAGTCCTGTAGTTTTTTCTCCATTTGACTCTGAGAATTTCAGCGGGCATTTTCCTACTCGAGCTACACTAAAGATCCATTGTCTTTGAGATTCTCTACTCGAGAACAATGTTGATGTGAAATTATCACGACGCATGAGAGACATAAAGCTAAACAGTTAATATCTACAGTTGAAGTCGGAAGTTTACATACACTTAGGTTGGAGTCATTAAAACTCTTTTTTTCAACCATTCCACAAATGTCTTGTTAGCAAACTATAGTTTTTGCAAGTCGGTTAGGACATCTACTTTGTGCATGACACAAGTAATTTTTCCAACAATTGTTTACAGACAGATTATTTCACTTTTATAATTCACTGTATCACAATTCTAGTGGGTCAGAAGTTAACATACACTAAGTTGACGGTGCCTTTAACCTCTTGAAGCTAGGGGGCACTATTTTTATTTTTGGAAAAATAACATTCCCAAAGGAAACTGCCTATTTCTCAGGACCAGATGCTAGAATATGCATATAATTGACAGATTAGGATAGAAAACACTCTAAAGTTTCCAAAACTGTAAAAATATTGTCAGTGAGTATAACACAACTGATATTGCAGGCAAAGTCCTGCGGGTTCCAAGAGTTTAGACAGCTTGGAAATTTCCAGAAAATGATGTCATGGCTTTTGAAGCTTCTGATAGGCTAATTGACATCATTTGAGTCAATTGGAGGTGTACCTGTGGATGTATTTCAAGGCCTACCTTCAAACCCAGTGCCTCTTTACTTGACATCATGGGAAAATCAAAAGAAATCAGCCAAGACCTCAGAAAAAAATTGTAGACCTCCAAAAGTCTGGTTAATCCTTGGGAACAATTTGCAAATGCCTGACGGTACCACGTTCATCTGTACTAACAATAGTACACAAGTATAAACACCATGGAACCACGCAGCCGTCATACCACTCAGGAAGGAGACGCGTTCTGTCTCCTAGAGATTAATGTACTTTGGTGCAAAAAGTGCAAATCAATCCCAGAACAACAGCAAAGGACCTTGTGAAGATGCTCGAGGAAAGTCCTATGTTGCCATATCATGAAAGGCCACTCAGCAAGGAGGAAGCCACTGCTACAAAACTGCCATTAAATAGCCAGACTATGGTTTGCAACTGCACGTGGGGACAAAGATCGTACTTTTGGAGAAATGTCCTCTGGTCTGATGAAACAAAAATAGAACTGTTTGACCATAATGACCATCATTATGTTTGAAGGAAAAAGTGGGAGGCTTGCAAGCCAAAGAACACCATCCCAACCGGAAAGGACAGGGTGGCAGCGTCAGGTTGTGGGGATGCTTTGCTGCAGGAGGGACTGGTGCACTTCACTAAATAGATGGCGTCATGAGGGAGGAAAATTATGTGGATGTATTGAAGCAACATTTCAAGACATCAGTCAGGAAGTTAAAGCTTGGTTGCAAATGGGTCTTCCAAATGGATAATGACCCAAAGCATACTTCCAAAGTTGTGGCAAAATGGTTAAGGACAACACAGTCAAGGTATTTGAGTGGCCATCACAAAGTCCTGTCCTCAATCCTATAGAAAATTTGTGGGCAGAACTGAAAAAGCATGTGCGAGCAAGGAGGCCTACAAACCTGACTCAGTTTCACCAGCTCTGTCAGGGGGAATGGGCCAAAATTCACCACAACTTATTGTGGGAAGCTTGTGGAAGGCTACCCGAAATGTTTGACTTAAGTTAAATTATGTAAAGGCAATGCTACCAAATACTAATTGAGTGTATGTAAATTTCTGACCCAATGGGAATTTGATGAAAGAAATAAAAGCTGAAATAAACAATTCTCTCTACTATTATTCTGACATTTCACATTCTTAAAATAAAGTGGTGATCCTAACTGACCTAAGACAGGGAATTGTTACTAGGATTAAATGTCAGGAATTGTGAAAAATTTAGTTTAATTGAATTTGGCTAAGGTGTATGTAATCTTCCGACTTCAACTGTATATGTGGAGAGGGATCTGTTGTCTTCAAAATGGTCAACTAAATAACTTAGCTAATATGCTCAATATATGAGTAAACAGCATTACAGTGGCTTGCTTGAGGCTCTTTACTGAATAACTCTGATTATTTAAAATAACCACGACTCTCAACTTATGAGATATTGAGAATGACATGAAAAAGCGTACTTCTGTGTACGCAGAGTTCATTATGTCTCCGACGATTCCACCTTTTCCTATATGTCAGGGAGAAAGGAATGCATTGACATTCCCAGTTCCAACACATTAGTAAACGACTCACACCATCTGTTCCCAACTCCAATGAATTACCTTTCAGGGGAATGCGTGATGAAGTGCCATGGCTCCCAGTTTTCCAGAAGCACTGCGCTTACAAAGCCTTTCTCCCCGTGTTCCTGGCATGGTTTGGGCAGGAAGCTGCCAGTGACAGAACGTTGGTGTATGGAAGGGGTGTGGTTTCATATCTCTCTCTGAGAGAATTACCCTCAGACAATCAGATTGGATTGTGGAATTGTTTTGGGGGTGTGAGGCTGTGTTAGTCCATAGACATGCTTGGTAACTCCTCCCTTGATGTTGTCTCGATGTTGTCTCCAAAGTCTAAATTTAATGAATTAAGTTTATCCTTCTCCGAAGCTTCTCATCATTAAAATAAACATATATTGTGTGTTGTCAAGATGCGTCTCAAGAACATCAAATGTATCTGAGCTTGTAAAGAGACTTCTAAGAATGTGCATTGATGTGCGTAGCACTGGAGAAATATAGAGTGGGTTGAAGGTCATTTTCAACTCTGGATGGAGATATTATTTTGTGATATTTAATGCATTAACACAATATTCACTCTTTGAAATTGTCAAAGGAGTAAAGGGGAAGGGATTAACTACTCAGAGAGGATGTACATGTTGTTTAATGTGCGAGAGGAAAGCAAGGAGTTGGTGGACACCCTCAGGTGGTTGGCAGAGACTAACAGGAGGAGATGAGTCTGTGACCAGCATGATAGAGCAGAGAAATGAAAAAATGTGAAGAAGTGCACAAGTATCATCTGTATAGGAGTGATAGGAGGCAACTGGGAAAGGCAGGGAGATGGCCCAGAGAGTGGGCGTCGAGTGAGAAAAGACAGAGGGCTGAGAACAGAGCTCTGGGGTACGCCAGTGTACTGAGGTTAATGAACAGAGCAATACTCTCTAGGAGGCCATAGGAAGTGAATGCCATTGGAAGAGTGGAGAGGAGAGCAGGCCTGCATATAGCTAACTGGCGGGTTCAGAGATCTGCACCACAGTTGGATGTTGAGAGCAAAAAAACAAAAATAGTAATTTTTTAGGTTTTCAAAAGGAACGGTAATATGATTGTACTGTACCCCTTATATGTTCAAAGACATAGGGGTCAATCTCACTCTTGGATATTTCCCCCCAGTATTAAAGTGATGAATGGCAAATAAATCACTGAGATTTCATGACACTGCATGTAAATTCATCCACAACAACAACAACAGCAGCAACAAAGGGATGAAAACATGAATTATATTCGTGTTTCACACACAGTCGTGAGTAGGACCTATTTTGCCACAGTTCCGGACTGCTGCTGTAATATACATGCACTGAATGTGTGAAGAAATTAAGGAGCATTTGTAAATGAGCCCTGTCAGTCATTTCTGGTTTACTCTGCATGTTCACACAGTGAGTTCATATTGTCATGCTAACATTCAAGCTACATTTAATTTTGCTGTGGTGAAATGTGAGATCAAGTCACCCAGGGTGAGCCATATGAATTGGGTCCCTTTCCTATCTCTTTCTGTCACATTTAACTCATAAACAGTGGTTGGGGAAAGTATTGACCCCCTTGGCATTTTTCCTATTATGTTGCCTTACAACCTAGAATTAAAATATACCTTTTGGGGGTTTGTATCATTTGATTTACACAACATGCCTACCACTTTGAAGATGGAAAATATGTTTTATTGTGAAACAAACAAGAAATATAACAAAAAACAGAACTTGAGCGTGCATAACTTTTCAACCCATTTACATTTACATTTAAGTCATTTAGCAGACGCTCTTATCCAGAGCGACTTACAAATTGGTGCATTCACCTTATGACATCCAGTGGAACAGCCACTTTACAATAGTGCATCTAAATCTTTTAAGGGGGGGTGAGAAGGATTACTTATCCTATCCTAGGTATTCCTTAAAGAGGTGGGGTTTCAGGTGTCTCCGGAAGGTGGTGATTGACTCCGCTGTCCTGGCGTCGTGAGGGAGTTTGTTCCACCATTGGGGGGCCAGAGCAGCGAACAGTTTTGACTGGGCTGAGCGGGAACTGTACTTCCTCAGTGGTAGGGAGGCGAGCAGGCCAGAGGTGGATGAACGCAGTGCTCTTGTTTGGGTGTAGGGCCTGATCAGAGCCCCCCAAAATCAATACTTTGTAGAGCCATCTTTGCAGCAATTACAACTGCAAGTCTCTTAGGGTATGTCTCGATAAGCTTGGCACATCTAGTCACTGGGATTTCTGACCATTCTTCAAAGCAAAACTGCTCCAGCTCCTTCAAGTTGGATGGGTTCCTCCTGGTGTACAGCTATCTTTAAGCCGTTCCATAGATTCTCAATTGGATTTAGGTCGAGGCTTTGACTAGGCTATTCCAAAACATTTCAATTTTTCCACTTAAACCACTTGATTGTTGCTTTAGCAGTGTGCTTAGGGTCATTGTCCTGCTGGAAGGTCAACCTCCATCCCAGTCTCAAATCTCTGGAAGATTGAAACAGGTATCCCTCAAGAATTTCCCTGTATTTTGCGCCATCCATCATTCCTTCAATTCTGACCAGTTTCCCAGTCCCTGCCAATGGAAAAACATCCCCACAGCATGATGCTGCCACCACCATGCTTCAATGTGGGATGTGGTTCTCGGGGTGATGAGAGATGTTGGGTTTGCTCCAGACATAGCATTTTCCACGATGGCCAAAAAGCTCATTTTTAGTTTCATCTGAGCAGAGTACCTTCTTTCATATGTTTGGGGAGTCTCCCACATGTTCGATAATTTTTATTATTTAATCAATGGCTTTTTCTGGCCACTCTTCTGTAAAGCCCAGCTCTATGCAGTGTACGGCTTAAAGTTGTCCTATAGACAGATAATCCAATCTCCATTATATCAGGGTTATCTTTGGTTTCTTTGTTGTCTCTCTGATTAATGCCCTCCATGCCTGGTCTGTGAGTTTTGGTGGGCGGCCCTCTCTTGGCAGGTTTGTTGTGGTGCAATATTCTTAAAATATTTTAATAATAGATTTATTCGTGCTCCGTGGGAAGTTCAAAGTTTTGGATATTTTTTTATGACCTAACCCTGATCTGTACTTCTCCCCAACTTTGTCCCTGACCTGTTTGGAGAGCTCCTTGGTCTTCGTGGTGCCGCTTGCTTGGTGGTACCCCTTGCTAAGTGGTGTTGCAGACTCTGGGGCCTTTCAGAACAGGTGTATATATACTGAGATCACGTGACACTTATATTACATTTTTTTTTCGATTGCTAAACGACAGTGGGCACAACTGGAGTCACATGTGCAAAACTCTAACTACAGTCTGCACTACCAACAGTCACCTGAGCTAAACAGTTCACATCACCTGCAAAACTCATTCCAAGCAACACAACTCTTAACACGTGGCTCAAAACACGCTCAGTGCAGCCAAACACTATGCACAACCCTCACTGAGATAACACACACTGTCACTCAGAACACACTGAGAGTAAAAACACTAGCATCAAACACCAATAAAGAAAATACAAACTTTTCATCTTTACAGTTTGAACAATTTCAGTGACTTCATACAAAATAATATTTTCTTCAAAGAAAAGAGTGACATTCTTTCACATGATTTATTCAAATTTTTGGAACATAACAATTCTTTAAGGTAAATGAAAATGAGCAGTTCGCTTCATTAGTCTGTAGTAATTTACGGAATTACAGTAAGGAGAAAAAAAAGGTAGAAACTAAAAGTACATACTGTAAATCGAACAAATAATTGAGGGGTTAATCCTGCCTCTCTCTAGCATCAGGCCACAACATCACATCTAATGTTTTCTCTTGCCATGCACCTGGGGAAGAACCTTCTGGAGTGCCTTATCCATCCCTGGCAGTCCTCTGGACTCGTGTCCTCACATCCGGCACCCATGGCTTCCAAAAGAGACATTTGGTCATGTGGGTGGTGACCAAACACTTTCCACCTCCAGGCAGAGAAAAACTCCTCTATTAGGTCGAGGAAGGGTGAATATGCAGGCAGGTACAAAACAATAAATCTGTGATGTGCTGCAAACCAATCTGTGACAGCTGCAGAGTGGTGAAAAGCAACGTTATCGCAAACTATGACAAAAACATGGGGGTTTCTTACTGGCTCCCCCTGTTCTGCTGGCACTAGCTGAGCATAGAGCTGTTCTAGGAAAGCTATAAGCCAGGGGTGTCAAACTCATTTCGCATCGTGGGCCACATACGGCCTAGGGAGATGTCAAGTGGGCCGGACCATTAAAATTATACCATACTCTGCTATAAATAACCAAAATATCATGTCTTTCCTTTGTTTTGGTGTAAAGAAGCACAAGAACATTAGGAAAATATTGAAATTTAATGAACTATCCTTTTACAAAACATTTCATGAAACACCTCATATTTCCTTAGACAAATGTGCAATTTACTTTTATCATTCACAAATATGCATTGCAACTGATCCCACTGATTGTACAAAGGCACAAAACTTTAATTGGTACTGAAAAATATAGTAATGCACTTTAAGATTAAATGAGACTTTTAAAGAAAGGAATTTTTAAACCACTTACACCACTTGTAATCCCTGCGTACACCTTACAAACTAAGGAGAGTGATTTTAAATGTGTAATGAAGAAAGTGTTCGCCTGTCCTGTAAATCTGTAAACTTCATACATGAAACATATATACACATACAATACATACTGAAAATTTATGGAGTTGTATGAACAGTAGAATTCCATCACACAACTTTTGTTTTGAAGCTGCTGACTAACATTTTTTAAATCACCACAGTAAGGATTCATCTTCACAGAGCTGTATTCTTTCAATGCAAACAGTATCTAAGGCAGCATTTTAAAGGTGTTAGTCTAGTTTTTCGCTGTGATGAGTCTCGTAGTGGCGTCGAATATTATATTCCTTCAATACCGAAACTTGTTGCAAACACACCAAGCACAAAGGTTTTTCTCTGTAAATAAATAGGACGTGGTCCATTTTTCTTTGAAAATTCTACACTCCTTATCTACTTTTCTCCGTTTGATAAAATTTTGGCTAATGAGGGTGTAGAGGTAGAGACCAAGGTATTAACAACGTCGTAACAAGCAGCAGATGGCGCATTGATACCGTCTGCTGTTTTCAGTCTGTCTCAGTGATGCGGCTTGTCTTCTACTCTGATGGAAAGAGTGCGCCCCTTAGCGGATAATCCATGAATTGCAGCGAATTAAAAATATTAATTCCATGTCTTTTATGCATTTTTTCCACTTTCAAATTATCCTGCGGGCCTGATCGAACCTCCTTGGGGGCCGGTTCCGGCCCGCGGGCCGTATGTTTGACACCCCTGCTATAAGCCTTTCTGTGTTGTATGGGCCAATGAGTGGTGTGTTGAGAAGCAAACCATCATTGGCCATTGCAGCACACATGGTGATATTTCCCCCCCTTTGGCCTGGAACCTCCACAGTGGCCCTTTGACCTATAACATTCCTTCCTCTGCGCCGTGTTTTGGCAAGGTTAAATCCAGCTTCATCGATAAATACAAATGAATGTGGTCTTTCCAGTGCTTCCACCTCCATTACTCTCTGAAAAACAGTAAGTGCACAGTTTTACTGTAGAAATGCTAGTGTTTTTTTTACTGTAAATATTTTGTATAGCTGTGTACGTATCCTCAGACGTCTTACCTGGACATATTGGTATCTTTGCTCTTTTACCCGTTCACTGTTTCTCTCGAACGGTACAGTGTATAACTGTTTCATTGTAAGTTTGTGTTTCTTTAGGACTCGAGCAATAGTTGTTGTGCTGACAGAATTAACATTTTCAAATATATCATTATCAGCCAGCACTCTATCTTTAATCTCCCGCAGTTTTATTGCATTGTTGACAACCATATTTTTCCTCTTCCCCCTGTTGGGGGCAGCCTTTGGGTCCTGTTGTAAAAATATATTTTACAGTCAAATTTACTGTAATATATATCTGTGTAAATATTCTATAATTGCAATACAAAATAGATTCCTGTAATGTTTTCATTTACTGTAAGGATGTAACTCTCACCTGTTTGCATAATGGAAAATTCACATTACAGATGCCACTGTGGATCTTTGCAGATTGGGTTGCACCCTCAACCCTGCCTCTCTCAATGAGAGACCATGGTTCACGACATGGTCTATAAGTGTAGCCCTTATTTCATCTGAAATAACAGCTCTTTGTCTTCTTTGTCTTCCTCCACGCATCCGCCCTCTCCCTGCCACCCTTCTCCCTCCACGAACCCATCTTCCTTGTTCCATTTCCAAAATGAGTCTTTCTGAGCTCGACCTATATATACTGTAATATGTGTGTGTGTTCACGAACAAGTCTAAAACAAGACACCTGCTTAGCCTTTCAGCTGAAATTGCAATCAGCAGTGTTTGAAAGGCACAAGGCTGAAATCTATTCCGTTTTGAATGTGTGGTTCACAGTTTTGACAGCAGCTGTTTTTTAGCATTTGAACAAAGTGCTGTAAATCCACAGTGTTGTGCAGGTTGTGGTTAAAGTCATGGGATAAGTGTGTAGAGATTTGAAAACTCTGTTCAAGCAATGAAAAACAAACTAGAGTTTGGTCCACATGACCTGCTGTGCAGACTGTAGTTAGAGTTTTGCACATGTGACTCCAGTTGTGTCCACTGTCGTTTAGCAATCGAAAAAAACTGTAAACACAGGTAGACATTATTGAACTAATTATGTGGCTTCTGAAGGTAATTGGTTGCACCAGGTCTTATTTAGGGGCTTCATAGCAAAGGTAGTGAATACATCAAATCAAAGTTTATTTGTCACATGCGCCAAATACAACAGGTGTAGTAGACCTTACAGTGAAATGCTTACTTACAGGCTCTAACCAATAGTGCAAAAAAGGTGTTTGGTGAACAATAGGTAAATAAAGAAATAAAACAACAGCGATGCTATAAAAGTAGCGAGGCTACATACAGACACAGGTTAGTCATGCTGATTGAGGTAGTATGTACATGTAGATATGGTTAAAGTGACTATGCATATATGATGAACAGAGAGTAGCAGTAGCGTAAAAGAGGGGGTGGTGGGTGGTGGGACACACTGCAGATAGTCCGGTTAGCCAATGTGCGGGAGCACTGTTTGGTCGGCCCAATTGAGGTAGTATGTACATGATGTATATTTAAAGTGACTATGCACATATGATAAACATTTAGTAGCAGCTGGGTAAAAAGAAGGTTTGGGGGGGTACACATTGCAAATAGTCTGGGTAGCCATTTGATGACCTGTTCAGGAGTCTTATGGCTTGGGAGTAAAAACTGTTGAGAAGCCTTTTTATCCTAGACTTGGCACTCCGGTACCGCTTGCCATGCGGTAGTAGAGAGAACAGTCGAATGCTGGGGTGGCTGGGGTCTTTGACAATTTTTAGGGCCTTCCTCTGACACCGCCCGGTGAAGAGGTCCTGGATGGCAGGCAGCTTTGCCCCAGTGATGTACTGGGCTGTACGCACTAACCTCTGTAGTGCCTTGCGGTCAGAGGCAGAGCAATTGCCGTCCCAGGCAGTGATGCAACCAGTCTCGATGTTGCAGCTGTATAACCTTCCGAGGATCTCAGGACCCATGCCAAATCTTTTTAGTTTCTTGAGTGGGAATAGGCTTTGTCGTGCCCTCTTCACGACTGTCTTGGTGTGTTTGGACCATTCTAATTTGTTGTTGATGTGGACACCAAGGAACTTGAAGCTCTCAACCTGCTCCACTACAGCCCCATCAATGAGAATGCGGACATGCTCGGTCCTCATTTTCCTGTAGTCCACAATCATCTCCTTAGTCTTGGTTACGTTGAGGGATAGGTTGTTATTCTTGCACCACACGGCCAGGTCTCTGACCTCCTCCCTATAGGCTGTCTCATCGTTGTCTGTGATCAGGCCTACCACTGTTGTGTCGTCTGCAAACTTAATGATGCTGTTGGAGTCGTGCCTGGCCATGCACCACTTTTCCATTCAGAAAACCAAGTCATTTTTTAAATTTCACTTCACCAATTTGGACTATTTTGTGTATGTCCATTACATGAAATCCAAATAAACATGCATTTAATTACAGGTTGCAATGCAAAAAAATTGGAAAAAGTGCCACTGAGGATGAATACTTTTGCAAGACACTGTAACAATAGACTGGGAAACAAAAGAAAAGAAAAAACACAGTCCGGCAAGATGGACAATGTTTTCTCACCCCTTCTTCTGCTCGGTGGCCAAAACAGAGATAGTTACCAAATTGTTGAAGCATGAAGTGCTCAGGGCTAAGTTCAACCTTTTCACTCTAGAATGGGGAGATATATCTGTTGAATTCCTCATTGTTTATAGGCCTAGTCAGTGAGGAGATTAACTGGGAGCAATCTTGCTTGGTGGAACAAGGGAGAGCCACAGGGGTGAGAATCTAATTTACTCTGCAGGCAAATCGCCCCATTGTTCCTACCAGAAAAATATTCTGCACAAATAGACCTACTTTTTAGAAAATGAATTGGTCATCAAATGGTCATAAATACATGATATTTGTTCAATTTAACATTTTTATCAGGGCATATTATATTATTGGTCATAATCTTCACAATCTTAAAATGACATTCATTATTTATTTTCCTTTTAACCAGGCACTGATGCAAAGTTTGGGACGGTGCACTGAGGTATGATATCACCATCAACGTCCACATTGAGATGAGAATATGATCAACGCAAATGACTAAATGACAGAGCGGACCATATCCCTTAAACCTCCTGTGGGACAGGTGTTAGCTTGAGTGACAAGTCACAATTTTACACTGACGAACAAGGGACACTCACCCAGAGTAGAGCTAATTAATTCCTGGGAGATATCAGATCAGGTGAAAAGGAATGAACCAAACCTAAAACACGTTTTATTCTGTGAAAGTCAGTCACTGTGTAGATGTTAATCACAGTGTTGAATGAGTTTTAGTGGCAACAGAACCTAGACGTTACTCTAAAACTCTTCAATCTAATTGAAATACCTGCAGCCTTCAACACACTTTTGTTGCCTTCTGAATTCTACAAAAACCAGCAAGGTTGTCTCAGGTTGCGATCGCACTCATTGTGATGCAACCAATTCCTATTGATGTCAGCTGACTTAAGACGCTTAAGACGCTCCTGTCTTTCTGTCTCTGTCTCGTACACTTGGAAAGCAGGTAATTGACAGCTGTTGGGTCTAGCTAAGTCATGTTAAGAACGCTCCACATGTAACTGCATTCTTCCTCCTCTTCTGAGGAGGAGTAGCGAGAAGGATCGGAGGACCAATGCGCAGTGGGGTAAGTGTCCATAAAGTTTATTTTAAGACATAAACTAAACACTAAGAAATATAAAACAATATACGTGAACATGAACGAAACCCGAAACAGTACCGTGTGGCAACAAACACCCACCATCCAAAAGTGAAACCCAGGCTACCTAAGTATGATTCTCAATCAGAGACAACTAATGACACCTGCCTCTGATTGAGAACCATACTAGGCTGAACTCAAAACCCCAACATAGAAAAACACACAGACTGCCCACCTCAACTCACGCCCTGACCATACTAAATAAAGACAAAACAAAGGAAACAAAGGTCAGAACGTGACACCACATCCTAGTAATGAGGTACATGAGAGGGATTGTGTCCTTCATTTGACTTTAACACAAAAGTATTTGAACAAAACTGTTTTGATTCTGTCTGGGTTTTTCTTTGTTTCTTCTACTTTGAGGCTAAACAGTAGCAAGTGTCTCAGAAAGGTCTCTTAAGGTGTTCTTTTTCATTGCCTTTCATCTATTTACCCGTCTGGTTGAATGTACACAATGTGTTTTTCAGTGTACCTTTCTTTGCTGTGTTTCCAGACTAGAAAACCAGTGACTTTTAAATTAGGCGATCGTGGGAAATTGAATGTCTGTTTTGTGGATAGTATGGGCTTATGGGTAATGCCATTGACATAAATCTCTGATCCACATCAAAAAGAGAATAATCTATCTGTCATACTGCATAATACACCCTTGGTTATAATAGGTGGAAGAAGTGTTGAGTGCTGTTATAATGTAATGGACATTTAAATAACGAAACAAACTCAACCCTCATCATCTGTGGTTACGCAACCCTAATTATTCAAATAATTACATTACACATCATTACACTTTGTAATTGGAATCCAACCGGGCATCTATAGTACAACAGATTCTGCTTTGTGGAAGTAAATAAAAACAAATGATAAAAAAACAAAAAAACAATGTCAGATTACTGTATCTTGGCTAATCATTGATGGAGCCTGGTTAAGAATGTATGATGATAGAGGAGAGTCCCAGATGGTTTCTTTGTGAAACGGTGATTGTCTGTGACGTATGTAGTCAGATGAGGATACACACTAAGTGGTTTCCAAATATCTCAATGGCTCGTACATTTATGTCACGTTGGTATAAAGGGTTCGGGAGACAGGCGCAGGAATTGCATAATAGGGTTTTTTATTGACCCAAATTACGGCGTGCCGTCTAAGGCACGGGGACGAAGACCAAACAAACACTAAACAAAACACAGGGTAGAAACCCCCCAAAAACGAGCGAGGAGTACCTCGAATAAATAACACTCGCGCACAATGATTAACACAGGGGACGAGACCTGTAATCATCTGCTTAATCCACAATGGCGCGATAGCCAAAATACGCAGCACAGGTACTCACACTGACCAACCGACATTGTAACAATAATCGACAGCCCAATGGAAACCAGAGGGCACACTTATACAAGTACTAGTCAGTGGAAACAGGGGACAGGTGTGCGTAATGAAAGTTCCGGAGGGATCCGTGGCAATTTAGATGTCAAGGACTAATGACTGAAGGGGATTTAGCTGCAGGCTCTTGAGTAACTAACACTCCCTCACCACCGTTGGTTATTTTAATATCAAATCTATACACTCAGACTTTCTTTAGCATTTGGAGTAATCATTCATTGATAGTCGTTAAGGGGTTTTAATTATTCATAACGTGGCAAACACATGCAAAGAATATTGTTTGAAAATGACGTTGAAAGTGATGGAGTTGCCCTTTAACTCTCGATTTAATAAAGAGGCCAGTCGTCTTCCAGGTGGCTCGCCAAGTGTTTCTCCTCTTTTATTATCAAAGGCCAAAAGTACAGGGGGAAGAGAGAGAGAGAGAGAGAAAAGGGGAGATGGAGGAGGATAAGAATAATTATTTTGTTGGGGACACCATATGGCACATACCTAACACGAGTGAACATAAGGTGTATAAAAAACACGTCTTCATGATTTCATTTGTTTTACTGAGAGGTACTGGAGCTTGTTATGTTGTTAATGGTATCCACTCTGACTCTCTTTGATCGCGGCGCTGTTTTAGCTGAAGAACAGTTGGAATGATCCATTAAGTACTTGAGGGTGGGTTCACAACCTCATTCCTCGTATAGTCCGGCACTCTCCCCATCAACGCCCACTGTGGAGTGGTCAAGGTTTGCGGCCTTGGTCAGGGGTCTGTTTTCCTAGCCTCTGGTCCAGCAGAGTGAACCCGACCAATGGATGGTTGCCAAATTGGATTTGTCTGAATACCCCTTTTGTGCTGTGCTGGTGGTTTCGGGGCTAGCAGGGAGTTCAAAATAAAGTAAATGACTAGGATGGTTCTGTTACCATGGAGTTCGCCTAGTCTCTGTATTGTGAAGTCTCAGAGGAATTTAAATTGCCTGAGCAGATGGGGGTTATGTAAATTTGTTGGGACTGAGAATCTAAGAATGGAGGTGGAGTTGGAATCAAAATTACAGAGATAGTTTGTTTCTGAAATAGTTTTGTTACCTGCACATAGCCATTATAAATCCATGTTCTGTGATTGGTAGCTGTCTTCAAGTGATAACATACACTTGGATGAACATAAGGTCATCCATCCCCTCTCTGGTAGGGATTTGAGAACCTTTATAACTCTGAGAACAACATGATTGGGACTCATTGTTAATAAGACTAAATAAAACATTCAGTCTATTCTCTTAAGACTGTGTTAAGACTGTTGTTTAATTAAGCAACGTATTCATAGCTAATTACCGCAGAACACCTCACAAAACAACACGATTGCCATTCAAGTTTGATAAGACTGCCAAACAGATACTGTTTTTAGCCCCATGTTACATGTCCCTAACACTAACTGTTCTGCCGTTGTAACAGTATAACTTTAGACCGTCCCCTCGCCCATACCCGGGCGCAAACCAGGGACCCTCTGCACACATCAAGAACAGTCACCCACGAAGCATCGTTACCCATCGCTCCAAAAAAGCTGCGACCCTTGCAGAGCAAGGGGAACTACTACTTCAAGGTCTCAGAGCAAGTGACGTCACCGATTGAAACGCTATTTAGCGTGCAACGCTAACTAAGCTAGCCGTTTCACATCCGTTACACTCACCCCCCTTTTGACCTTCCTCCTTTTTTCCGCAGCAACCAGTTATCTGGGTCAACAGCATCAATGTAACAGTATAACTTTTCAGACCGTCCCCTCGCCCATACCCGGGCGCAAACCAGGGACCCTCTGCACACATCAACAACAGTCACCCACGAAGCATCGTTACCCATCGCTCTACAAAAGCCACGGCCCTTGCAGAGCAAGGGGAACCACTACTTCAAGGTCTCAGAGCAAGTGACGTCACCGATTGAAACGCTATTTAGCGCGCACCGCTAACTAAGCTAGCCGTTTCACATCCGGTACACTTTTCATTTTCCATCAGCAGTTTCTGATCTGAATTCAGGCTTGATGAGGTGTCATTAGAGAGAGTTAGAATGATTGATATCTTCAAAGGGAAGTGTGGCGGTGAGAAAAGGCAACGTTTCCCCCTCAGACAGACGTCTGTATTAATAAAACATAAGTAGGATTAAATCACCAGCTCTGTCTGTGCCCTCAGAGGGACTTAATGAATGTTGTTTTACCTCACGTAGGTATAAGTGTTCAGATGCAGTACTAGCACTTCTAAAAGTTTTCGAAGGAAAAGCTCCTGTGAACTTTACCCACGTGTCACATTTCAACAAACATATGTTCCGTCCCTGATTGCTCGGCTACAACACTTCTTCTGTGTACAATTATTTTCCCCCCTACAGCAACTATTTCAAATACAACCATCTGAAATATCAATCATTTGTCACTTGTTTCTAAAACCATGTTCATTAATTTGGTTGTGAGTTAAATCATTATGGTGTTGTGGGAGACAATGTTTTGGCCATTACCTGGCGGTGATATTGCGGGAGCTTGTCGTTTTGTTTACCGGGAAGTCATCTGGAGGTAATTAGTAGTGCAAATATTTCCAATTTAATCTACATGCATTGTCCTGTCATTGAATTGCGCCTTTGCATGATAAACAGGGTAGTAACGATGAGGAATTAAATTTTGTCCGCACAGCACCATTCTGAATCTAAAGCAGCTGAAACAATTAAAATGTGAAATTGTCTAAAACGTCTAATTCATGTGTAGGCTACACGTGTAGCCGAGCTATGTTTCCCATACATTACACAGGACAATTTCCTTTCCTCTATGGATAAGGTGGACTGTGTATCCTGTATGATAATGTTTTTAAAGTAATGATCAAGGTACTGTAATAGAGATCCATGTGATTCTACAGCATTTAATCAAAGGCTACAATAGAAATGGACAGTGTGTACCCTCAAAACTCATGGGAGAACATATGTTGATCACCTAGGAACGTCATGCGAACGGCCACGTTATATTGTAAAGAGGAATGACAAAAAACTTTGAGTTTTACCACGCCATTGAAAGGGAGGTGGGATGGTGGAGAGAGAGGGATGGTGGAGGAGAAGGGATGGTGGGAATAAGGACATCTGCCAATTGTACTGCTGGGAATTGCCAGGATAGGTTTTTCCATATGGTGCCAATCACTGTCAGTCACTTGGCTAGCGGAGGCTATTCGCCCCTTGTCACAATGTAGCGATTCCATTGAGTTAAAACTAATAACAGCTGATATCTACAGTGCATTCCGAAAGTATTCAAACCCCTTGACTTTTTTCACATTTTGTTACATTACAGCCTTATTCTAAAATGGATTAAATAAACACATCTCATCAATCTACACAAAACCCCATAATGACAAAGCGAACACAGGTTTTTATGTGTTAGCAAATTTATTACAAATAAAAAACAGAAATACCTTATCAAGTTCCTTGGTGTCAACATCACCAACGAACTAACATGGTCCAAACACACCAAGACAGTCGTGAAGATGGCACGACAAAATCTATTCCCCCTCAGGAGACTGAAAAGATTTGGCATGGGTCCTCAGATCCTCAAACGGTTTTATATCTGCACCATCGAGAGCATCCTGGGGCATCCTGGGGAAACATCACCGGGGCCAAGCTTCCTGCCATCAAGGACCTCTATCCCAGGCGGTGTCAGAAAAATTGTCAAAGATTCGAGCCACCCTAGTCATAGACTGTTCTCTCTGCTACCACATGGCAAGCGGAACCAGAGCGCCAAGTCCAGGTCCAAAAGGCTCCTAAATAGATTTCTACCCCCAACCCATAAGAC
The DNA here is from genome assembly GCF_023373465.1 of Oncorhynchus keta. Taxonomy (NCBI): domain Eukaryota; kingdom Metazoa; phylum Chordata; class Actinopteri; order Salmoniformes; family Salmonidae; genus Oncorhynchus; species Oncorhynchus keta. The sequence continues at coordinate 69,484,891 of NC_068430.1, read as the reverse complement.
TCCCATAAGAACAGCTAAATGGCTTCCTCTCTGGAACGCTGATGCTACTCTCTGTTATTATCTTGCATAGTCAATTCAATAACTCTACCTACATGTACATATTACCTCAATTACCTCGACACCGGTGCCCCCACAAATTGACTCTGTACCGGTACCCTCTGTATACAGCCCCTCTAGTGTTATTTACTGCTCCTCTTTAATTATTTGTTATTCTTATTTACTACTATTTTTCTTGGGGAGGGGGGTGTATATTCTTGAAACTACATTGTTGGTTAAGGTCTTGGAAGTAAGCATTTCACAGTAAGGTCTACTACACCTGTTGTATTTGGCCATGTGACAAATAACATTTGATTTGATTTATTTAAGCAAGTATTCAGACCCTTTGATATGAGACTCGAAATTGAGGTCAGGTGCATCCTGTTTCCATTGATCATCCTTGACATGCTTCTACAACATGATTGGAGTGCACCTGTGGCAAATTCATTTAACTGGACATCATTTGAACAGGGACACACCTGTTTATATAAGGTCCCACAGTTGACAGTGCATGTCAGAGCGAAAATCAAGCTGTGAGTTCGAAGGAATTGTCTCGAGGCACAGATCTGGGGAAGGGTACAAAGAAAATTCTGCAGTATTGAAAGTCCTGAAGATCACAGTGGCCTCCATCATTCTTAAATGGAAGAAGTTTGGAACCACCAAGACTCTTCCTAGATTTGGCCGCTTGGCCAAACTGAGTAATGTTTCCTGACCACCAAAAAAATGCAGCAACTTGCTCTGTAAAATACTATCCACGTCACTGTGAACACATGGCAATTCCCTCTCTCTATACAGAGCCATCGGAGTATTGCTGTGTCATGAACATTCACATTTATGCTGGAAAAATGTACTTCTCATTCTCCAAATGGAAAAGTCTAGGCCTAGTATATCTCTACTGGGGATGGTGAGAACAGCTTGTTGGACACACACACACACACACACGTACACACACCAGGGTCCAGTCTATCAGGCCAGTGTCCCCACAGCGATGCTCTATTCTCTCTAGGCTCCTTATCTGAGATGACATCATGCAGTAGATTTGGCACGGCCACAGAGAAGTGTCCCTCACTGTGGGATAAAGAGCGGTGTAGATGAACCTCAATCCACAAAGGAGTTCCTTACTGAGCGTCAATAAAGTGGTTTAAAAGGTCTCTCTTGAGGCTTGTAAGGTATTTATTTGGAATATAGGCAGACATTTTACACCGTACTCTAATACGTTGTTTAGTTGTTGTGTTAAGCAGACATTTTATACTGTTAACTTTAAGTGTCAAGGCAACATAAGAGGCCTGTTTGCTATTTTGTTCATACAGCAATTTCTTTAAAGGGCAAATGGGATTAGGTTGAGTAAACACATGTCATTATGCAGTAGTGAGTCAACAATTTTCTGTGGAGGGGCTCCTTGGTGAGCTAACATCACATGACATCACGTCTTAATATAAGAGCCAGAGCAAGATCCTCTAATTAATCTTGACATGTTGTATCAACATGGATGTGCCTCTTTGAATCTATCTCTCTCTCTTGCTCTCTCTCACACTCTCTCACTCTCTCACTGACACTCTCTCTCACACACACACACACACACACACACACACACACACACACACACACACACACACACACACACACACACACACACACACACACACACACACACACACACACACACACACACAGCACTGCATGCAAGCACCACACACATGCAACACACACACACACACACACACACACACACACACACACACACACACACACACACACACACACACACACACACACACACACACACACACACACACACACACACACACACACACACACACACACACACACACACACACACACCTTCTGTGTGTCCAGCTTGACTGCTAAGGAATGATGGAATTACATTCAATTTGACCGACTGCTGGACTGTGAGTGTCCGTTAGCCTTGGACATCTTTCTAGCCCACAGTGAAATGTGATGGATGGATGGATAGGGGGAGCTAAGGGGGACATATGGAAATACCCAAGAAGAAATTCTATGTCTGGGCCTTTGTTTCACAAACTCACTCAAGGCGAATTGCCTACAACAACAAAAATCTCAGCTTCTATTAGGGATGGGAAAAAACAACCTCAATGAGGTTACCGATTGTTTTCAAAACAGAAAACAGAATCAGGAATCAATCTGGATTTTATCGACTGTGAATCATTTTATAGACTGCAAACCATCTCCTCCTTCCCAAACTGCTCCTTAGGGGTCATTTGTAAAGATTCACTTGCTAAGCAAATACATCGAGATGCAGCTGTGTTAAGAGACATCTGTTCCTCATTTGTAGCCAGAAACAGTACGGATGGTCACCCATGGCGATGAGCGGGGTGGTGTCTGTGATGGCAAGCGGTGGACATTAGGTTTGACAAAGTGGGTCATTGTTTGTGACGAAGTGGCAGCCGGTTGGTCACCGTATTTGCCAACACCATGAGTCAGTTAGATCCATTCAGGAAAATTGATCTGGAGAGTGTGGTGTATTATATGTGTGTGTGTGTGTGTGTGTGTGTGTGTGTTGTTGTGGTGGTAGAGAGAGAGAGAATACTGCTAATGTCAATGTACACTTGCATACATGTGTCAATGTGAAACTCTGAGTGTGTGAGTTGTATCCACCTCTTCCATGAGATCTGGCTTAATACAGAGCTAACGTGATGAGCCTACGGTAGTCTTCACATGGCAGGCTGAGGTTGAAAGGGTGACAGGGGGTTGGCGTGTGTTATCAGTCTTCTAAAAGGCCAAGGCCGCCAGAAGAACTCTTGACAAGCACTTCTTGGTCGCCTTATCATTCACATTTCAGATAAAAGGCTCATGCCTCAGTGTTAATCAAGAGATTTTAACTTTTTAATTGACCAGATAACCTTTGGTGAAGAGATGTGCAGACGAGCTATATCATACAAAGCACATAAGGAAACTGTTGATGGGTCATGGTTTGGGTGTAGATAATCAAATCAAATCAAATCAACGTTTATTTGTCATGTGCGCCTATTACAACCTTACAGTGAAATGCTTACTTACAGGCTGTAACCAACAGTGCAAAAAAGGTACTAGATGAACAATAGGTAAGTAAAGAAATTAAAACAACAGTAAAGACAGTGAAAAATAACAGTAGCGAGGCTATATACAGTAGTGAGGCTATAACAGTAGTGAGGCTATATACAGTAGCGAGGCTATAACAGTAGTGAGGCTATATACAGTAGTGAGGCTATAACAGTAGTGAGGCTATATACAGTAGCGAGGCTATAACAGTAGTGAGGCTATATACAGTAGTGAGGCTATAACAGTAGTGAGGCTATAACAGTAGTGAGGCTATAACAGTAGCGAGGCTATATACAGTAGTGAGGCTATATACAGTAGCGAGGCTATATACAGTAGCGAGGCTATATACAGTAGTGAGGCTATAACAGTAGCGAGGCTATATACAGTATCGAGGCTATAACAGTAGCGAGGCTATTACAGGTACCGGTTAGTCGGGCTGATTGAGGTAGTGTGTACATGTAGATATGGTAAGGTTTGCGGGTGGTGGGTGGCGAGACACAACGCAGATAGTCCGGTTAGCCAATGTGGTGCACTGGTTGGTCGGGCCAACTGAGGTAGTATGTACATGAATGTATGGTTTTAAAGTGACTATGCATATATGATAAACAGAGAGTAGCCGCAGCATAAAAGAGGGGTTGGGGGGCACACAATGCAAATAGTCTGGGTAGCCATTTGATTACAGCTATACAAATAGTCCGGGTAGCCATTTGATTGTTCAGGAGTCTTATGGCTTGGGGGTAAAAACTGTTGAGAAGCCTTTTTGTCCTAGACTTGGCACTCCGGTACCGCTTGCCATGCGGTAGTAGAGAGAACAGTCTATGACTGGGGTAGTGGGGTCTTTTATGGCATTCCTGTGACACCGCCTGGTATAGAGCACCTGGATGGCAGGCAGCTTAGCCCCAGTGATGTACTGGGCCGTATGCACTACCCTCTGTAGTGCCTTGCGGTCGGAGGCCGAGCAATTGCCATACCAGGCAGTGATGCAACCAGTCAGGAATCTCTCAATGTTGCAGCTGTAGAACCTTTTGAGGATCTCAGGACCCATGCCAAATCTTTTTAGTTTCCTGAGGGAGAATAGGCTTTGTCGTGCCCTCTTCACTACTGTCTTGGTGTGTTTGGACCATTCTAGTTTGTTGTTGATGTGGACACCAAGGAACTTGAATCTCTTAACTTGCTCCACTTCAGCCCCATCGATGAGAATGGGGGCGTGCTCGGTCCTCCTTCTCCTGTAGTTCACAATCATCTCCTTAGTCTTGGTTACGTTGAGGGATAGGTTGTTATTCTGGAACCACCTGGCCAGGTCTCTGACCTCTTCCCTATAGGCTGACTCATCGTTGTCGGTGATCAGGCCTACCACTGTTGTGTCACCTGCAAACTTAATGATGGTGTTGGATTTGGGCCTGGTTATGCAGTCGTGGGTGAACAGGGAGTACCTGAGGGGACTGAGCACGCAGCCCTGAGAGGCTCCAGCGTGGCAGATGTGTTGATACCTACCCTCACCACCTGGGGGCGGCCCATCAGGAAGTACAGGATCTAGTTGAGGAGGGAACTGTTTGGTCCCAGGATCCTTAGCTTAGTGATGAGCTTTGAGGGTAATATGGTGTTGAATGCTGAGCTGTAGTCAATGAATAGCATTATCACATAGGTGTTATTTTTGTCCAGGTGGGAAAGGGCAGTGTAGTGTGCAATAGAGATTGCATCATCTGTGTATCTGTATGCAAATTGGAGTGGGTCTAGGGTTTCTGGGATAATGGTGTTGATGTGAGCCATTACCAGCCTTTCAAAGCACTTCATGGCTACGGACGTGAGTGCTATGGGTCTGTAGTCATTTAGCCAGGTTGCCTTTGTGTTCTTGGGCACAAGGACTATGGTGGTCTGCTTGAAACATGTTGGTATTACAGACTCAATCAGGGACATGTTGAAAATGTCAGTGAAGACACCTGCCAGTTGGTCAGCACATGCCCTGATCACACGTCCTGGTAATCTGTCTGACCCCGCAGCCTTGTGAATGTTGATCTGTTTAAAGGTCTTACTCACATCGGCTACGAAGAGCGTGATTACACAGTCATCCAGAACAGCTGATGCTCTCATGCATGCGTCAGCGTTGCTGGCCTCGAAACGAGCATAGAAGTGATTTAGCTCGTCTGGTAGGCTCGTGTCACTGGGCAGCTCGCGGCTGTGCTTCCCTTTGTAGTCTGTAATAGTTTTTGCAAGCCCTGCCACATAAGACGAGCATCGGAGCCGGTATAGTACGATTCAATCTTTGCCTTGTATTGATGCTTTGCCTGTCTGATGGTTCGTCACAGGGCATAGCAAGATTTCTTGTAAGCTTCCTAGTTAGAATCCCGTGCAAATGTTGCCTCCATGGCTTCTGGTTGTGGAATTTAGGTACAGTCATTGTGGGGATGACGTCCTCGATGCACTTATTGATAAAGCCAGTGTACTCAATGCCATCGGAAGAATCCAGGAACGTGTTCCAGTCTGTGATAGCAAAACAGTCCTGTAGTTTAGCATCTGATCATCTGACCACTTTTTTACAGACTGAGTCTCGTGCTGGTGCTTCCTGCTTTAATTTTTGCTTGTAAGCAGGATTCAGGAGGATATAATATTGATTTACCAAATGGAGGGCGAGGGAGAGCTTTGTACGCATCTCTGTGTGTGTAGTACAGGTGATCTAGAATTGTTTTCACCTCTGGTTAAACATTTAACATGTTGATAGAAATTAAGTAGAACTGATTTAAGTTTCCCTGCATTAAAGTCTCCGGCCACTAGGAGCGCCGCCTCTGGGTGATCAGTTTCCTGTTAGCTTATTTGTTTATATAGCTGACTGAGTGCGGTCTTAGTGCCAGCATCTGTCTTTGTTGGTAAATAAACAGCCACGAAAAGTATAGCTGAAAACTCTCTAGGCAAATAGTATGGTCTGCATTTTATCACAAATACTCAACTTCATGCGAGCAAAATCTAGAGACTTCCTTAGATTTCGTGCACCAGCAGCTGATGTTTTCAAATATGCACAGACCGCCCCACCACGTCTTACCAGAGTGTGCTGTTCTATCTTGCCGGTGCAGCGTATATCCTGCTAGCTGAAAATCCATGGCATCATTCAGCCACGATTCCTTGAAACATAAGATATTACAGTTTTTTTATGTCCCGTTGGTAGGATATTTGTGATCGTACCTCGTCTAATTTATTGTCCAATGATTGCACGTTGGCGAGTAATATTGATGGTAACGGCAGCTTTCTCACTCGCCTTCTGCGGATCCTTACGAGGCACCCCGCTCTGTTTCCACTGTACCTGCGTCTCTTCCTCTTGCAAATAACTGCGTTGTTGGCCTTCTCGGGTGTTCGGACAATGTCCTGTGCGTCCTGCTTGTTGAAGAAAACATCTTTGTCTAGTCTGAGGTGCGTGATCACTGTCCTGTTATCCAGAAGCTCTTTTTTGCCGTAAGGTACGGTTGCAGAAACATTAAGTACAAAATAAGTTACAAATAACGCGAAAAAACCCCACATAATAGCACAATTGGTTGGGCGCCCGTAAAACTGCTGCCATTTCTTCCAGCACCAGAACCTATTGCAATTGGGCAGATGCTCGATTAAATTCCAGATGCTCGATTAAGTCCATACATGGTACATTTGTGAAATCCTGATTTGTCTAAAAATAACCAGTGGAACAATGGCATCAGGATATTTTCCCACTTCTCAAAGTAAAGACCTGGGTCCATCTTTAATTGACCCCCATAGCTTATGAGGTTTCAAGGTCTTTACCAGATTAGTCTAGAAAGTTTGTTAAGATGTGCCTCTGCTGCCTCTGCTCAAAGTAGTGTCTGTAATAATATTGTGAAGTGCATGGATGCACTGTGTTTTGAAAGCCAACTGTGGAGATGGTTGGTGCCCTGCCTTAATGTACCATATAGGAAACAAATACAGTTTTTTTGGTCCTATTATTCTGCCTGGATTCACTGGCTGGTTTCATGGCTTTGGAATAAGGATGAGGTAGCCTTGCAAGCGGTTGCCTTACCAAGCGTTATAAGATTATATAAAGTTAATATTTGACTGGTTGCAGGTTTTTTTTTGTCTCAGAAATGTAGTCATAGGAGGGGCATTTTTATTATTTTGAGTTTGACCAAAGTATGAAGAAGCAATGATAGCAAAAGCCAACGCTTCCTCACTCCAATATACTGTATAATCTACCAAGATTCTACTCTGCACTCCAACATTGAATAATTGGAAACGCAGTTTTGCTGTTATCAGTAATACGCCGTGTTAAATCCAACACTGATTTTGGTGGGTATTGCTAAGTTGTTTCATTTTATGGGTCAATGAGAATACATATCTGCCATGCAGTGTTGTGCTTTTGCAGTTCGTTTCCTCCACACTCCAGTGCTTCTGTTTAATTGATTCCCTCAATGTACATTCATTTCTTTTGACTTCCGGCATTCCGGTTGAAAACAACAGACAGGGATATTGCATCTCCTTCGTCAAACACAGTGAGGTACATGTAAAATGCATTATAAAAAGGGACCATTTATAGTGTTACGCTTGACAAAAAAAGTCATTTACTCAAATGTATTGAAACATCTCTTTTCTTCCATGTATCCTATTTCAACAAATCTTGTCTTAACAAGACTGTAATGGATTTAGAGTTATTTAGATCTGAAACTTCAGTCAGACAGAACCAACCTGGTTAGAACATCGTGCCTGTTTCCCGGAAGGTGGCTGGATCGAATCCCCGAGCTGACAAGGTCAAAATCTGTCATTCTGAGCAAGGCGGTTAACCCACTGTTCCCCCGGACCTGAAGACATGGATGTCGATTATGGCAGAGGAGTTGGGTTAAATGTGGAAGACACATTTCAGTTGAATACATTCAGTTGGACAACTGACTAGGTATCCCCCTTTCCCTTTCAGACCTGGGAACTGAACCGTTTTTTGCATTTGCCCATCTGAAAATATCTGCAGTGGCAAGAACCAAATTCACCTTCCAGAGCCAAAGGCTGGAGCAGAAGAGATGGGAAAGAAAACAAACAGGAATCCACTAAAGCAGTTTGTGCCAAGACAACGGGTCACCTTTTAAATGATGATGATCATTGTATAATTAGGACAAGGTGACAATGCCAATTTGTGTACGTGACTGCAGAGCCTTTTATACTCTACTGATGCACTGCACTTTCAGCACCATCTCCTGTTAGTAATAAGGTTGTTGTTGTCATGCATAGGTGTAATAGGTGGCAGGGAAGTCAGGCGCAGGAGAGTCAAATGGAGTGTAAATAGGGAGTCTTTTAATAAAGTTCCAAGAGTATGCTCCATAACAATAAATGTACAAACAAACAAAACATGGGTACGAGGACCCGACGCGCACCTATACAAACAATCACACTACACTGACAACAAATCAATCTCTGACAAAGACATGAGGGGAAACAGAGGGTTAAATACACAACAGGTAATGAATGGGATAGAAAACAGGTGTGTGGGAAGACCAGACAAAACGAATGGAAAATGAAAAAAGGATCAATGATGGCTAGAAGACCGGTGACGTCGAACGCTGAGCACCGCCCGAACAAGGAGAGGCAACGACTTCGGCAGAAGTCGTGACAGTTGTTAGGATAACTTGTTTGGTTTTAGTTGTTCAATAGATGACAAATATGAGAGCCTAATGATGTTGTCGGCAATTCCTGAGAGTAAAGTATGACGCACACACTAATAAGGTATTTTTCTGTCTTTTTCAACCAGGGAGTTGTCTGAAATGTCTGAATTTTACAAGATAATCAAAGTATAATACAAAACGGCAACATTGTATTTCTTAACATTGCAGCAGGTGACACTGAATGAATGAAATCTCGTTATTATCAGCCTATCCAACACATCACAAGGCTACCAGCTACCTGTACTCCACAGAAGAGCACCCACCCACTCTCAATTTACAGACTGTAACCCTTGACACTCTGAAGGCAAGGTGCCAGTTCTAATTCACTGCAGTCTGCAAACCGTCTGATTGGTTGAGAGAGCGAGAGAGAGAGAGAGAGCCAGAGAGTGAGAGAGAGAGAGAGAGCGAGAGAGCGAGAGAGAGGGAGAGAGGGAGAGAGCGAGAGAGAGAGCGAGAGAGAGAGAGTGAGAGAGAGAGAGAGAGAGAGAGAGAGCCCTGGGAACAAAATCACTGAAGAAGGTGTTGATCTTGATGAGTGAGAAGTACAGCAATGTCCTAATTGAGCTGGCTTTGAGCCTCTGCACGGCTAACTTACACCTGAACTGAAAGCTGTCTGAAGGCATGTCAACACTATGCCCACACTCGTGTGCCTCTGCCAAAAGCGTTCAACCCCCATGTATTCAATCCCTGATAGTGAGGACTTAGCTTGGAATGATGCGTTACCCTTAATGGATACATAGACACATTGCCATAGCTGTCATTCTTCAATGTGATTGTGATGCTTTGACAGCTTTATTAACCTGCATGTTTGCCTGAGTTTCTTCTATTTTTTGTCAATGTACCTTAGTAGAAGAGCAGGAGGAGAGGTAGTCAGAGGTGCAGAAATAGTCAGATACTGTACTGTAGCTACAGCAAGACAAGATTCTTTGCTGTTTCTAACAAATTATTGAAAAAGAGGTCATTATTAATAAGCTGTATAATACTAGACTTCTTGGGTTATGAACAAGGCAATGCCAAGCGTTAGTTGTGTTGTTGTTGTGTTCTCGCTGTTGTCATGAATAAAAATGGCTGCTCATTTAAAAGTTATACATCTTCTTGGCATTTGTGGTATATCCCTGATGTTGGTCTATTCCAAATGGATGTTTTTTCTCTCTCAATAAATCACGCTTCGTGGAGTGCATCCATTGTATTAACAAATCTTGTTGCGAATGGTGCATAACCCCCGCCATCTTCATCGGATTAAAGGGATTCTTTGGGATTTTAGCAACAAGGCCCTTTATCTACCCCTCCAGAGTCAGATCAACTGGTGGATACCATTTGTCTGTCTTTGTGTCAGGAAGTTAGAGGTAGTTTTGCCAGCCAATGCTAGCTAGCATTAGCGCAATGACTGGAATTCTATAAGTATCTGCTAGCATGCTAGTGCCAAACTCCTAAAGTATCCATTTAAGAAAATAGGGATTCATGGAAAGCATTGAGTGCGTCTGACAAAGAGAATAAATGTGCTCCCTAATGTAATGATGACCCAAACCCAGTGGCCTTATCTCTGTAGCATGCTGAAAACCAAGTAGCACAGCACACAGGCCCATGTGGACTGAATCACAGCCACTAATGAGACTTAGTAGTCTTAATTTGCCTCCCTCAATAGGACATCCTTTATTTTCTAGTCCACACTTAGAGCTATAAAGTTGATTAGAGCATCGCAACAACAGGAGGCCTGATATTTAGGTATTTTGATGTGTCAATGGAGATAATATCAGCTTGTAGGATTGTGATTTGGGCCGGTTAGTTGTCGCAGGCATGTTTTTTACATTTACATTTACATTATAGGTACTGTATATGAATTGTTCTAAAACACAAAAAATCTGTCTTTTATTTTTATTCATAGCTTTATGTGTACTTTGAAAAATATTTCAAAAAAATTGGCAAGATGATTATAGAAAATGACATGTATTTTTTCAAAGTACATATACAGCTTGGAATAAAAATAAAGAATACTGATTTTTCATGTTTTAGAACAATTCATATACAGTACCTGTAATCTTTCGTTATTCAACACTAGTAAACCATACTTTCTCAAATTAGTATTTACGTTCTTTTAGCGCCATTTGTTCTCGTCAGCAAAGTAGAAAATGTCCAAGCTTTTAATTATTACCTAACCTCTGAAATAGTCACGTTTTCGTTTTTTAAGTGCTCTATTGAGAATAAAGAAAAGCTACTTAACGTATCCACATTGTCAAGATCCTTCAGGGGCCCAATCTTGTTAATAAACCCATGTTCCTCTCCTCTCCACTGCATAAATCTCAGATAGAGAGATGGAGAAGAAAGGAGCAGAGCTCTCACATTGTCTTTTATCATGCTCAATTTAATTGCTCAGTAAAACGTCTGATGATCAAAATTAGAACATGGGCCCATTTCGTTTTTTTCTTTTCCCCTCCAAGGTTGTGACCCTTTAGACTTCTAATTGGTTAATAAATTAAGAGTCTCTCTAACACAGAAGCATTGCAACTTCACTAGATGACTGTTCAGTTAAAGTATTGTAAACATACCTGAGGTTCAAATTACCTTAATATAGAGTGCATATGTTCTCTTGTAGGACCAACACTTTGCTAGACAATTCAAGCAACCTTCTGTATCAAGGAAATACATGTTTTAAAATGTTCATAAGACCTTTAGTGCTCATAGGCCTACAGTTTGGGTAACCCCTATCTCCATAGCTCAATGGCGTATGCATATACAGTATACAGTTCAGCTAACCCTATTTTTATTTTGATGCTGTTGTGATGGATCATATATTGAACCTTGGTCATCCGCATGACTCAAGAGCAGATTGTCTAGCCTTGAGCTCTAGGGGCTAACTAATTAGTCTTTACTGGCTGTCCCCACTACACTGTAGGTATAACTGACCTCAAATCTCACCAAATCACCATAGCTCTTTCTGTGAATCTCCATAGTGATTGCCCTACAACCCCGCGAGCGTATCCCAGGCTCAGTCCGCTTTTCTGGGGTGACTCATCGGATGTGCCCTGTGAGGTCACTGGATGACCATGGATTTCTGAATGAATCATACTATGCAACGGATGGCAGTTATATTTCTTAGGGCTGCCTGAGACAGGGTGATGCCGACTGTATATAAATGACCCATGCCAGACTTGAATTAGCAAATGGATAGGCCTTCAGGGCCCATGTTCAATCATGACAGCTGAAGTGACATTCTGCATGACAGTTCGTCCATTTTACATCAACTGTATGTATATATTACCTAACATCAAATTGTCACTAATCTACAGTATGCTGTCCTAATAAGGACACCGTAATAATACTCAGTATAATATTTTTGTTTGATTCCGGCTTAGTTGTGTTTTTAAGAAGGCAAAACAGCACACTAATTGAACAATACATTCGATGACTAATATAATTAAATCACCTAAATCCTAATTAAAAAACACTTTTTCGTTTTCTTATTCTCAACACGCCAAAATTCAAATAATTTATTTAATAATTCCCAGGTCTATTTGAACCAAAAGGGATCTTTTGAATTGTAAATATGGAGTTAGATATTCATTTTCTGGCATTTAAATAACTGACTGATTCGCCTTTAGGACCATGTCTCTCAGCAGCGGAAGATAATGGAAATGAATCTGTGACAGACAGACTATGTTACAGTAAGTGTAAGTGTATTTAACACGCAGTTTTCATCACTTCTGGCTCTGTGAATCGCTGACATCTCTCCTCGTTTACTCTGGAAAAACATCAATCGTAAAAAGTGCAGGGAGCAACAACTGCCAAGCGATTCTCCAAAATGGCTGATCAATCATAAACAGTCGCAAATAGCAGTACTGGATGGCGTCGTGGCTGGCGGGATGGTGGGAGAGGATTGGCATGGTAACACACACCAGCCGTCTACCACCAAGACACTGCCATATCAGGATGTTAATGCTGGCGGGTAGCCCCCGCCAAGTCGAGCTGCGTTATTGGTGGGCCGTATCACATTGAGCCAATGGATCACTTGGTTGATGGATGACAGCAACCATTCCCCCGGTGTCAACTGCTGAGGGAGAAAGCATATCTCAACGCAGGCCACTAAAAGGACAACACATTGCATTTTTAATTGTACCTGACAGATGTTATGACTCGGCACACTATCTGTAACACTCCATTTTGAAAAGGGTTATCTTCATTTTTTTAACACCTCCTCCTACATATTGGACACATCAGTCTCCTGCACCAGGAAGGTGACTGACAGGAAGATATTATGAGATGCCGCTGAGAGTTAATCAGGTGCTGTCGCCTCATCGTGTCACCTCTGAGGAAGATTCACAATGACACACATTGGTATGCCTGTGGTGAAGAAAGACTCCCTCCATTCTTCTTTCCCTCTCCTCTTCTGACAGGGGGGAAAAAAGAGAAACATACCAGAGCTGTGAAAAAGAGAAAGAAAAAGAGGAGAAGATGAGAAAAGACTCCAAACTAATTCCTGTCCCTCACTGGATGAATAAAGTAGAATATGTCTCAGTCACCACAAATGGTATGTCAGTGGTTAAATTAAATGGAAAGGGCAAGTGTTTGGGATTTATTGCAGCGGGTAGAGGAGGTGTTCAGTCAGAGAAGATGTTTAGACCATTCACTTGTCTTGCTACTTCTATTGTAGTGTACTCTCCACTTATGGCCTTGTTCTTAGACACTAGTCTACTTATGTCTTCTACACTGATGAACACTGTGTATTAGACCATACCAAAGCCCCAGTATATCTCCAAACCTGGTCTCACATCACATCATCCTGCATTTTCTCTGTCCCCTAACTCCTTGACTTTCTCGTATTTTAGTCATTTACTACTTTTAGTAGTTGTCCAATAATAATGTACAGTACTGTGAGAGACATTGAAGTCTCTGGCCAGAGGTTCACGGTTCAACGTTGAAGGGAGAGAAGAAGGAAGGAGATATCTCACCACTCAAGACAGGAGATAATATGGAGTCAGAGAGAGGGAGAGTGTCTGGGTCCGCCAGGCCTGGCTTGTGCTTTTATACTTCTTCCTCAGTGTGCAAACCCCCGCCAAGGATTCTCCTGGGCAGCCAGATAGCGTTTGATTCGCTTGCCTTTCTCCTTGGGCTAGCGCCAGCCTGAGAGACAGTTGAACCATGGGAAGGGAAAAAGGGCAACTGTAATGTAATGTAAGAGAAGGATACTCTGCAGCTTGTGCCCTCACTGGAAATGTAAAACATATAGTGCAGGTATATGGAGCATTGACAGAACACTTTTGATGACACTTTAAATTAGAATTAAATTAACTTTTACAGAGTTCATGTTTGCCAGGGATTAGGGTTGTATTAGTCTGACTCTGATTTTTGGTGTTGTATAGTGAACTCATATGTTTGTTATGTTGTTATACCTAGTATTTGATCTATGTCTGTGTCAGATGAGATGATGATTAATGAAGAGCCATATTGGATAGAACATAAAATATGAAAACCTATTATGACAATCCAGCACAAATCTTCATGCTTTGGTCCGACATGTCAGACCACCAAATCATGAAAGCATGTCTCCAGTTTGGACGATAGGGTACACACTGGTCATGGTGACTTTAGTTGTGAGCAACAGCAGCTGTGACCCAGTCTCACCAAACGTCATGGTCTGGTAGAGAGTTGTATCTGTCCTAACACTAGCTGTGCATGGTTAAATGTTACTCTTTGGTTTCCAGAAAATATCCATCCAAAATGGCGCCGGGAAGAATCATTCTGTCCCTGTGAATGGACAGGGACATTGCAGCAACATTTAAGTTGTTATGGTAGCACTCTTCTATCGCTGGACTTTGAAGTTGAAATGGGAAAGTGTTTCTGACAGGTGACTATGAAGTGGAATGCCATCACATAAAGACTTCAGATAAGATAGAAGTATAGGAATGTGCCACATAATGGGAAGATATGGAAACCAGTGCATTTCTGTTGGTGTGAGAAGTAACATCTTCCAAATGTACGAAAAGCAGCAATTTCTCTCTTTATTTTTGAAATTTTACCCGTTTTTCTCCCCAATTTCATGGTATCCAATTGTTTTAGTAGCTACTATCTTGGCTCATTGCTACAACTCCCGTACGGACTCGGGAGAGACGAAGGTTGAAAGTCATGCGTCCTCCAATACACAACCCGACCAAGCCGCACTGCTTCTTAACACAGTGCGCATCCAACCCGGAAGCCAGCTGCACCAATGCGCCGGAGGAAACACCGTGCACCTGGCCACCTTGGCTGGCGCACACTGCGCCCAGCCCGTCACAGGAGTCACTGGTGCGCGATGAGACAAGGACACCCCTACCGACCAAGCCCTCCCTAACCCGGGCGACACTAGGCCAATTGTGCATCGCCCCATGGACCTCCCGGTCACGGCCGGTTACAACAGAGCCTAGGCGCGAACCCAGGGACTCTGATGGCACAGCTGGCGCTGCAGTACAGCACCCTTAACCACTGTGCCACCCGGGCGGCCAATTTCTCTTTTTTTTAGTTAAATTAAAATTAATATTGACTGTGTTGTGTATGTTTCAGGTGAATTTGTGTAATAGCCTATGACAGTGGTGTGATCAATCGATCACGTTTTAAAAATCAATAGCTATGATAGGTTTAATGAGCATTCAGTAAATATACATTGATTTGAATTAGGCCTCCTCCTTGGCAGTGTATAACTAACTCAACTCGCTTCTGCTGTAGGGAGAGAGAGAGAGGAGAGAGGAAGAGAGAGAGAGAGAGATGGCGTGAAGAGAGAGAGACAGAGATAGGACACAGAGAGAGAGAGAGGAGGGGCAGAGAGAGGGGGAGAGTGGAGAGGAGGAGCGAAGAGGGAGTGAGGGCTGTGGAGTGATAGACACAGGTGTCCTTCCTAACTTAGTTGCCAGAGAGGAAGGAAACCACTCAGGGATTTCACCGTGATGTTAATGGTGACTTTAAAACAGTTACAGGGTTTAATGGCTGTGATAGGAGAAAACTGAGGATGGATCAACAACATTGTAATTACTTCACAATACTAACATAATTGACAGAGTGAAAAGAAACAAACCTGTACTTAACCTGTCCAAAACATGCATCCTGTTTACAACAAGGTAATAAAGTAATACTCCCAAAAATGTGGCAAAGCAATTAATATTTTTTCATGAATAAAAAGTGTTATGTTTGCATCATGTTATGGGTATGCTTGTAATCGCTAAGGCCTGGGGAGCCTTTCAGGCTAAATAAGTAACTGAATAGATCTTGTGGTGGAATATTATATTCAAGTGAGAGAGACTTTTTCAATATCGATTATTACAGTAATGAAACCGTTGAGTTGGGCTGAGAGCCTACCCTTTACAGACCACGTGTTCCTTAGATACAGTTGAAGTCAGAAAGTTTACAAAAACCATAGCCAAATACATTTAAACTCAGTTTTGAACAATTCCTGACATGTAATCCTAGTAAAAATGCCCTGTCTTAGGTCAGTTATGATCACCACTTTATTTTAAGAATGTGAAATGTCAGAATAATGGTAGAGAGAATGATTTATTTGAGCTTTTATTTCTTTCATCAGATACCCAGTGGTTCAGAAGTTCAGGTTCAGAAGTACATACACTCAATTAGTATTTGATAGCATGTCTTTAAATTGCTTAACTTGGGTCAAACGTTTCGGTAGCCTTCCACAAGATTCCCACAATAAGTTGGCTCAATTTTGGCCCATTCCTCCTGACAGAGCTGGTGTAATTGAGTCAGGTTTGTAGGCCTCCTTGCTCGCACACGTTTTTTTTTCATTTCTGCCCACACATTTTCTATGGGATTGAGGTCAGGGCTTTGTGATAGCCACTCCAAAACCTTGACTTTGTTGTCCTTATGGCTGCATTCCTTTGTTCTCAATTTCCCGCCTGAAGACATACCCTAATCTAACTGCCTGTAACTCAGCCCCAGAGGCAAGGATATGCATATTCTTGGTATAATTAATATATATAAAAAAAATATATCTGACATTTCCACCTGAAGACATATGGACAGCTTAGGGGCGGCAGGGTAGCCTAGTGGTTAGAGCGTTGGACTAGTAACCGAAAGGTTGCAAGTTCAAATCCCCGTGCTGACAAGGTACAAATCTGTCGTTCTGCCCCTGAACAGGCAGTTAACCCACTAGGCTGTCATTGAAAATAAGAATTTGTTCTTAACTGACTTGCCTAGTTAAATAAAGGTAAAATAAAATTAGCCTTTTGTTAATCACCCTGTCATCTCAGATTTTGAAATGATGCTTTACAGCCAAAGCAAGACAAGCATTTGTGTAAGTTTATCGATAGCCTAGCATAGCATTATGCCTAGCAAGCAGCTGGCAACTTGGTCACGAAAATCAGAAAAGCAATCAAATTAAATAGTTTACCTTTGATGAGCTTTGGATGTTTTCACTCACGAGACTCCCAGTTAGATAGCAAATGTTCCTTTTTTCCATAAAGATTATTTTTGTAGCCGAAATAGCCCCGTTTGTTCTTCACCTTTGGCTGAGAAATCGACCGGAAATTGCTGTCAGGACAAATTAGATCCATAATATTTACAGAAACATGGCAAACTTTTTTTTATAATCAATCCTCAAAGTGTTTTTCAAATATCTATTTGATAATGTATCAACCGGGTCAGTTGGCTTCTTAGTAGGAGCGAGAGAAACAATGGCCGCATTTGTCTATTACGCACATATCACTCTGAGAGCCACCAGCTGACCACTGACGCAATGTTGTCGCTCACGCTCATTTTTCAAAAATAAAAGCCTGAAACTATGTCTTGTGACACTAGACACATTAGGGAAGCCATAGAAAAGGGAATCTGGTTGATATCCCTTTCACAGCTCAATAGGGACGCATAGGAACGCAGAGGTTTCTAAATAAGAGTCACTTCCTGATTGGATTTTTCTCAGGCTTTCGCCTGCAATATCAGTTCTGTTATACTCACAGACAATATTTTTACCGTTTTGGAAACTTTAGAGTGTTTTCTATCCTAAGCTGTCAATTATATGCATATTATATGCATATTCTATTATCTGGTCCTGAAAAATAGTCTGTTTACTTTGCGAACGTTATTTTTCCAAAAATGAAAATAGTGCCCCCTAGTTTCAAGGTATTTAACTAATTCAGAGGACGCCCCCTGAGCACAGGCAGGAACTGGCGTCATGGGACAGACCTTTTCTATGTTCCGAATAAAAACCCCACCTGGGTTTTCCCACTTCAGACCAGCTTACCTATATAAACGAGAGGGCTAAGGTTTGAGACCAGAGGGAAATATGGTTTGAGTAGATTGCTGAATCTTTTAACCATCCCAAATGGTTAAACTTTTAGACTATCGATACCGACAGAATAAGAACAAGTCTTTGATATTAATTACTAATCTGCAGCTAGGCATTCTGTATCATTGAAAGCGAAGACCGACAACCGCCGACACAACTATTCTATAATGACATTAGCGAATGTTATTCTGAACTATCCATTCTAACCACGGCTGAGAGAGAGAGGACGGACAAACTCTTCAACAGAAACAAACATTTCAACAGAGATCCCTATGACACACTGAGCGTAAATATATATATATATATTGATTGCAATTATTCCCAAATGAGTGAGCGTTCATGTGCCGCCATGCTGGTTTAGCCAACTAGGGCACATTCCCCTACCATTTCTTTGTAACCATATCTATTGTTTGTTATGCATTTCTGTAATTACTTAGTTATTAAATAAATTATTTTAAGACAATTGATGTATGGATGACTCATAGTGAAGACGGTTCGTGCAGATAACCAACAATTTACAAAGTTTGGAATGAGACTAATGTGAGGTAAAGAATAATTCATTAATCAGAAGACTAAGTGATCAGATATTAAAATATCTGAAAGTTATATTAGGAAAATTATAACTTTGTAATCTGAATATTTTCCTTGGTGCCCTGGCTTCCTAGTTAATTATCTTATTATCCAAACTCCAGATGAACCCTTTTTCCACACTCACACAACTCTTATTCACATTCATACAGTACTGTTCCCTAAACATACTTAACTAATTAGTTGTTTTCCACAATATTCTTTATAACGTGCAGAAATATTTTCAAATTTCTAAGTCCTGAGAAAACACATTTACATCTTACAATACTAACCCATGGTACAGGATCTCATAACCTTAAAACAGCAGTAACTTCACAGTTGCGCCTTACTATCTTATACTATTCATTATAATGCATTCTCTAATGCATTCTCTAATATTTGTATAGCACTTTTGAGTCCACACAGGGTCTCTCACCCACACAGGGTTTTTAACCCACACAGGGTTGTTGCTTTAGAGTCTAGTTTCCATCTATCCCACATAGGTTAGGATGTTAATGTCAGATGGCAGTCGCCTAAAAAAATAAAAAAATTGTTTCCAGAAATGTCAGACCCTATTTATCTGTCTCTGTTCGGTCACCATAACCACCTGCCTGACACCCTGCACCAAGGTGGGCCACTAGTATTTTTCAGAGATAGATTGGGCAGTGTGATAAATACCTAGATGTCCAACGACGACAGCTGTGTGTGCCCAAGCCATGAGCCAATCCCTTATCCCTGTGGGAATGTAGATGCACTCAGGAGGAAAGTTATTGATTTTAGGCTCCCTCTCCAGAGCCTGGCGGATGTCTACATCTATTACCCAGACCACAGGTCCTCTGACTCGTGAGGATGGGATTATAGGTACATTCTGGACACTCTCGCGAATCGTAGAGACTGGACAGGGCATCGACCTTGGTGTTCTTTGAACCTTGGCGATAGGTCAGCGTGAAGTCAAATCTAGTAAAGAAAAGGGCCCACCTTGCTTGGCGCAGCTTCAGCCTCCTTGCTGTCCGTAGGTACTCCGATGGTCATTGAGGATGACGAATGAGTCCTTGTCACCCTCCAGCCAGTGTCTCCACTCCTCTAATGCCTACTTCGGTGCCAGGAGCTCTCGATCACCGATGTCGTAATTTCTCTCTGCAGGGGGCAATTTATTCTAGTAATATGTACACGGATACAATTTCTGTGGACTACCCTATTGTTGAGACAGAACTGCCCCCACACCCACCTCTGAAGCGTCCACATTCACCCCAAAGGATATAGTGAGATCTGGAGGTGAAACGTCCCTTGAGTAGACGGATCAACAAGTAATCGTAGTGACCAGACATCGTGCTAAAAGCCGTCTTCCATTCATCCCCCTCCCGGATATGGATGAGATTGTATGCACTCTGCAGGTCCAGTTTGGTAAAGAACTGTGCCCTGCGGAGCTGGTCGATGGCTGCCGGGAGAGGTTAATGGTACTTAGTGGTGATTTCATTGAGTCCTCTGTAATCAATACATGGACGCAACCTCCATCCTTATAATATATGCCATTTAGCAGACGCTTTTATCCAAAGCGACTTACAGTCATGTGTGCATACATTCTACGTATGGAATCCCGGGAATCGAACCCACTATCCTGGCGTTACAAGCGCCAAGCGCCATGCTCTACCAACTGAGCTACAGAAGGACCACATCCTTCTTGGCCACAAAGAAGAAACCACGAACGTGCGGATAAAACCTTGTTAGCACGCCTCTTGGATGTACTCCTCCATGGCCTGGGTCTTAGCCACCGACAGAGGGTAGATGCGTCTGCGCGGGGGTACAGAACCTGCAAACAGGTTGATGGCACAGTCCTAGGGGTGATGAGACGGAAGACAGGTGGCGCGGGTCTTGGAAAATACCTCCTGCAGGTCCTGATATACCTCCAGGATGTTGGGCTGAAGAGGACTCTCAACCGATGTGGAACCACAGGGGATGGGGAAGCAGGTCCTCCGGCATTCGGGTGACCAGTCTGTGATTCTCATCCTCGACCATGAGATGGTGGGGTTATGGCATTGAATCCAAGGGATCCTGAGGATGATCTTGTGCACTGGTGATGAAGAAGGGGATGTTCTCCTGATGAATGTACTCCACAGTGAGGGTGAGTGGCTGGGTGAGGTGTGTGATGGTTCCGGATCCTAGTGGCCGATTATCAAGGGCTTGAACCAGGAAAGGAGAGGAGAGTGGTATGAGATGATGTTAAGAGAGGAGGCAAGGGTCTGGTCAATAAAGTTCCCCTTGTCACCGGAATCCAGTAACACTGTGGACACAGTACACGAGGGACAGTCAACTAGTGTGATGGACACCAAAAAGAGTTTAGCAGAAAGTGATGAAGACAGAATTCTCCCTCCTGCCCCAGCAGGTGGAAGATCATGTGACAGTCCCTCTACTCTCATGGATCCCAGGTTGGAAAGTAATGGACACCACTGGAGCTGGTGCCCTCTTTGACCACAATTTCCCCATCTGTCTCCGTCTGCATCGCTCCACCGCGGGTATGTGTGTGACCCCTACCTCCATGGGTTCAGGCTCTGATCCAGTGTTCACTGAGGGAAGGAGAGAAGCGATGAGAGTACTGTCGTGTCTTTACTTGATTTATCGTTAAATTCAAGACTTAGTTTTATCAAAGATCTGTAATTAGTATTATGCGATCAAACTGATTAATCATATAACTGTAATTAACTAGGAAGTCGGGGCACCAAGGAAATATTCAGATTACAAGGTTATAATTTCCTAACATAACCTTTCAGATATTTTCATATCTGATCAATAGTCTTCTGATTAATGAATTATTTACTTTACCTCACGTTAGTCTCATTCCAAATGTCATAAATTGTTGGTTATCTGCACGAACCTAGTCTTCACTATGAGTCATCCATGCATCAATTGTCTTAAATAATCTATTTATTAACTAACTAAGTAATTCACAGAAATGCATAAACAAACAAACAAAGTCAATATAGTTACAAGAAATGATAAGGGAATGTGCCCTAGTGGGCTAAGCCGGCATCGCGGCTTGGTGGACAAAATGGGGAGTGGGGGTCAGCTGAGAAGTCACTACAGAGTTGATAATTACAACAATTGAAATGCTAATCCTTTGCACATGAACGCTCACTCATTCGGGAACAATTGCAATCAATATACATGTATATATATTTACGCTCAGTGTGCCGTCTTGATCGCTGGTGAAAAGTTGTTTCTTTGGTAGAATTGTCCGTCTCTCTCTGTTGTGGATTGTTCAGAGTGACATTGATTCATTCGTTATAGAATGGATGTTTTGGCGTTTGTCGTTCTTCGCGTTCAATGATACCAAATTCCTAGCTGCAGACTAGTAATTAATATCAAATACTTGTTCTTATTCTGTCGGTATCAATGGTCTAAGAGTTTAACCACCTGGTATGGTTAAAAGATTCAGCAATGGTCCACAACCTTTGTACTCCCGTGATTGAGAGAAACATGGTCTGATGATAATTTCTCAAAGTTGGGTTTTATTTGAATTGCAGAAAAGGGGCTGTCCCAGGAGGCCTGACCCTAACTGGGCTCAGGGGCGGTCCTCTGATTGAGTTAAACTCAAAAAGGGAATTGGTGTTTCATTCATTAATAAACAGTCCAAAATCACATTGTAAAATTGTGTAAACAGTATCATACTCAGTCATTCATCTTATACAACAATTATACGTAAATCCCATATCTGAGGCTATTATATAACAGCGTTATGGTAATGTGGCCACACCGTCTCTCATGAGCTTCCCCAAGTTGTAACAAACGGACCAGTTCGTAGCTGTATTCACTGATCTTTTATACTTTTTCCGGAACATGAAATTTGTTCGGACCTCAAGTTCTGTGAAGTGGAAGAATTTCCTTTGTTCTATATGAAAATTCACTCTCTCTTATACTGTGTGGCCATGTGGCAGGGTCTTCTCCTCGGGAATTTATGACCTTTCTCTGACCACAGCAGACTAATTGAAGGAGGAAAGGGAGAGGCAGGGGGAGGCAGGGAGAGGGGGATAGGCTTGCTTTACCCAAAGAGGGCAACGTCATGACAGTACCGACTCTCCCAAAGTAGGTTATCCAGATGGATGGCCATCGAGAGGTCCAAGGAGAGGTGTGTCCAAGCAGAGGTTGTCATCTCGACAGGCCAGTTCCGTCTGGACCTCCTCGTACATACCTCTTCTGAATAGCTTACGAAGCGCCTGCTCATTCCATCTGCTGGCTGCTTTTACTGTCTGGAAGGTGAGCGCGTACTCGTCAGCCGCTGGGTACCCCTGCCGTAATTGGAGTAGAAGCTCACCTCCGTCTCTGCCCTCCTTTGGATGATTGAAGATACATTTGAACAAATCCATGAACCCCTCATATGAATCCAGCTCCTCCTTTCCTCTCTCCCAGATGGCCGTGGCCCAATCCAACGCCCTCCAAGTGAGCAGAGAAATAAATGTGGCAACCTTGTACATCTCGGTTGTGGGGGTTCCCATCTGGTGCGCAAAGTAGAGGGAGCACTGAAGTAGGAAGCCATGGGATTTAGACGGGGTGCCATCATATTTATCTTCAAGGGACAAACGAGAATCGCTGACCTGAGCAGGTTGCTGAATGGGCTGTTGTGCTGGCCTCGCAGCTGACCGGTTGTAGATTATCCTTCGCTAGTTGACGGCAATGCCTCCTGGGTATATTTGACACATTGCACACTGCAAAGAACCTCTTCCATAGCCATTCCCACTTGTGCCAGCTGGTCGTGGTGTTGAGGAAGAAGGTATCCCTGCTCGTCAACTGATACTGTTTTCCTGCTGCTTCCATCGTGTGAGTCAGTATTCTGTAACAAAGACGCCGAGAGTCTAGAAGCAGGTGCAGATGGGACGTTTAATAAAACAACAAACATGGAACTAGACAATACAGTAGTAGCGTCTACACATAAACACATAAACAATACTGACTGGGGCAATAACCTAAGATAGTGAGGTAAGGGAGTCCAAGTGTGATGGAGTACAGGTGTGCGTAATGATAGATGCCAGTGGTTACTATCGTGGTGATGTCGAACGCCAGAGGGGAGGAGCGGGAGTAGACGTGACATCACTTTGTCATTATGGGGTATTGTGTGTAGATGGCTAAGAAAACATATATTCAATGCATTTTGAATTCAGGCTGTAACAAAACAAAAATGTGGAATTAGTCAAAGGCTATGAATACTTTCTGAAGGCACTGTAGCTAAATTCTAAGTGTGCAATCAAGTAGAATAGATACAGGCGTCTTTGAATGAGAAGAATCATTGTGTAAACAGGCAAAGGTCCCATAAAACCTCTCTAGGATAGGGGACGCTTGCGTCCCACTTGGGCAAAAGCCAGGGAAAATGCAGCGCGGCAAATTCAAATAAAATTATATAAAAATCAAACTTTCATGAAATCACACATGTAAGATACTAAATTAAAGCTACACTCGTTGTGAATCCAGCCAACATGTCAGATTTTAAAAAGGCTTTTCGGCGAAAGCATAAGAAGCTATTATCTGATGATAGCACAACAGTCAACAAAGAGGGTAGCATATTTCAACCCACAAAACGCAGAAATAAAATATAAAACATGCCTTACCTTTGAGGAGCTTATTTTGTTGGCACTCCAATATGTCCCATAAACATCACAATTTGTCCTTTTGTTCGATTAATTCCGTCCATATAGTGTGCCAAGAAAGAAGCTCGTCAAAGGTAATGAATGTTTTATAGTTTATTTCTCCGTTTTGAGTAGCCCCCGGCTATCGCAAAATCTGTCGTTTTAAGTAGCGTTGCAGTACTTTGGGGGTGTATGCTATCAGATAATAGCTTCTCATGCTTTCGCCGAAAAGCATTTTACAAATCTGACTCGGTAGCTAGATTCACAACGAGTGTAGCTTTAATTCAGTACATTGTATGTGCATTTTAATGAAAGTTTGAGTTTTATCAAAAACTATATGTGGCACACTTGAAATTTCCGCTGGTTGATGTTCCCACCTCGGAACCACGGCCTTAACAAGTTAATCAGCAAATGGTCAAATACTGTAGGTTCCCCACAGTACATTTATGTTTTACTGCTTATTCTTTGACATGTGCCATGTTCCATAACGCCGCTACTGTATGTTTATTGCAACCATGATGCAACACTGCGGTCGCAATGCTGCGCCGGTTATCCACAATGACACAGACATTCTGAAGTGTTCTTTTTATTAGCCAGGCGTTTCCGGCATGCCACACTGATTCAACACTCCTGAGGGACTAGATATTCATTCAGTATTCACTATGGAAAAGCATGTTTCATTTAGTGTCCTTGTTACCGGCCACATAGCATTGATCCCGGCAATAGATACCAGCAATTCGCGAGGCTAATACAATTAAACTACTGACTGGCTTGGAGGAGAGATGAACTGTTTTCTCAAAGTCATTAGTGACCTATCATTAGCGTGCCACAGAGCAAAATCAGCATTCAAAATTACGTTTGCCACTTTAAATTGGGTCTTTGTGGACATGGGACATTTAGTTACGCTAATAATATGTTTTCGCCACAGTTGGTTAATTGCGAGGCAACAAGCTGACATATTCTTCCATGCATTGCAGGTCAATTGGGGTTTTCGAAGAGCGGAGAATGTTCTTGAAAAATGGCCACCTAGTGAAACTTAGTTGTTTACAGTTTGTGTCATCCGTATTGAATTGAATCCATTGTCAGTCGACTAAACAGGACCAACAAAGATCAGCATTATATAAACAAACTTGACAATATGTTACAAGGACTTGCTGAAAGTTCAGCATTCTTTTCAACCGCCCCTCATTTAATGCTTTCCCCCGTTTGTATTTCTGTTGTTTTTAGGCGACCAAGGCATTTTCAGAGACATGATTAAGATCTTCATGACGATGATACAAGCTGACAGGACAAAAGTATTCTCTGGGATTTCAGGTGGTGCCCCAGTTATTTGATGTGAATATTCAATTCATTCTGTCATGGAGGGGGACTGCTCCCTGTCTGTGTGGTGCCACCCCCTGGCAGAGGAGAGCGAGCTTGTCTGACAACATCAGACCCCTGCAGGATCCTCCACACACACATACACACTCTTAAGCAAGAGCATGCAAGAGCACAGACACACAAACTACCAACACTCCAAGAAAAACTAATGAATCCAATTTTCTTCTTCAATGTTCTTCTTCTTCTCTGTCTACATTGCCCTCTCTGGCAGTGCAATCTTGCCTGGCCCAAACCATCTGCTCACATTCTAAGGAGGAGGAGTGGGGCCCCGGGGTGGTGGCACCATCCCTCACAGAGAGCCCTCAGTGGCTCCCCAGGGAGGTCCACGCCAGTCCTTGGGGCTCTTAAGGGCCAGCCAGGCTAGTGAGGCCAATCCTTGAGCCTGTACACATGAACATCAGAGGTCAAGTCTAACAACTGGTGTTGGCTTTATTAATTTCTCCCTCCTGAGTTCCATATTCCTGATGCATATCTCTAAATGTAGTCAGGCAAGACAAATAGAGAGAGCTAGCAAATCACTTTACAGCGAAGTGACTCAAGTCAGGCTTGTCTATTCACTTTAAGGTAACATACGCTTGGCGCAAAGAGGGGGACACTAAGAAGTGACAAGTATGCAAATAAATATAAAGCCAGATTGTATTTAGTTTGTAGCGTAATATAACAAAGCGACTGCTGTGAAAATAGCATTTATTATGTAAAAACCCTTCCCTGTGCGCACTTTCAAGTCATCTGTGTCATGACAAAGGGTAAATAATTAAGGTTTGATTCATTCTGTTCCATGTTCTTGTATTTTAACAAATTCCAGCGTCAACCTCGGAGGTGGTAATGTAAATCGTTAATAACGCTGTGAAAATCTGGCTGTTTATATAAAGACAGTGTTGTCTTCCCAGTATTACTCTTTGTTTGTCTCCTCCACAGACGGCATGTGTGCCCAGGCCGCATCAGTAGCCTACCACTCAGAGGAGCATACGCTGAATTCCAAATCAATCCCTTGGCCCTTTCTACCCACTAGAATCTCCTGTAGATCTAAGCTAACTGGATAGGTTTAAGAAGAATGGTAAAAACCTTTTAACAATTTGCCTTCTCATAGGCTGGGGGGAATTCAAATTTGACATTTCAAAGTGGGAATTGCAAACTTCATAAGCCTTTTTGAACATTAAATACACTACAAGTTTAACATTTCCTACAGGACAGCCTAGGGAGGAGTTGGGGATTTTGGATTCAGTGATAGATGTCGTCACTTCAGGCTTCACAGAGTCAAAAAAGACACTGAGTTCTTTGGTCCTCTGTTTTGATATCAAAGCTGACCACTGGGTCTGTAGAACAGGGTCGGCCATCTTGGTCTGTGATTCACCCATCACCTTGTTCAGTGTGTTATCAAAGACCCCCTTCCCTCCTCTCTCTCTTTCCCACTCCTCACACCGCTCAGACCAAAGCAATGGGAACAAAGGGACTGACTGCAGGATCATGCTTGTAAGGGGCCAAGCCTGACAGCACTGAGGGAACAAGAGAGAGAGGGTTCAAAGTGGACATACAGGCTGGCATAGTGCCCCTTGACAAGTGTTGTATTGGGGACGGAGCCAAAGGGACATTCATAACATGCCAATGTATCGACAAACACCTTTTGTTGCTGTTAACGCAGGTTTTGATTTTTATGGAATACGTAGGTTGGTGTTCTTCTAAGAGAATATAGATTAGTTTGTCCAGTCTGTCTTGTCTTCTGAGAGAATAACCTGTGGCATTCTTAAACATTTCTGTTTATTATCTAATAGGTTTGAGTCATTTCATGGCTTATTACATATTTATAACACATGTTATGTCTGTTTTGTTTCCAGGTGATCCTGATTCTGACCAAACTTTATGACTTTCACTTGGGGAGTGTTACAGAGAGCACCTTGTGGAGGTAAGACAGTAGCCTTCCTTCAGCTCTCCCTGTCTGTCTCCCTCTCTGTCGCTCCCTGCCCTGACACATATTCAGATTCATCATAGGAACAATAGTGCAGTCTCTCTCCATTTTCTTTCCCTTTTCTACTCTCTCCCCCTTCATCTTTCTCTCTCCATACCCCTTTTCTCTTTCCCTCTTCCTCACTGCTTTGTACAAGACTGCTGCATGCAAAGCAGCATTGCACTACTGAGCATTGGGCATGGTGCCCCAGGTGAACGATGACTGGTCTCTACTCTTGTGTAAACTGACTCCATGTTTAACGTGATGTACCTTGGAAGTACCTCTGTCCCCTCTGTTCCCAGGGAGACTAGCATCAAACAACACAGAGTAACAACACAAAGTGCTGCAGGTGTAGAGGCACGGTTGCTAGGAAAAACTCCCTAGAAAGGCCAAAACCTAGGAAGAAACCTAGAGAGGAACCAGTCTATGTGGGGTGGCCAGTCCTCTTCTGGCTGTGCCGGGTGGAGATTATAACAGAACATGGCCAAGATGTTCAAATGTTCATAAATGACCAGCATGGTCCAATAATAATGAGGCAGAACAGTTGAAACTGGAGCAGCAGCACGGCCAGGTGGACTGGGGACAGCAAGGACTCATCATGTCAGGTAGTCCTGAGGCATGTTCCTAGGGCTCAGGTCCTCAGAGAGAGAGAAAGAAAGAGAGAATTAGAGAGAGCACACTTAAATTCACACAGGACACCGAATAGGACGGGAGAAGTACTCCAGATATAACAAACTGACCCTAGCCCCCCGACACATAAACTACTGCAGCATAAATACTGGAGGCTGAGACAGGAGGGGTCAGGAGACACTGTGGCCCCATCCGAGGACACCCCCGGACAGGGCCAAACAGGAAGGATATAACCCCACCCACTTTGCCAAAGCACAGCCCCCACACCACTAGAGGGATATCTTCAACCACCAAGTTACCATCCTGAGACAAGGCCGAGTATAGCCCACAAAGATCTCCGCCACGGCACAACCCAAGGGGGGGCAACCCAGACATGGTGATCACATCAGTGACTCAACCCACTCAGGTGACGCACCCCTCCCAGGGAGGGTATGAGAGAGCCCCAGTAAGCCAGTGACTCAGCCCCTGTAATAGGGTTAGAGGCAGTGAATCCCAGTGGAAAGAGGGGAACCGGCCAGGCAGAAACAGCAAGGGCGGTTCGTTGCTCCAGAGCCTTTCCGTTCACCTTCCCACTCCTCTACAACACCCTTTCTCTCCCGCAGAGGAGGAGAGGGGTGAAGTTGGCTGTTTTATGACGATCGCAAATACCTTGTAGAAACTCTCCCTTTGGGCTTTGCAGGAGGAGGGAAAATAAACCTACTTTTACAAGGAGGTTCCTCCAGCCAAAAAGCTAACATCAAAAGGTTGAATAATGAAACAATACTTCTGTAATGCAAACAGTTGGAATAGTCTGTTGGTACTGAAAGAACAATTATGTCAGATCAGTTGTTGTTTGGGATCTCATTAAGGACGGTATACCAACATAACTGTATCTCTGAATGTGTATATTTCCCAGTCATCATATTTACAACTGAATGTGTGGAAATTATATGATTAAATATGAAACTATTTGTGAGAAGATGAAATGTGATGTTAGGCTTCTAAATGAAAATTGTTTTTCATATACAGTTGAAGTCGGAAGTTAAATACACCTTAGCCAAACACATTTAAAATCAGTTTTTCACAATTCCTGAAACTTAAGAATTGTTTCTTTCAGATTTTATTTCTTTCATGACATTCACAGTGGGTCAGAATTTTACATGCACCCAATTAGTATTTGGAAGCATTGCCTTTAAATTGTTTAACTTGGGTCAAATGTTTCTGATAGCCTTCCATAAGCTTCCCACAATAATGTTGCTGAATTTTGGCCCATTCTCATGACAGAGCCGGTGTAACTGAGTCAGGTTTGTAGGCCTCTTTGCTCGCACACGTTTTTTTCAGTTCTGCCCACAAATGTTCTATATGATTGAGGTCAGGGCTTTGTGATGGCCACTCCAATACCTTGAGTTTGTTGTCCTTAAGCCATTTTGGGATTATCCATTTGGAAGACCCATTTGCAACCAAGCTTTCACTTCCTGACTGATGTCTTGAGATGTACCTTCAATACATCTACATAATTTTCCTCCCTCATGATGACATCTATTTTGTGAAGTGCACCAGTCCCTCCTGCAGCAAAGCACCCCAACAACATGACGCTACCACCCCCGTGCTTCACGGTTGGGATGGTGTTCTTCGGCTTGCAAGCCTCCCCCTTTTTCTCCAAACATAACGATGCTCAGTTCTATTTTTGTTTCATCAGACCATGTGCAGTTGCTTACCGTAGTCTGCTTTTTTTAGGGTGGTTTTGGAGCAGTGGCCTCTTCCTTGCTGAGCAGACTCAGGTTATATCGATATATGATTCATTTTAGTGTAGAAATAGATCATTTTGTACTATCCTACAGCATCTTCACAAGGTCCTTTGCTGTTGTTCTGCGATTGAGTTGTACTTTTTGCACCAAAGTACGTTCACCTCTAGGAGACAGAACGCTTCTCTTTTCTGAGCGGTATGATCGCTGCGTGGTCCCATAGTACGCAAGTATAAACCCTATCACTTGTACAGATGAACGTGGTACCTTCAGGAGTTTGGAAATTGCTCCCAAGGATGAACCAGACTTGTGGAGATCTACAATTTTTTTTCTGAGGTCTTGGCTGATTTCTTTTGATTTTTCCATGATGTCAAGCAGAGAGGCACAGAGTTTGAAGGTTGGCCTTGAAATACATCCACAGGTACACCTCCAATTGACTCAAATTATGTCAATTAGCCTATCAGAAGCTTCGAAAGCCATAACATAATTTTCTGGAATTTTCCAAACTGATTAAAGGCACCGTCAACTTCTGACCAACTGCAATTGTGATACAGTAAATGTAAGTAAACAATTGTTGGAAAAAAGACTTGTATCATGCACAAAGTAGATGTCCTAACTGACTTGCCTAAAATATAAATTGTTAATAAGAAATTTGTGGAGTGGTTGAAAAATGAGTTAATTACACCAATTTAATTTCCGACTTCAACTGTATTTTGGGTTCTCAGGGATTGTGACAGTTGAACTAAGCTCATGAGGCATTTAAGTTATATTGTTCAATAATCAATGGATAACTGTCACACAATCTGTAGTTGCTACATCCATTTTAGGACTTATAAATGATTTATAAGTCCAAAAATAGATGTAGCATCTACAGATTGCCCCTTTAATTCTACCAAAAGTGTGCAATTTTGAGCATGTATCCATTAGTCCTATGGATTTTTGTATCATCGTGAATTAGATTGAGCAATAAAAGCCCCAATTTTATTCCATAGTGTCACACCCTTAGTACATACCTTAGTATTCTTTGTTATTTTGGTTAGTTAAGGGTGTGACATGGGTGATGTATGTGTTTCACTTGTCTGGGGGTTTTGTATGTTTATGGGTGTGTTTTCTTTCTAGGTGTTTTGTAAGTCTAGGGTTGCCTGGATTGGTTCTCAATTAGAGGCAGCTGTCTATGATTGTCTCTGATTGGGAACCATATTTAGGCAGCCATATTATTTGGTTATTTGGGTATTGGGTGGGTATTGGGTGAATGTTCCTGTTCCAGTGTTTAGTGTTGACGTTACGGGACTGTTTCGTCTTCGTTCTTTTTGTCAGTTTTTTGTTTTTGTTCATTGTTTAAGTTTCCTATCAAATATGGATTATCATCACGCTGCATCTTGGTCCTCCTCTCTTTCACCCGAAGACAATCGTTACACATAGGCTTGGATCTGCACTATGCAGCTGTTGCAAGAGCACATTTCTCACTTGCTGTTCACTGGTTTCAAAAACAATGATTGATAGGCAGCTTAACCTTCTTGAATTCAACCATTAAACAATGGTATAATAATCCAACAGGGGCAGGCAATAGACAGGTCAAGGCAGGCAGGGGTCAGTAAACCAGAGGTGGGGGGGAGAGAAAAAGACCAGGAGGGCAAGAAAAGGAGACAGGAAAAAGCAGGAGCTGAGACAAAACCGCTGGTTGACTTGACAAACAAGATGAATTGGCAACAGACAAACAGAGAACACAGGTATAAATACACCGGGGATAATGGGGAAGGTGGGCGACACCTGGAGGGGGTTGAGACAATTACAAAGAGAGGTGAAACAGATCAGGGTGTGACAGTTATTGCGTTCAAATACACATTTAGATTTGTGAACAGCAGTCCACAACAACTACAATCCGTAAAGAGCAAATAGCTACATGAGAGAGCAGCAGTGTGATTTGGCAGGTACAGTTGCCATTGTGGTTAGAGCGTTGGGCCAAGTCTGGCGTTGGGCACTGGATCGAATCACCGTGCTGACAAGGTAAAAATCTGTCGTTTTGAGCAAGGCAGTTAACCCACTGTTCCCCGGGTGCCGAAGACTTGGATGTCGATTATGGCAGCCTCCCGCACCTCTCTGATTCAGAGGGGTTGGGTTAAATGTGGAAGACACATTTCAGTTGAATACATTCAATTGGTCAGCTGACGAGGTATCCCCCTTTCCCAATGCACTATGTAGATATGAATAACAAGTGATATCCGTATCGCCGTGAACAACACCATTGCTGTCATCCTTACCTCTAAACATTTACTGAAGTTGGATAATCTTTGGATGCCAACAGCAGCCGCACCATTGGAAGACATAGCTTAGATAGTAACATACAAAAGCCTATTCCTGCTCTTTTCCCGGGATCCATCAAACACATTTGGTGTGTCATCATGGTGGTCTCAGGTGGAACAAACTGAAACTTGCGCCTATTTATAAATGCTGATTTGAATGTCATTGAGAAAACAGAGAAGTGTCAAAGATGTGATATCACAAACATCCTTTCAGAATTTCTAAGTAATCCTCAAAGTAATCATCTAGTTTTTCAAAAGTATCTGTAATCTGATTACAATTTTTTTGCTGGTAATGTCCCAGATTACCCTGACTTTATCTGTATGTAGCTATGTGATTCCAAGGTTAATACCTCTCTTCAGAGCACAAAACAAATCCACCGTTCATGTCTGAGGAGGTTTGCAGAGAAATTCTGACTAAAATAAGTCTGACAATGACAACTGGTGTGTCTGGTTTTTCCTTGAGGCTAGAGAAATATAGCTGGTTTACTCTCTGAATATCTGCGAAGATTAGCAGTGTCCTTTAAATGGTCCAGTACTGTTGCATGTCAAGCTATGAGTCAGTTGCTGGGAAATCAAAGTGACAAAATTTTCAGGAAATAATTCAAACAAAATCTTACAAAATAGATATCCAGTATCTAACCTAAGATATTGTTCAATCTCAAAGCTCATTTTAATTAGTTTACAGAGCAGTGAAAATTCTGCTTCTGCGAGTCAGTCTCCAAAAATAATCCAAAATGAATTGTCTTAGAAAATAGATATTTCAAAATCTAACAAAATACATAATCCAACAGTGAAGCACTTCAAAATGAGTTAAAGGGCAGGAAAAAGGCTAAATAAGCTAGGTGTTTTGTCAGCATGTAAAGTAATTGAAGACAGGTGTAGTCATTAACTTCTCTAGGGTAGGGGCCAGCATTTGGAATTTTGGAAGAAAAGCATGCCCAAATTAAATTGCCTTCTACTCAGGCCCAGAAGATAGGATTTGGATTTGGATAGAAAACACTAAAGTTTCCAAAATTGTTAAAATAATGTCTGTGAGTATAACGGAACTGATTTTGCTGGCGAAAACCTGATAAAAATCCATTCAGGAAGTAGGATTCTTTTGTTGTTGTAGTTTTCTATTCAATGCCATGACAGTATCCATTGACTTAGGACTCAAATTGAAGTTCCTATGCCTTCGACTAGATGTCAACAGTCAATAGAAATTGTTTCAGGCTTGTATTCTGAAAAATTAGGGAGTAAGAGCAGTTTGAATGAGTGGACCATGCCGTGTCACAGAGCTTTTTCATGTGCACGACCAGAGAGAATGCCTTTCTCGTTTACCTTTTATATTGACAACGTTATTATCCGGTTGAAATATTATCGATTATTTAGCCTAATAACAACCTGAGGACTGAATGTAAACATTGTTTGACATGTTTCTATGAACTTTACATGTTTTTGTCTGCCTGTTGTGACTGTGTTTGAGCCTGTGGATTACTGAAGAAAACGCTTGAACAAAACAAAAAAAGGTTTTCGGATATAAAGAGAGACTTTATCGAACAAAAGGAACATTTATTGAATAAATGAATGTCTTCTGAGTGCAAACATGTGAAGATCATCAAAGGTAAGTGATTAATTTTATCTCTATTTCTGACTTGTGTAACTCTTCTACTTGGCTGTTTACTGTTTTTAATTATGTGTCTGCTGGGCTATGTTCTCAAATAATTGTAAGGTATGCTTTCGCCGTAAAGCATTTTTGAAATCTGAAACCGTGGTTTGATTCACAAGAAGTTTATCTTTAAACCTATGTTTAATAATTGTATATTTTCTGAATTTTTATAATGTATATTTCTGTATTTGAATTTGGCACTCTGCAATCTCACTGGATGTTGGCTAGGTGGGATGCTAGCGTCCAACATACCCTAGAGAGGAGAAAATAGTCCTGGGTGTTAGAACATTGACATCCCAAAGCCTCTGAGATGTGCCCTGGCATTCACTCAGCCAAGTCATATCCCGCCACTATGGGAAGGCAGTTAGAGTAGTAACCCGTCCGTTGTATGGGACCTGTCCTGCTTGGCTGGGTTTCTTATACATCACTGTGACGGTTGCCACAGTGCTGGGATTCTGTATCAATGAAACAAGGGCGCAAAAGATCATATTCAAATTTGTTCAAATGAGACCTGGTGGGACCGAGAAAGGGTGAGGGATGTAGGGAGGGAACGAGTACAAACAGAAAGTTAGAGAGAGATCAATCTAAATACTAGTCAGAAACATCCAGAACGTTATAGTTCATACTCAAGAATCAAAAAATTATCGCAGCCATAAACTTTACAGTCTCTGCATTTGATTTGCTCTGTTCCTCTCTGTCCATAATATTACTTGTTAATTGAGATCACAGCTCTGCTAAGAAGATTTTGGGGCCGGAGAGACCGTTACTCTGTGTATATGGCAGGACAGACACTGACTTTTCAATAAAGGTCAAGACACCCACCAACGCCTTCATGTATCTCAAAGTCAGCCTGTCAATTTTAATGAACGCCCTGACCTTAAACAACGGAAGCATATCAGTAATTCCTGTGAATAATATCCAAAGGAGCGGTCCCATATCTCAATTGGATGCTTAGGGATTAAGGATATGAGCGAAATGAAGCTGACTGTTTACCGTGTACCCTAAATGATATTTGATCTCTTGCAACAAGTTATTCAGATCTGCCTCCTCTCTTCATCTATGTATTTTGAGTATCATCCCTTGGCGGTTGAGCAGTTTATTGCTCATAATTATTCAGTCTTAGCAAATAGGTAGACAAGGTATAGAAACACAGCAGTTTGATATGTCTTCAGCTGTGCTACTGCAGCAGAGCAATGTGAGGTAACATTACGGCCTACAGATGCCTGGATGCCAGATGCTGAAACGTCTTGGAGATGAGCCTGTCTGCATGTATCCAACTTCACACATCATATCCCTGACCCCAATACAACTCAACAGGACCAGCATATCGTACATATAGAGGCTGCGAAAACACAACACATGCAATATACAATAGCTAGACGGAAACGTAACTCTTAGCTTTTGACTGCTCAAATCAACATATCTTCTCGGAAACTGTAATGATTCTCACACAACGTTCTTGACTTAACTTCAACTCAACAAGACCAGTATCTTGTAGAGAGAGAGGTTGCGAAAACACTTAGCTAACATAACACAACATTCTCAATGTAACAATGTATCAATGTATATTCTTAATCTACGTATCTTCTTTGTAATGTCATCTCTGCTCGTTTTAGTCTTTCAGTCTCTCCAGTTCATTAACACATATTTTCACACCAAATGATCATAATTGGCCCCATCCTTGCCTCGAGTGCAATTTCTCCCTCCGTCTGATAATGCAAGCATACTCCCCGCTCCTCTTCCCTCTCTATCCCATTATTAGACGCTTCATTGGGGTCTTAATGATGTTCTGTATGGTGAAGTCATATTATGATAACTGACATGAATTAGTGTTGACAAAAGTGACATTATGCAATATTATAATGATCTGAAATGGGATTGCACTGTACAAGTGGATCTCGAAAGCAATGGATATCGAGTCTGGTAATGATGTAATGTTGTGAGAAGAGTGAAGTGGTATTGTTAGGTTAGACTAATTGTGTTACTATGAAATGAAGTGTAATACAACATACTGTCCCGCTCCAGCTCTTCCCCTGCCCTGCATTACGAACTCCTGCCACCGTTTACGCACATCTGCCTTCCCTCGTCACGCGCATCAGCGGTATTTGACTCACCTGGACTCACTCAATCACCAGTTTATTACCTTCCCTATATTTGTCAGTTCCCAAGCTCTGTTCCCAGCTGCTGCATTAATTGTCTCATGTCCGTGTTACCCGTGTTCCGACGCTGTTCCTGTCTTGTTTCCATGTCTGTTCCCAAATAAATCTCTGACTCCCTGTACCTGCTTCTATTCTCCAGCGTCATTCTTTACAGAATTCAGCAGCCATCACACAAAGCATCGGGGAGTAGTGGCATTCCGGTTGGTGGTGACGTCAGCCCTGGGTCGCCACCAATGGAACCGGGGGTACCAAGCCAGCTCGTCGGGTTTCCACGTCCTAGCTGGCTCTAGAGGTTTCCTTGCCTTGGTTGGCTTGGCAGGTTCCCATCCCACGTCATGCCTCCGCCGGATCATTGGGCTTCCACACCGCAGCGGGATCGACGGGCATTCATGCCTCGTGCTGATCGTCAGGCTCCTATGCCTCAGCCGGCTCGTGGGGAGTTTACCCCATGCCGGCTTGCCCAGTGCCCATGTCTCGGCCGGCTCAACCAGGTGGGATGCCGGGTGGCGCCCCTAGTGGGGGGGGGTTCCTGTCATGCCCGCTCCCGCTCTTCCCCCCTGGCGCTCGAGGGCACCAGGCTGCCCTGCATTATGCTCTCCTGCCACCATTAACCCACACCCACCTTCCCTCGGCACGTGCATCAGTGATATTGGACTCACCTGGACTCACTCAATCACCTGTTTATTACCTTCACTATATTTGTCAGTTCCCGGCTGCTGCATTAATTGTCTCATGTCCATGTTACCCATGTTCCGACGCTGTTCCTGTCTTGTTTCCTTGTCTGTTCCCAAAAAAATGTCTGACTCCCCGTACCTGCTTCTCCTGTCCGGTGTCGGCCCTTACACATACAGTTATTTTCTGGGCATTTGCATTGCTTAGTCTCTCTTGTAGTAGTAATGATCTCATGTCACACTTTTCTATGAGCTGTATACTTTCCCAACTGAAATGTATCATAGTTCAAAGTTCAGCACATTGTTACGCTCTCCTACTGTGAATTAGTGGGTGTCAATTCGCTCCTTAAATGGTCCTAGAAAGAAAGAAATCCTTTAAAAATGACTGGATAGGCTGCTATCAGACAGGCTGCTCTGTCGACTGAGAAAAAGGTGGCTACTGTACGAGGAACTCAGAATGCATCAGTGCCACGGTGAAGGGTATATACTCTGAGCAAAGTTCTGGCTGACTAGACATGCAGGTCTTCTGAATGTAACATCCAGTGAGGTAGAGTTGAGGGGATTCCTCTGCAGTCACTCAGCGGAATAGGGACAGAGAGAGAGAGACGAGCGAGACAGTAGATACAGAGAGAAAGACAAGAAATAGAAAGACAGAAAGAGAAAGGTTGATCTGGGACATCCCTTCCATCTCTCCGTCCCCATTTAAACCCTCCTTCCCCCCATCCCCCATTCCAAATGTGCCACTGTGGGGTCAGGCAGGGGTGAGGAGTCACATTCTTGAAATTACATATTTTTGCTGAGCTCACTCACTCACAGGCTGGCTGATATTTCACGGGTCAGTGCCTATAATGAGGCCTGTGTCTTGGAGAGAAGGGGACCTACCTGATGTCTCTGACATATTACAATTGGACTTGGACGTTACCTCAAAACCACAGAGGTGCTATAGAACTTTATTGGAGTCTCAGAAAAGGGCTATGACTGAGATCTGATTTTGATAGTCATATAAACATCTGACAGTATAGGGTTTCAGATCGATTCTCAAATATTGTAGAATATCTGTGTTTATCATACTGTGTTATCCTCAAGTCAAGGCCCATACAGTATATTCCATATTCATAAGCAGATGTCATCCTGGACTTGGCTCAAAACAAAGCATTTGCCAACATAGTCCTTTGCGTCAACAGATAGGCTTTAGTCCATGGCATTGTAACGATTTGAAAGGATACATTGATATAGAATATCTACATCTTCCGTTTTACAGTGAAAGTGCTATGAAAAACACTCTCACAATTTTGCTCTCCAAATAGGATTTCTAGTCATTTCAACGGGCACGTCCTTCTCCCCTCCCATTTCATGGGGTCATTCTATTAGAGAAGAGGTCATTTATATAGCTCCTTTCTCTCAATATTTAAATTCGTACATTTTTAATTACATACTCTTGGGTTTTCCCCTCATATCATGAAGCACACACTAATTTACATTCTGTCATAACAGTAAATGGTTGGATTTCATCACCAGCTCTAACCGCCAGCAGGCTTATATTACACGTTTTCAATACAAATGTGTCTCGAGCAGCTCCCTTTTAAAGCCGCAGCTCTCATTTTTGTTTATGGTTATCAAGTTAAAATCTCATCAAGCCGCCTTGTGTCAGTAATAAAGGAAAAATGATTCATCCTCTTGAGTGAGAATTCTTAATTGATTGTTCTTTTTTCGTGCGGCACAGAAGTTGTCATTCGATTTCTACGACCCTCTACCTCGTTGTTGTGATACCTGGTTTGTTTTGGGGTTTCTACCTCACTGGACTGGTCATGAATCTAAATTGGAAATGTGGACTTTATCATTCGATGTACAGGCCAGTGTGTACTAGTACAAATTGCACACTGACCAGTGCAAGCAGACGGTACCGTACATGTTGCCTCAGACATGATGATGCAATGTATTGTTAGTCTATCTGGCCTCGAAGTCATGCTGTGTGTGGCCTTAGAAGTCTTGAGTACACCACTGGTTTTCTGACATAAATGACATAAATACTACAGAAAAGGCTTCTTTCTGACAACCCTTGTGAGGGGTCCTGATTGGTTGCATATGGTTGCTAGCTGACGAGGTGGCCCTAAGTGCATGTGTTGTTTTTAGTTTGCCTACCAATTGCCCCTACCACAGTGAAACCACAGAGCTGTCATGGATGCCAATGGCTTAAATCCATTTAGATTATGGATGGACTTTTGCGAACTCTGTGACAGAGTTCTGAGAATATTCTGTGGACTGAGAGAAGGTGACATGGATGTTGAAAAAGAGAACAAGAAGAACTGCCTTCAATGCCAGCCGGACTTATCTGATTCCTGTGAACCTGGCCTGGAAAACAACATTATCCATTTCAATGAAAAAGATAAAGCAGAATGTAACTTCTTCACCCTTCTTTTCCTGAAGTTTTGGGAAGTTTTTTACCCTTCTTCCTTATTTTTTCTTTACAACCTCCTTCAGATCAACTCAGCCCATCTCCTCATGCCTGATTTTTTTTCTCCATAATATTGGCTCTGAAACTACTTATAGAGAGGGAGAAGGAGGAAACAGACAAAGGATGTAAAAGGTGGAATATGGCTTCCTTACTTCCACACTCTCAGAGTTCTCCTTTTCTCTACGTCTCTTTGGAGAGGTTCTGGAAACAACTAAACACATACCCTTTGAGGGGAACGCAGCAGGATGTATGGCAGCGAATATGTTTGATAGTACACTATCAAATCTTTCTTATTCAACCCCAGATCCCAGCCCAAAAAAACAACCCTGGTTGCAGTTAAACAAATGCACGTGTGCAATTTATTCCACAATGTGATTTATACCCAACAGCAAGGGAAAATGTTTATTTGGGGAGTTTCTAACTTTTTTTCTGCATATCCACTCAAGCTCTGTCAGGTTGGATGGGAAGCATAGCTGCACAGCTATTTTCAGGTCTCGACAGAGATCGGGTTCAAGTCCGGGTTCATACAGAGACTTGTCTCGAAGCCACTCCTGTGTTGTCTTGGCTGTGTGCTTAAGGTCATTGCCCTGTTGGAAGGTGAACCTTCGCCCCAGTCTGAGCGCTTTGGAGCAGGTTTTCATCAAGGATCTGTCTGTACTTTGCTCCGTTCATCTTTCCCATGATCTTGATGAGTCTCCCTGTCCCCGCTGCTGAAAAACATCCCCATAGCATGATGCTACCACCACCATGCTTCACCGTAGGAATGGTGCCAGGTTTCCTGCAGAAGTGTAATTGAGCAGCTGCTGAAAAATGAGCTCCTGTATATATTGAGATTTAAATGTTTTTTTAGAGTGAAGTACATCGAAAAAATCAAGAGAGAACTGCAAGACTCAATAGAAGACAAAACAAGGAACAAACCAAAAAAGACAGGCTTTTGAAAAATTAACTATTTTTTCATAAAATTGTACAGTTATCTTAGCTATCTGAATTGCTAGCAGAATTGTTTACTTGTTGCTAAGCAGTTGCTAGGGACTCTCCTGGAAGAAGCTTACAAAGAATAACAACAAAAATATCTAGTTAACAGAAGAAAGGAAGACAAAATAAGGACAAAAGAAGGACAGAAGAAAAAGGAAAAGAAAGAGGACAACAAAGTGAAACAGTCAGCACTTCTATTGCAACTTCGTATTTCGTCGTCCTAACGTAGTCTACACTGCTATCTGCCCAGCAGCTAGCCAGCTAGCAAACGTCCACCGTCTACCGAATAGCAGCACTGTAGAAACTATTACACTCAACTGAACGACTTGATTAGTGTAGTGTTAGCTAGCTACATAGTTGTCTTTGCTGTCTTCGTATCCAAGATAATTGTGTAGTTTAGAGCGTGTAGTCTTAGAGTGATTATCTTAATTTACCGAGGTTAGCTAGCCAGCTATTTGTCATCCTTAACGTAGGAGACACTGCTAGCTAGCCAACAGCTAGCCAACGTCTACTGAATAGAACTTCCGCACTCAACAACCCGGTCGCATTCCGCTTCGCTCCACAGGTAGTATCACATTTTCATTTCATTTCATTACAGCACAACGGTTTGATTTGTTTGATCGTAGCTAGCTACATAGCTAGCTACATAGCCGTCTGTGTATCAAAGATAATTGTGTAGTCTAGAGCGATTTTCTAGGTTAGCTAGCCAGCTATTGTCGTTCTTTTAACGCAACGTAACGTAATCAACACTGCTAGCTAGCCAGCTAGCCCCGAATAGCAGCACTGTAGAAACTATTACACTCAACGGAACGACTTGATTAGTGTAGTGTCAACAACGCAGCCACTGCCAGCTAGCCTACAAAGTCAACAACGCAGCCACTGCCAGCTAGCCTACTTCAGCAGTACTGTATCATTTTAATCATTTTAGTCAATAAGATTCTTGCTACGTAAGCTTAACTTTCTGAACATTCGAGACGTGTAGTCCACTTGTCATTCCAATCTCCTTGCATTAGCGTAGCCTCTTCTGTAGCCTGTCAACTATGTGTCTGTCTATCCCTGTTATCTCCTCTCTGCACAGACCATACAAACGCTCCACACCGCGTGGCCGCGGCCACCCTAATCTGGTGGTCCCAGCGCGCACGACCCACGTGGAGTTCCAGGTCTCCGGTAGCCTCTGGAACTGCCGATCTGCGGCCAACAAGGCAGAGTTCATCTCAGCCTATGCCTCCCTCCAGTCCTCGACTTCTTGGCACTGACGGAAACATGGATCACCACAGATAACACTGCTACTCCTACTGCTCTCTCTTCGTCCGCCCACGTGTTCTCGCACACCCCGAGAGCTTCTGGTCAGCGGGGTGGTGGCACCGGGATCCTCATCTCTCCCAAGTGGTCATTCTCTCTTTCTCCCTTACCCATCTGTCTATCGCCTCCTTTGAATTTCATGCTGTCACAGTTACCAGCCCTTTCAAGCTTAACATCCTTATCATTTATCGCCCTCCAGGTCCCCTCGGAGAGTTCATCAATGAGCTTGATGTCTTGATAAGCTCCTTTCCTGAGGACGGCTCACCTCTCACAGTTCTGGGCGACTTTAACCTCCCCACGTCTACCCTTGACTCATTCCTCTCTGCCTCCTTCTTTCCACTCCTTTCCTCTTTTGACCTCACCCTCTCACCTTCCCCCCCTACTCACAAGGCAGGCAATACGCTCGACCTCATCTTTACTAGATGCTGTTCTTCCACTAACCTCATTGCAACTCCCCTCCAAGTCTCCGACCACTACCTTGTATCCTTTTCCCTCTCGCTCTCATCCAACACTTCCCACACTGCCCCTACTCGGATGGTATCGCGCCGTCCCAACCTTCGCTCTCTCTCCCCCGCTACTCTCTCCTCTTCCATCCTATCATCTCTTCCCTCTGCTCAAACCTTCTCCAACCTATCTCCTGATTCTGCCTCCTCAACCCTCCTCTCTTCCCTTTCTGCATCCTTTGACTCTCTATGTCCCCTATCTTCCAGGCCGGCTCGGTCCCCCCTCCCGCTCCGTGTCTCGACGACTCATTGCGAGCTCACAGAACAGGGCTCCGGGCAGCCGAGCGGAAATGGAGGAAAACTCGCCTCCCTGCGGACCTGGCATCCTTTCGCTCCCTCCTCTCTACATTTTCCTCCTCTGTCTCTGCTGCTAAAGCCACTTTCTACCACTCTAAATTCCAAGCATCTGCTTCTAACCCTAGGAAGCTCTTTGCCACCTTCTCCTCCCTCCTGAATCCTCCTCCCCTCCCCCCTCCTCCCTCTCTGCAGATGACTTCGTCAACCATTTTGAAAAGAAGGTCGACGACATCCGATCCTCGTTTGCTAAGTCAAACGACACAGCTGGTTCTGCTCACACTGCCCTACCCTGTGCTCTGACCTCTTTTCCCCTCTCTCTCCAGATGAAATCTCGCGTCTTGTGACGGCCGGCCGCCCAACAACCTGCCCGCTCGACCCTATCCCCTCCTCTCTTCTCCAGACCATTTCCGGAGACCTTCTCCCTTACCTCACCTCGCTCATCAACTCATCCCTGACCGCTGGCTATGTCCCTTCCGTCTTCAAGAGAGCGAGAGTTGCACCCCTTCTGAAAAAACCTACACTCGATCCCTCCGATGTCAACAACTACAGACCAGTATCCCTTCTTTCTTTTCTCTCCAAAACTCTTGAACGTGCCGTCCTTGGCCAGCTCTCCCGCTATCTCTCTCAGAATGACCTTCTTGATCCAAATCAGTCAGGTTTCAAGACTAGTCATTCAACTGAGACTGCTCTTCTCTGTATCACGGAGGCGCTCCGCACTGCTAAAGCTAACTCTCTCTCCTCTGCTCTCATCCTTCTAGACCTATCGGCTGCCTTCGATACTGTGAACCATCAGATCCTCCTCTCCACCCTCTCCGAGTTGGGCATCTCCGGCGCGGCCCACGCTTGGATTGCGTCCTATCTGACAGGTCGCTCCTACCAGGTGGCGTGGCGAGAATCTGTCTCCTCACCACGCGCTCTCACCACTGGTGTCCCCAGGGCTCTGTTCTAGGCCCTCTCCTATTCTCGCTATACACCAAGTCACTTGGCTCTGTCATAACCTCACATGGTCTCTCCTATCATTGCTATGCAGACGACACACAATTAATCTTCTCCTTTCCCCCTTCTGATGACCAGGTGGCGAATCGCATCTCTGCATGTCTGGCAGACATATCAGTGTGGATGACGGATCACCACCTCAAGCTGAACCTCGGCAAGACGGAGCTGCTCTTCCTCCCGGGGAAGGACTGCCCTATCCATGATCTCGCCATCACGGTTGACAACTCCATTGTGTCCTCCTCCCAGAGCGCTAAGAACCTTGGCGTGATCCTGGACAACACCCTGTCGTTCTCAACTAACATCAAGGCAGTGGCCCGTTTCTGTAGGTTCATGCTCTACAACATCCGCAGAGTATGACCCTGCCTCACACAGGAAGCGGCGCAGGTCCTAATCCAGGCACTTGTCATCTCCCGTCTGGATTACTGCAACTCGCTGTTGGCTGGGCTCCCTGCCTGTGCCATT
The DNA here is from genome assembly GCF_023373465.1 of Oncorhynchus keta. Classification (NCBI taxonomy): domain Eukaryota; kingdom Metazoa; phylum Chordata; class Actinopteri; order Salmoniformes; family Salmonidae; genus Oncorhynchus; species Oncorhynchus keta. The sequence goes on along the minus strand of NC_068430.1, from coordinate 69,441,256 downwards.
AAACCCCTACAACTCATCCAGAACGCCGCAGCCCGTCTGGTGTTCAACCTTCCCAAGTTCTCTCACGTCACCCCGCTCCTCCGCTCTCTCCACTGGCTTCCAGTTGAAGCTCGCATCCGCTACAAGACCATGGTGCTTGCCTACGGAGCTGTGAGGGGAACGGCACCTCAGTACCTCCAGGCTCTGATCAGGCCCTACACCCAAACAATGGCACTGCGTTCATCCACCTCTGGCCTGCTCGCCTCCCTACCACTGAGGAAGTACAGTTCCCGCTCAGCCCAGTCAAAACTGTTCGCTGCTCTGGCTACCCAATGGTGGAACACACTCCCTCACGACGCCAGGACAGCGGAGTCAATCACCACCTTCCGGAGACACCTGAAACCCCACCTCTTTAAGGAATACCTAGGATAGGATAAAGTAATCCTTCTCACCCCCCTTAAAAGATTTAGATGCACTATTGTAAAGTGGCTGTTCCACTGGATGTCATAAGGTGAATGCACCAATTTGTAAGTCGCTCTGGATAAGAGCGTCTGCTAAATGACTTAAATGTAATGTAAATGTAAGTGACACTTGGCAATCAGGCCTAAGAGTTTAATCTTGGTTTCATCAGACCAGAGAATCTTTTTTCTCATGGTCTGAGAGTCCTTTAGGTGCCTTTTGGTAAACTCCAAGCGGGCTGTCATGTGCCTTTTTCTGAGGAGAGCTTCCGTCTGGCCACTCTACTATAAAAGCCTGATTGGTGGAGTGCTGCAGAGATGGTTGTCCTTCTAGAAGGTTCTCCCATCTCCACAGAGGAACTCTGGAGCTCTATAAGAGTGACCATGGGGTTCGTGGTCACCTCCCTGACCAAGGCCCGTTCCCTCCCGATTGCTCAGTTTGGCCGGGCAGCCAGCATTTGGAAGAGTCTTGGTGGTTCCAAACTTCTTTCATTTAAGAATGTGTTCTTGTGGACCTTCAATGCTGTAGACATTTTTTGGTACCCTTTCCCAGATCTGTGTCTCAACACAATCCTGACTCGGAGCTCTATGGACAATTCCTTTGATTCCATAGCTTGGTTTTTGCTCTGACATTCACTGTCAACTGTGGGACCTTAAACAGTTGAAGTCGGAAGTTTACATACACCTAGGTGGGAGTCATTAAACTCGTTTTTCAACCACTACACACATTTCTTGTTAAACAACTATAGTTTTGGCAAGTCGGTTAGGACATCTACTTTGTGCATGACACAAGTAATTTTTCCAGCAATTCTTTACAGACAGATTATTTCTGTTATTACTTATAATTCACTGTATCACAATTCCAGCGGGTCAGAAGTTGACATACACTAAGTTGCCTGTTCCTATAAACAGCTTGGCAAATTCCAGAAAATGATGTCATAGCTTTAGAAGCTTCTGATAGGCTAATTGACATCATTTGAATCAATTGGGGGTGTACCTGTGGATGTACAGTGCCTTGCGAAAGTATTCGGCCCCCTTGAACTTTGCGACCTTTTGCCACATTTCAGGCTTCAAACATAAAGATATAAAACTCTATTTTTTTGTGAAGAATCAACAACAAGTGGGACACAATCATGAAGTGGAACGACATTTATTGGATATTTCAAACTTTTGGAACAAATCAAAAACTGAAAAATTGGGCGTGCAAAATTATTCAGCCCCCTTAAGTTAATACTTTGTAGCGCCACCTTTTGCTGCGATTACAGCTGTAAGTCGCTTGGGGTATGTCTCTATCAGTTTTGCACATCGAGAGACTGACATTTTTTTCCCATTCATCCTTGCGAAACAGCTCGAGCTCAGTGAGGTTGGATGGAGAGCATTTGTGAACAGCAGTTTTCAGTTCTTTCCACAGATTCTCGATTGGATTCAGGTCTGGACTTTGACTTGGCCATTCTAACACCTGGATATGTTTATTTTTGAACCATTCCATTGTAGATTTTGCTTTATGTTTTGGATCATTGTCTTGTTGGAAGACAAACTACCTGCCCTCCAGGACACCTACACCACCCGATGTCACAGGAAGGCCAAAAAAGATCATCAAGGACAACAACCACCCGAGCCACTGCCTGTTCACCCCGCTATCATCCAGAAGGCGAGGTCAGTACAGGTGCATCAAAGCGGGGACTGATGGTTAAACAACCATGACTAACATAGAGTGGCTGCTGCCAACATACTGACTCATCTCTAGCCACTTTAATAATTGAACATTGAATGTAATCAATGTATCACTAGCCACTTTAAACAATGCCACTTTATATCATGTTTACATACCCTACGTTACTCATCTCATATGTATATACTGTACTCTATGTCTAAAAACTAGTTCTCACTTTGTCATTATGGAGTATTGTGTGCAGATTGATGAGAAAAAATGTAATTAAAATCAAATTTAGAATAGGCCTGTAATGTAACTGTTGTGAATTGATATTATAGTTTGTCCCTTCAGGGCACCTGTAACACCTCCTCTGTACTATATTGGAATGCTTGGAATGTTTTGTCCTGTAAAACGTATTAATCAATGCAGACGTTAGTTTTTACTCCCGTCTCATGTCCTGCCCTTACATTAGTTGTATAAGTAATACAGTGTGCTGTACAAGAGTAACAACATGTGGAAAAAGGGAAGGGGTCTGAATATTTTCCAAACTGTAAATCAAGAGTGGCCCTTCATTCATTATGACATGGCTTTGGAAAGCCTGGCTAGATTCTGTACAATCATCGCTAATGCTAATGTGCACACAGAAAAATTATGAGGAAGCACCTGTGTGGAAGCACCTGCTTTCAATAGACTTTGTATCCCTTATTTACTGAAATGTTTAAATTATTTTGGCAGTTACCTGTACATTACATAAGAAAATGAAAAACGTTATTTAATCTACTGGCCTCAGCTTCCTCTAGCTCTAAATAATGAATGGGAATCAGTTGTGCTCGTGCCGTATCTGCCCAGCCAGAGCAAAGATCGCACCTGCAGACTATTACCCCAAAGTCTGCTGATGTGCCCTGACCCGAGCGTGACTCCACCAAGTCACACACGACATCTGCGATCCATTGTGAGGAAAGGGCAGAACGTGTGTTAGGGTGTTGTCAGGTCAGAAGACGTTCTAAGGTGGCCACAAGATGAGTCAACACCATATACGTTTCAGGTCAGTGCTGATGCTTGGTGATGAGCAGAAAAAAGGCGGATGTCACTGACTCGCTCGTGGATTTGTTTCTGTGTGACCTACAAAGCTCTCTTCGAACTCATTGCAAAAATAATCACGCCTGGATTCTCAAACTTTTATATGTTTAAAAAAAAATGTATTCTGGAAATGAGCTTTCTGGAATGTAGAGAACAGGGGAGAACACGAGATCAAGCTAAGACGCTTGAAGATGCACAGTCAGGAGTGAAAGGGGAATGTTGAACGTGACAGAGATATCCACGAGACAGTATGCGAGGTCACTTAAAAACATCCTCCAAATGTCAGCGTTTCTTCCGCTATAGTTCTTCAAAGCACTTCAAGAGTGCATTTGTGAATGAAAGCAGTGACATGCATTCATGCCATGAAGGCCATGCTTAAAGTAGCATGAAATAATTACTTAGGTCCATAGTGAGATATAAACTTTCATGTCTCTTAGTTTTCCCCCTGTGTTCAGTAACTTATGACAAATGCTGTATCTTGTGCTCACACTTTGTTGTTAAATGTGTACAGTTCCATGAAAGTTAAGGTCAGGTACATTGGGAGATTGAAACATTCCTGTCTTATGGCATTTCTCCTCCGCATTGTGCTCAGTAACACTTGACAAATAGTAATAATACACATAGGGTGGTGCTTTTATTTGTCCTGTTACAAGTGTGTCATGGAAACGTGTTTCTTGCATATTCCAACTCCCCCTGAGACATCTGCAGGGAGTGGGGTTACGGGCAGGGTCACTATTGCCCTGCGCCCCTGGAGCAATAGTGTTCAGGGCCCAGCAACAGATATGTCACCTTGTTGGCTCCAGGAGTCAAACCAGCGACATTGCCCAATGCTGTAAACCTCGAGGCCACCTGCAGTAGCTATACAGTACCTAGAGTGCTTACTCTTGGTTCTTATCTAACATCTTCATTTCGCACTGTGGGAATATTCATTGACCACCTAGTTTATTATAAAAAAACAGACAGTCTAGGTGGTGTAGTGAATATGTTTGTGCATCAGACACATTTCCCTGTTCCTGCTATTGTTGTTTTGTTTCAGGCGTGGACTGTTTCATATTTCATTTTCCTAACTCTGTTGCTTGTTTCTCATTTCTCAAGCTCACTCCAAGTGTCCATTGGACCCCATCTGTACATGTAAATGTTTTCCCTCCATTATTCATTCACGCTTGAGTTTCCACCCTCCTACTACACCTGCAAATATCTTTCTGTACCCTTAATGTGGCAATTCTCCAAAAGTAATTTTCAATTATGCTTCAATGGATTCTGTTATTAGAGGAGAGATTTTGCTGCAGATAATGTACCTTAGGGGTGACAGGTGTGTGTGTGTGTGTGTGTGTGTGTGTGTGTGTGTGTGTGTGTGTGTGTGTGTGTGTGTGTGTGTGTGTGTGTGTGTGTGTGTGTGTGTGTGTGTGTGTGTGTGTGTGTGTGTGTGTGTGTGTGTGTGTGTGTGTGTGTGTGTGTTGGTGTGTCTGACTGCTTCTGCATTGTGTATATGTTCCAACAGATAAACACTCTGACAGCTTGTACAATGCTTGTCCCCTTCCTGACATAAGGTATGCTGAGGGCATCAGAGATTATTAAAAGCTAAATTTGCTGCCTTTTCTCTCGACACCTTCCTCTACTGATGCATTCTCTTCATTCTTTTTTCCCTTGTTAATTTTCTCCTCCCTTTCTTTCTTTCTCTCTCTCTGTTTCTCTATGGTGTGCAAACACTAGCGGAATGGATTTTCACAGGCATCATAAAACTTTCAGCTCAGCTACTGTCTCTGAACTCAAAATGACGGCAGTTTGCTAATGGGAGGCTCTTGTGATTTATCCCACAGATGTGATTGTTAATGGTGTATATTAAGGGTTGAGATTAGCCTGAGACAATGTGTTATCACAGTCCCTTTTACTATAAGCCTTATTATCAGTTTACTGTTTCTTTATGGGCCCCCAACTCTATAGGACATTTTCTACCACATTCTCTGTGTTGACGGCATTTCTCTAAGTTGCTTTTCAAGAGGGTAGAGATGGTTTTCTTCTTCTTAAATTTAAAACACTTTTTATTCCAGCATCTCACAATGTGATCTGCTATGAGGATGGATAATGAAGAGTTAGAGCAGTTTGGGTGTTGAATAGTTCCAGGCAGCTTTTTCCCCTCAACTATTCACTTATTTCCCTTCTAGTCCGTTATTGCATGACCTTTTCATATGACCTCTCTTCATCTGTCTCTTATTAAAATGTTTGGTCCCACAGTCTCTCTGCTTTCCAGTACTATCTATCAGAGCAATGATTATAAGGCATAACCCAATTCATGCTCATTACAGTTTGCCTCTGCCAACCAAATCTCAGTTGCTAAACTCTCCTTTCACGTGCCGTTCAGAGGTCTCAGCATCCATCCATCCAGATTCATCGGGGTCTTGAATCTGGTGTTTGGACCCATATGGCTGCTGTCATTCCCCTGCGGGAATTTCAAACGATAGCTGTAGAAATGTTTCATAGTGGGTTCAGACGTCGTGTTCAGACCCCTTTAAGACTGAACGCCAGGGCTTCATTCAGAATAATGTTTAAGCATATCAATTAAAGGATCATGTTTAGAGCCTGTAGGCTTGATCTTGCCTCGGGGTCTTCAGCTAAGAACTTTTTTTCCTGTTTTTTTCTCATCTCTCTCTCTCTCACAGTTGCAATATCAGATAAAGTTGTTATTTTCTGTTAATCCCAAATCTGACACCAACAGCCCGACCATGTAAAAAAAAGTGTTTGGTGTCTTAGTTTTGCTATCACCCAGTTACTATCTCTTTGGTTTGGCCAGCTGCCAACCAAGTCAGATGCAAGAGCCCGAGAGAGACCTCAGTCTGTCAGCTAGAAGTGCAAGACAGATCACCAACCTTTAGTTTCCCTGCTGGATCAATACAGGAATTGGACCTCTGAGTCAGTTGTGCTCCTGAACACCCCAGTCTTTATCTCTTTTGTTTTGTGTGTTATGACAGACTGAGGTGATTTGGTTTGGGAGTTTGGTCCCACTCTCGGATTTGAAGCACTGTGCTTTTTCCTCTCTCACCAGAGCCTGGTCTCCACACAGTGCCTCTGCACACCAACCACTTAATTGTTCTGCTTTACAAGCAGCCATCTGGCAAAGGCTCACAACAGTGCCTAATGCGATTTCTGGTCACTGAACATCCGGGATTCTGGTATGCAGTATGAGGTACATGGCTTTAGTGTTTACGAAAACTCTCTACATAAATCTTCAAACAAGATTTGGCCTGACTCTGTCTTTCTTTTTTACTGTATATTACCCCTCAGTGTTTACTATAACACAACAATATTACTTAGTACTTAGATACTAATCTCTTTCACTGTAGGTGTATTGTATTCTGAAGCAACTGCCTTTCATTGCTTGGAAAATAAAGTTATTAGATTAAAGCTCCAAGTAAATCAGAGTATAACTCTAGGATATGAGAGATGTTTTCTCATGCCTCAAACTGTGTACAATTGGAATGGTTGATTAAACTGCTTCAAGCTCTCTTATTTACCTTGAATAACTAACTTCTTTACTATGAAAATAAAATATATACACTGCTCAAAAAAATAAAGGGAACACTTAAACAACACAATGTAACTCCAAGTCAGTCACACTTCTGTGAAATCAAACTGTCCACTTAGGAAGCAACACTGATTGACAATAAATTTCACATGCTGTTTTGCAAATGGAATAGACAACAGGTGGAAACTATAGGCAATTAGCAAGACACCCCCAATAAAGGAGTAATTCTGCAGGTGGTGACCACAGACCACTTCTCAGTTCCTATGCTTCCTGGCTGATGTTTTGGTCACTTTTGAATGCTGGCGGTGCTTTCACTCTAGTGGTAGCATGAGACAGAGTCTACAACCCACACAAGTGGCTCAGGTAGTGCAGCTCATCCAGGATGGCACATCAATGCGAGCTGTGGCAAGAAGGTTGGCTGTGTCTGTCAGCGTAGTGTCGAGAGCATGGAGGCGCTACCAGGAGACAGGCCAGTACATCAGGAGATGTGGAGGAGGCCGTAGGAGGGAAACAACCCAGCAGCAGGACCGCTACCTCCGCATTTGTGCAAGGAGGAGCAGGAGGAGCACTGTCAGAGCCCTGCAAATAACCTCCAGCAGGCCACAAATGTGCATGTGTCTGCTCAAGCGGTCAGAAACAGACTCCATGAGGGTGGTATGAGGGCCCGACGTCCACAGTGCAGGACGTTTGGCAGAGAACACCAAGATTGGCAAATTCGCCACTGGCGCCCTGTGCTCTTCACAGATGAAAGCAGGTTCACACTGAGCACATGTGACAGACGTGACAGAGTCTGGAGACGCCGTGGAGAACCTTCTGCTGCCTGAAACATCCTCCAGCATGACCGGTTTGGCGGTGGGTCAGTCATGGTGTGGGGTGGCATTTATTTGGGGGGCTGTACAGCCCTCCATGTGCTCGCCAGAGGTAGCCTGACTGCCATTAGGTACCGGGATGAGATCCTCAGACCCCTTGTGAGACCATATGCTGGTGCAGTTGGCTCTGGGTTCCTCCTAATGGAAGACAATGCTAGACCTCATGTGGCTGGAGTGTGTCAGCAGTTCCTGCAAGAGGAAGGCATTGATGCTATGGACTGGCCCGCCCGTTCCTCAGACCTGAATCCAATTGAGCACATCTGGGACACCATGTCTCGCTCCATCCACCAACGCCACGTTGCACTAGAGACTGTCCAGGAGTTGGCGGATGCTTTAGTCCAGGTCTGGGAGGAGATCCCTCAGGAGACCATCCGCCACCTCATCAGGAGCATGCCCAGACGTTGTAGGGAGGTCATACAGGCACGTGGAGGCCACACACACTACTGAGCCTAAGTTTGACTTGTTTTAAGGACATTACATTAAAGTTGGATCAGCCTGTAGTGTGGTTTTCCACTTTAATTTTGAGTGTGACTCCAAATCCAGAACTCCATGGGTTGTTAAATTTGACTTCCATTGATAATTTTTGTGTGGTTTTGTTGTCACCACATTCAACTATGTAAAGAAAAAGGTATTGAATAAGAATATTTCATTCATTCAGATCTAGGATGTGTTATTTTAGTGTTCCCTTTATTTTTTGAGCAGTGTATATATTTGTTATATTTTTCATTTAACCTTTATTTAACCAGGCAAGACAGTTAAGAACAAATACTTATTTACAATGAACGCCTACCAAAAGGCAAAATGCCTCCTGTGGGTACGGGGGCCTGGGTTTATAATAAATAAATAAATACAATATAAATATATGACAAAGCACACATTACAATAAGAGAGACAACACGACACTACATAAAGAGAGACCTATAGACAACAACATGGCAAGGCAGCAACACATGACAACACAGCATGGTAGCAACACAACGTAACAACAACATGGTAGCAGTACAACATGGTAGCAGCACAAAACATGGTACAAACATTATTGGGCACAGACAACAGCACAAAGGTCAAGAAGGTAAAAACAACAATACATCAAACAAAGCAGCCACAACTGTCAGTAAGAGTGTCCATGACTGATTTTTTAATTGAAGAGATTGAGATAAAACTGTCCAGTTTGAGTGTTTGTTGCAGCTCGTTCCAGTCGCTAGCTGCAGCAAACGGAAAAGAGGAGCGACCCAGGGATGTGTGTGCTTTGGGGACATTGAACAGAATGTGACTGGCAGAACAAGTGTTGTATGTGGAGGATGAGGGCTGCAGTAGATATCTCAGATAGGGGGGAGTGAGGCCTAAGAGGGTTTTATAAATAAGCATGGACTTGTAGATGACCTGGAGCCAGTGGGTCTGGCGACGAATATGTAGCGAGGGCCAGCCGACTAGAGCATAAAGGTGGCAGTGGTGGGTGGTATAAGGGGCTTTAGTAACAAAGCGGATGGCACTGTGATAAACTGCATCCAGTTCGCTGAGTAGAGTATTGGAAGCCATTTTGTAGATGACATCGCCGAAGTCGAGGATCGGTGGGATAGTCAGTTTTATGAGGGTAAGTTTGGCGGCGTGAGTGAAGGAGGCTTTGTTGCGAAATAGAAAGCCGATTCTAGATTTGATTTTGGATTGGAGATGTTTGATATGAGTCTGGAAGGAGTGTTTACAGTCTAGTCAGACACCTAGGTACTTATAGATGTCCACATATTCTAGGTCGGAACCATCCAGGGTGGTGATGCTAGTCGGGCGTGCGGGTGCAGCCAGCGAACGGTTGAAAAGCATGCATTTGGTTTTACTAGCGTTTAAGAGCAGTTGGAGGCCACGGAAGGAGTGTTGTATGGCATTGAAGCTCGTTTGGAGGTTAGATAGCACAGTGTCCAAGGAAGGGCCAGAAGTATACAGAATGGTGTCGTCTGCGTAGAGGTGGATCGGGGAATCGCCCGCAGCAAGAGCAACATCATTGATAGAGACTGCCAGAGGACCGGACAACATGCCCTCCGATTTGACACACTGAACTCTGTCTGCAAAGTAGTTGGAGAACCAGGCAAGGCAGTCATTAGAAAAACCGAGGCTACTGAGTCTGCCGATAAGAATATGGTGATTGACAGAGTCGAAAGCCTTGGCCAGGTCGATGAAGACGGCTGCACAGTACTGTCTTTTATCGATAGCAGCTATGATATCGTTTAGTACCTTGAGCGTGGCTGAGGTGCACCCATGACCAGCTCTGAAACTAGATAGCATAGTGGAGAAGGTGCGGTGGGATTCGAGATGGTCAGTGATCTGTTTGTTAACTTGGCTTTCAAAGACCTTAGAAAGGCAGGATAGGATACATATAGGTCTGTAACAGTTTGGGTCTAGAGTGTCTCCCCCTTCGAAGAGGGGGATGACCGCGGCAGCTTTCCAATCTTTGGGAATCTCAGACGATACGAAAGAGAGGTTGAACAGGCTAGTAACAGGGGTTGCAACAATTTTGGAAGATAATTTTAGAAAGACAGGGTCCACATTATCTAACCCGGCTGAGTTGTAAGGGTCCAGATTTGCAGCTCTTTCAGAATATCAGCTATCTGGATTTGGGTGAAGGAGAAATGGTGGGGGCTTGGACGGGTTGCTGTGGAGGATGCCGGGCAGTTGACCAGGGTAGGAGTATCCAGGTTGAAAGCATGGCCAGCATGGCCAGCCGTGATGACAGTGTTTCCTAGCCTCAGTGCAGTGGGCAGCTGGGAGGAGGTGATCTTATTCTCCATGGACTTTACAGTGTCCTAGAACTTTTTTGAGTTTGTACTACATGATGCAAATTTCTGTTTGAAAATGCTTGCCTTAGCTTTGCTAACTGCCTGTATTTATTTATTAATAACCAGGCATCCTCTACTGACGGGATGAGGTCAATGTCATTCCAGGATACCCCTGCCAGGTCGATTAGAAAGGCCTGTTCTCTGAAGTGTTTAAGGGAGCGTTTGACAGTGATGATGGGTGGTCGTCTGCCCGCAGACCAATTGCGGATGCAGACAATCTCCGAGATCTGAGAAAATGAAAGTGAATGGTCTTTGAACAGCAGGAGTGAGCTTCAGAGGACGCTTCAAAAACACCTGACACTTTTGGGCCCAAAGGCATTTTAGTTCCCACCTTAGTGCTATTTGAATTTGTATCTGGCTCAGTTCCAGGTTGGAATGGTGTCCTCAGATCTCTGCTGTTTGTTGGTTAAAGCACCCTCCATATAGCTTGAAAAAATATAACCTTGGAAGCAGTAATCACTCAGGTTAATTTTGGTCAAAATTAGGTTGTAGGTCGTGTATAGCCCGTCCCAATCAGACACATCGACGGCCCTGAAAGAACTTAATTTGACTCTATGTAAACTGGAAACCACATATCTTGAGGCTGAATTTATTGTAGCTGGGGATTTTAACAAGGCTAATCTGAAAACAAGGCTCCCTAAATTATATTAGCATATTGAATGCGCAACCCGCGCCGGCAAAACCCTTAATCATTGTCATTCTAACTTCCGCAGCGCATATAAAGCCCTCCCGCGCCCTCCTTTTGGAAAATCTGACCACAACTCCATTTTGTTGCTCCCAGCCTATAGACAGAAACTAAAACAGGAATCGCCCGTACTCAGGTCTGTTCAACCCTGGTCCGACCAATCGGATTCCAAGCTTCAAGATTGCTTTGATCACGTGGACTGGGATATGTTCCGCATAGCGTCGGACAATAACATTGATGAATACACTGATTCGGTGAGCGAGTTTATTAGCAAGTGCATCAGTGATGTTGTGCCCACAGCGTCTATAAAAAAATTCCCCAACCAGAAACCTTGGATTGATGGCATCATTTGCGCAAAACTGAAAGCACGAACCACGGCTTTTTAATCAGGGCAAGGTGACTGGAAACATGACCGAATACAAACAGTGTAGCTATTCACTCCGCAAGGCAATCAAACAAGCTAAGCATCAGTATAGAGACAAAGTAGAGTAGTAATTCAACGGCTCAGACATGAGAGGTAAGTGGCAGTGTCTACAGTCAATCACGGACTACAAAAGGAAAGCCAGCCCTGTCGCGGCCACGATGTCTTGCTCCCAGATAAACTAAACAACTTTAGCTCGCTTTAAGGACAACACAGTGCCACTGACACGGCCCGCTACCAAAACCTGCGGGCTCTCCTTCACTGCAGCCAACCTGAGTAAAACATTTAAAAGTGTTAACCCTCGCAAGGCTGCTGCCCCAGACGGCATCCCCAGACACGTCCACAGAGCATGCGCAGACCAACTGGCTGGTGTGTTTACGGACATATTCAATCAATCCTTATCCCAGTCTGCTGTCCCACATGCTTCAAGAGGGCCACCATTGTTCCTGTTCCCAAGAAAGCGAAGGTAACTGGGCTAAATGACTATCTCCCCGTAGCACTCACTTCCGTCATCATGAAGTGCTTTGTGAGACTAGTCACGAATCATATCTCCTCCCCCCTACCTGAAACCCGAGACCCACTCCAATTTGCTTACTGCTCCAATAAGTCCACAGACGGCGCAATCAAACTGCACACTTCCCTAACCCATCTGGACAAGAGGAATACCTATGTAAGAATGCTGTTCATCGACTACAGCTCAGCATTTAACACTATAGTACTCTCCAAACTAGTCATTAAGCTCGAGACCCTCTCAGACCTCTCCTGTACTCCCTGTTCACCCATGACTGCGTGACCATGCACATCAAATCAATCAAATCAATCAACAAGTTTGCAAACGGCACTACAGTGGTAGGCTTGATTACCAACAGCGACGAGACGGCCTACAGGGAGGAGGTGAGGGCCCTTGGAGTGTGGTATCAGGAAAATAACCTCACACTCAATGTCAACAAAACAAAGGAGATGATCTTGGACTTCAGGAAACAGCAGAGGGAGCAGCCCCCTTTCCACATCGAAGGGACAGTAGTAGAGAAGTTCCTCGACAAACTGAAATGGTCCACCCACACAGACTGCGTGGTGAAGAAGGCGCAGCAGCGCCTTTTCAACCTCAGGAGGCTGATGTAATTCGGCTTGTCACCAAAAACACTCTCAAACTTTTACACAATCGAGAGCATCCTGTCGGGCTGTATCACTGCCTGGTACGGCACCTGCTCCGCCCACAACCATAAGTCTCTCCAGAGGGTAGTGAGGGTTGCATAACGCATCACCAAGGACAAACTACCTGCCCTCCAGGACACCTACACCACCCGATGTCACAGGAAGGCCAAAAAGATCATCAGTGACCACAACCACCCGAGCCACTGCGTGTTCACCCCGCTATCATCCAGAAGGCGAGGTCAGTACAGGTGCATCAAAGTGGGGACCAAGAGACTGAAAAACAACTTCTATCTCTAAGGCCATCAGACTGTTAAACAGCCATCACTAACATTGAGTGGCTGCTGCCAACATACTGACTCATCTCTAGCCACTTTAATAAAGAAAAATTGATGTAATAAATGTATCACTAGCCACTTTAAACAATGCCACTTTATATAATGTTTACATACCTTACATTACTCATCTCATATGTATATACTGTACTCTATACCATCTACTGCATCTTGCCTATGCCGTTCGGCCATCGCTCATTCATATTTTTTATGTACATATTCTTATTCATTCCTTTACACTTGTGTATAAGTTAGTTGTTGTGAAATTGATAGGTTAGATTACTTGTTAGATATTACTGCATGGTCGGAACAAGAAGCACAAGCATTCCGCTACACTCGCATTAACGTCTGCTAACCATCTGTATGTGACAAATAAAATGTGATTTGATTTGTATTTGGAGTTTTGATCTGGAGCGAAGGCAATGCTGTGGAGGGTAGCATCCTGTGTAAGTACCTGCCAAAATATCCAAGTATATCTAACTCCAAATCTATCCTTTAGTAAAAAGAAAAGAAAAATGGATGAGCTCACATTAAGCTGTGTCTCTCTCTCTGAGGGGGGCGTATCCACACAACCTCAGGGTTTCTTCATCGATGCAGGCAGACACAACAACAGCAGACAGTGCAACTACTGCAGTACCTTATCCCTTCTCTGATAGTCAAGTAATATTTCAGACTGCTGCTATCTTCTATCAGCAAGCCAAAACCGCATTCGTTTCAGATGCCTGGGAAGTGATGTGATATTTCATGAACTGCTTGCTACTCCAACAGCAAGAGTGACTATTAACTCTCTACTGTGCTGCGGAAGAACCTTCAGCTATGTTTCGCTCAGAATTGATATTCTGAAGGCAAATGACGTTTTGTCTTTTTCTCAGAATCTCCCTTCACTTGCAACAGTGCCTTTGGCTCTCTCTTTCTCACTGTCCCTCAACACATTGTATTCAGACCATAACCTAGACAGAAACACCAAACACCAGATAAACAACCGTCTCGGTAGACAGGGGCTGATGAGGAAGAAACTACTGAATAAGGAGAAGTGCCTATTGTTTGATGCTGTAGCCAGGTTTAAAAACAGCAATGTAATGCTAATTATGAATACAGATTCCTTCCCCACAGACACTCATGAATATGTAGTCATTCTAGGTTTTCGATTAACAAAAAAGGCACCTCAGAAATCAGATTAACTGTAGGAAGCATATGTGTTATGGTTTGGAGGTTTGATTAAATGCATTTCTGTCTGATTGTAGTCTGTCTGTGACACTCTCACACCAGAGCCTTAGTACTTGAGGATAGAACTAAGAGGAGAAAAGTCAAATGTATGCATAGCCTACATACAATACAACAGCTATATATCTCTTCAGTTTATACTTGACAAGCCACTCAGGCAGGCAGCAGTCTGTGTCTGGTCTGTAATGTCCCTGCCTGCTGCGGACATGAGAAGGCTCCAACAATATAACGTAGCCCTTGGGAGCTTCCCAGTGCTCGGAGGCCCGTTCCACATAATATTTCCCTCTCCAATCACCCGTTCAATTCTACAACTCTTTTTAAATATCCTGTAGAAGCTGTCAGCATGCTCTCATGAAGTGTCTTTCTCTCTCGTTATTCTACTTTGTAATCATCGTGACCGTCTCTCCCCGGCACTGGAATGAAGAAAGATCTTATTGTAATTTCAATCGAAACTGTATTACTGGCAGAACTGCACTACTCTCTGCCGACTACGCCATTAGAAGAAAAAAAAACAGAAGAGCTATAAAATAAGAATATGTTGCCATTCATCTTTTCACACGCATACTGTAAGTTGCACCGCACATCCGAAAGGGGTAAACCTCTTGGCGTACCCATTAGCGGGATCATTTTCATCAACATCCACTGAATTGCAGTGCGCCAAATTCAAATTTAATTACTAAAAATATTTAATTTTCATGAAATCACAAGTGCAATATAGCAAAACACAGCGTAGCTTGTTGTTAATCCACCTGGCGTGGCAGATTTCAAAAACGTTTTATAGCTAAAGCAAACCAAGTGTTTATGTAAGGACATCTCTCTCAGCAGACAAAACATTACAAACAGCTAGCAGCAAAGTAGATTGGTCACGAACGTCAGAAAAGCAATAAAATGAATCGCTTACCTTTGATGATCTTCGGATGTTTGCACTCCCAGTTACACAATAAATGTTCCTTTTGTTCTATAAAGATTATTTTTACATCCAAAATACCCCCATTTGGTTGGCTCGTTATGTTCAGAAACCCACCGGCTCGAGCGATCCCGACGGAGCAGACGGAAATTCCAAATAGTATCAGTAAAGTCAAACGTTTTTTATTATAATCAATCCTCAGGTTGTTTTTAGAATAAATAATCAATAATATTTCAACCGGACCGTAGCTTTTTCAATAGGAGAGAGAGAGAAAATGTCTGCTCCAAACTGTTGGCGCATGCAAAACTCTGCTGGCACCCAGCCATCCACTGACGCGATGTGATCATTCTTGCTCATTTATCAGAATAAAAGGCTGAAACTATGTCTAAAGACTGTTCACACCATGTGGAAGCCATAGGGAAAGAAATCTGGGTGATATCCCTTTAAATGGAGGGAAGGCATGCAATGGAACAGGTAGCTTTCAAAGTAAGAGGCATATCAGTTCTGTTATACTCACAGACAACATTTAGACAGTTTTGGGAACTTTAGAGTGTTTTCTACCCTAATCTGACAATTATATGCATATTCTATCTTCTGGGCCTGAGAAATAGGCAGTTTAATTTGGGTACGTATTTCATACAAACTGCCCCCTACACTCAACAGGTTAATGCTGAGTGGGTGTGGACTTTTTGCAGTCTGTCACGGTCGTCCTCCTCTTCATCTGAAGAGGAGAGGTGAGAAGGATCGGAGGACCAAAATGCGGCGTGGTATGTGTTCATGATGAATATTTAATTAAAGAAAGTACTGAACACAGAATACAAAAACAATAAACAAATTATGACTGTGAAGCTATAAATGAGACCTGTGCTGACACAAGCAACTAACCTAGACAATCACCCACAAACAAACAGTGCAACCCAGGCTACCTAAAGCCTGTTAGGGCTCATGCGAATTTTCGCAGCTTTTTGTTAAAAATCGCGCAACATTTCAGCACCCTGCTACTCATGCCAGGAATATAGTATATGCAAATGATAAGTATGTGTGTATAGAAAACACTCTGAAGTCTCTAAAACTGGTTAAATCGTGTCTGTGTCTATAACACAACGTGTTTAGAAGTAAAAATCCCTCGAAAAACTGTTCTCCAAAAACACAAAAAATATATTAATCCGCCAGTCAATGTATTGTTCAAGGCGACTGCAAATACATGAAGCCATAATGTAAATGCCTACAGCATCCACACGATGTCGCCAGTGCTGGCATTTTGAGCAGACTTAATCCTTGGTTCTATTACGTTTTACCCTTTCCGGTTTCAGTCTCTCAACAGGATGTTATTAAAATGGAAAAGATGGCCGTTGATTTCCAGACTAGCTGCTATCGAATACAGATCGCCCCGTGATGAATTGTATAGCTAATTAACGTTTATTAATACCTAAAGTTGGTTTAGAAAAGTAGTTTGAAGTGTTTTGTAAAAGTATATAGGAACCTTTTGTCATTTTAAAAAGTGACGTTGCGTCTTGTAAAAGGGAATATTCCTGGATCAGACCGGTCTTCAGAAAATGACATTTTGGCTATACAATGACGGATTTAATCGGGAAAAAGACCCAGTTGTGATGTTTATAGGATATATAGTAGTGCCAAGAAAGAAGCGCATCAAAGGTAATCAATGTTTTATATTTTATTTCTGCGTTTTGGGTAGCGCCGGCTACCGCAAAATCTGTCGTTTTAGATGAAGTTTCAGTACTTTGGGGGTGCATGCTATCAGATAATAGCTCCTCATGCTTTCGCCGAAAAGCATTTTACAAATCTGACTCGGTAGCTAGATTCACAACGAGTGTAGCTTTAATTCTGTACCTTGTATGTGTATTTTAATGAAAGTTTGAGTTTTATCAAAAAACTATACGTGGCGCACTTGAAATTTCCGCTGATTTGATCCCCACAGCGGGAGCTAGTTCCTAACAAGCTAAGTATGATTCTCAATCAGAGACAACTAATGACACCTGCCTCTGATTGAGAACCATACTAGGCCAAAACATAGAAATCCCAAAATCATAGAAAACCAAACATAGACTGCCCACCCCAACTCACGCCCTGACCATACTAAATAATGACAAAATCAACAAAAATAAAGGTCAGAACGTGACACAGTCTTCAGACACAAATAATTAGGTAATCACAGGGACATGGTAGCTATTCTTAGGCTCATGTGAACATGCACACACAATAAGTGCAAAAATGTACCCTGTCTATACAGCCATAAACGGTGATGCATTTTCAAAACATAAGAGAGGTTACAGAAATCATCTGAAATGAACTTTTGCACATGCATTTAGTAAAAGTGAAAATCATTCATGTGTTAGCAGCCAATATCAACTTGGGATATATCATGTCACTTCTCTGGAGTCCAGAGCAAGCAAAATCATATGTCCTATTTTTAGCGGAGGTTGCAGGATCATATGGAAAGCATGTTCTGTCTGCACCGTGCCATCACTTTGGAGGGCAGCACGCTTGCAGAGTGCTAGTTGCCAGCTGGGTGTCTTCCTCACAAATGTCATAATAAATTGGCCAAAATCTTAAATCTTCATCCCATAATATTGAAAGCAGTGCTATGTTACAGCTGTTTATCTTTATTCATACACTGAGTATACAAAATGTTAAAAACAACTCCTTTTTCCATGACATAGATTGACCAGGTGAATCCAGGTGAAATATATGATCCCTTATTGATGTCACTTGTTAAATCAACTTCAATCAGTGTAGATGAAGGGGAGGAGACAGGTTAAAAAATGATTGTTAAGCCATGAGACAATTGAGATTGTATATGTGTGTTATTCAGATGGTGAATGGGCAAGACATGAAATATAGGTGCCTTTCAATAGGGTATGGTACAGTAGTAGGACACAGACGCATCGGTTTGTGTCAAAAACTGCAGCGCAGCTTGGTTTTTCAAGCTCATCAGTTTCCAAGGTGTATCAAGAATAGTCCAGCCCCCAAAGGACATCCAGCCAACTTGACAAAACTGTGGGAATCATTGGAGTCAACATGGGCCAGCATCCCTATGGTACGCTTTTGACACATTGTAGAGTTCATGCCCCGATGAATTAAGGCTGTAAGGGGGAGATGCAACTCAATATTCGGGAAGGTGTTCCTAATGTTTGGCATACTATGTTCAATAGGCACCCAAACTAGGACTTTCTGAAATATGAAATTAGATCAATCAAATCATCAGGTAGCCTGTTGTGGAAAAGATGAGTCAGTAGTTGATCAATAAACTGTATTTTATATGGATGATAAACGTAGGTCTACTCTGTTTTTATCAGGCAAAAATGTAATACATTATGCACGTTCATTTTGGTCACTAATTTGGATATGTGGACCCACCTTTGTGCTCCATTGCTGATGACTGGTCATTGGTCAAAAATCAAGACGTGTGAAGTTTCTAAAACTGTTTGAATGATGTCTGTGAGTATAACAGAACTTCTTTGGCAGGCGAAACTCCGAGGACAAACCATCCAGGAATTTCTTTTTTGAGGTCACTCTCTTTTCAATAGGTTTTCTATATGGATCTAGATTTCTAAGGCACTTAATTGCAGTTCCTATCGCTTCCACTGGATGTCAACAGTCTTTAGAAATTGGTTGATGTTTATCCTTTGAGAAACTAAGAAGTAGGGCTGTTCAGAATGAGGGTCGAGTCTAGTGTACTGACGTGATTGGGGCGTGCGACCTGAACTCTCTCCACTTTGTTTTTATCCGCTATTGAACGCAGTTTATGCCGTCTTAAATTACATTGATTATGTATGTTAAAAAATACCTAAAGTTGTATTAGGAAAGTTGATTGAAATGTTTGGACAAAGATTACATGTAACTTTTAAGATCATTTGTAGTCATGTTGCGTGAATTGGAACCTGTGCTTTTCTGGATCAAACTTTTGGAGATATAACGACGGAATTAATTGAACAAAAGGACCATTTGTGATGTTTATGGGACATATTGGAGTGCCAACAGAGAAGCTCTTGAAAGGTAAGGCATGAATTATATCGTTATTTCTGAGTTTTGTGACGTGCCTGGCAGGATGAAATATGATTGTCTGTGTTTTTTTAGATGGGGTGCTGTCCTCAGATAATTGCATGGTTTGCTTTCACAGTAAAGCCTTTTTGATTAACCTCTTACATTACCCCCCTACTTTTTTCAATTTCCGCCTGAAAACAAACCCAAATCTAACTGCCTGTAGCTCAGGCCCAGGACCAAGGATATGCAGATTATTGGTTTCATTTGAAAGAAAACACTGAAGTTTGTGTAAATGTGAATTGAATGTAGGAGAATATAACACAATAGATCTGGTTTAGATAATACAATGAAAAAACCATACGTTTTTTCTGTTTTATTGTTGTATCATCATTTTAAATTGAACAAGACAAAACAAACATCCAGATAAGATGATGGGGACAATTTCAGTGAAAAACATAAGAGGGCAACAGTGCTTGTGCAAAGTTTCAGAATGATAACTTCCAAAGTGAGTGTGCTACATGACATTTATCATGAAGTCACCCAGGTGTCCCACAAGTGGCCAAATTGGTGAAGTTATAGGGTCACCAAGCATGTGGTGCAGGTGATGGGGACTTCATTTTGCAAAGAAAACAGCGACGCCTCCATGCTGTGCCATTTTGGCCCTGAGGCACATCCATGCCTGCAGAAATACATTTGGGGAGATGAACACCACTTGTGGCAGGAGCTGGATGAACCAGCTTCAGTGGGGGATGGACACCATGGCACTGGGGGCTCCCATTCAGAGTCAGTGTCACTGTGAAAGAAAATGTTCCGTTAGAATAGTTTCACCAATGAGCCCTGTATCAACAGGTATAATAAACAGATATATATATATATAGAGTACAGGGAACATAAGGTTGAATATATTATTATAGACCTGCTAGATCTACTGTCTCATTGATATTATGACAGACCAGCTAGATCTACTGTCTATTTTATATTATGACATTTCAGCTAGATCTACTGTCTCTATTATATTATGACAGACCAGCTTGATCTACTGTCTTTATTATATTACAACAGACCAGCTGTATCTACTGTCTCCATTTCACTTTGGCCATTGTTGTGGGCCTGCTCTCCCCTCAACAGCCTCAAATAGGCTATTTCATTTCACAAATAATATTTTATATTATTAATTTCACCTGTATATTTCGACTTAGATTTAGCTTTCCCTGACTTAGTCGCCATACTGATTTATATATAAACAGCTGAAGATGCGCTTTACCAAAACAACGCTGTGCGTAACATGTGTGGTTCCTTCCGGTATGAATCTTCAATGGCGAATGAATCTCTTTACGCCGGAGTTTCAAGACGATCAGTGGTCATTGGGTTAAAGTACAGTCAATCAACGAAACAGCGGTCATATCATTGGTGCACAATGATGTCATTACTTGATGTCTTCAAATCGATTTCTTTCAGTCAATATGTCCCGCGAAATGACCGATCAGGTTTGGTTGTGTTACAAACAACAAACCAGTTGTTTGCAATGAAACCAAACATGACTGGAAAAGTCACGTTGAGTTTGTGCATTTACATCAAATGTGTCATCGAAAATGGAATGAGACGGAATTCACGACAAGCGGTTCACAAAATGTTTCGTGTTAGGCTATAAAAATTGATTTTATCAAACATAAGACCATTCATTGTGTAACAATGAGCATTGGGATTGAAAACAGAGGAAAATCGTCAAAGGAAAACAATTTATTTATTGCAATTAGTGATGGTGTTACGCCTGTGCTGGTTGAAATAGTTTTTTTATGGGGCTTTGTTCTCAGATAATCGCATCGTATTCTTTCGCAGTAAATCCTTTTTTAAATCTGACAACGCAGTTGGATTAGCAAGATTCTAGACTTTCGACCCATGTGAGACACTTGTATTTTCAGAAATGTTTAATATGACTAGTTATGTAGCGATCGCCGTATGTTGTCGAATTTCGGTGCGCAGAGAGGTTAACAAGAAGTTAAGATTTATTTTGACATATTGCATGTGTATTTTCAAGAATGTTAAATATTTACAATTCTGTAGTTTGAATTTGGCGCCCTGCAAATTCACTGGATGTTGGTCAGGTGGGACCGTAGCGTCCCATCTAGCCTAGAGAGGTTATACCCGTTATTGATGAGATCTTGTTTATGAAGTCTATAGTCCTTTACATATGATGGCAATGGTTGCACATGAGTTTTAATAAAATAGTTTACAGAGTTTTCAACTGCTCTAGCACGGAGCCTATTCCTGCAACCCCTGGTCTGTCTGGATAATTACCTTGTTGTGTTTTAGGTTTGTGTAATTTCTGAAAAATGTACAGGCATGGACATATGGCACATTTGCAGCAAAGATATTCATATTCAGGTTTTGAGATAAGGTGGTTTAATAGGGCTCCATATTAGAGCATATTTCCCTTTAGAACACTTGTGTGGTGGGATCAACACTCAGTTTTCTATATAAACGTTCATTGCTGAGTTGTCTTTGAATTTTTACTTTATGTTTTTCATAGTCTAAAAAAACTCACAAAAGCTCTGACAAAGGCCGTGAAGCCGATACGTAAACTTTTTAAAGATCAATGATACTATCAAGAGCAGTGTGTGGTTTCCTTTAACCTTCATCTGGTTCAACTGTTACCATGCACCTGCAAAAAAGATTGCTCAGATGTGCGAGTGCCTTTTGAGTTTTGAATTATGGTTTTTTGCTCTGCTCTCTGAAATCTTTATATATACACAAAAAGAAAAGGACGTACCAAGTATACAAGCATTGTGCGAGTACCCTTTCATACCTGAAGGGCACTTTTCGGCATTTACTGTATGATCCATGGGAATCTACATATTGCAAAAGTACGGTCCCTTACTAGACGTCCGCCAAGGTTTGTAAAATTTGCTGATGGTGACAGGCTGTGCACCGGGGCCAGATGTTCCGGGAAGTCATCGAACGAAGTCTCTCGGACATTCGATTTCCGTTTTAAAAAATGTTAAAATTTTGGTCATTTTTCCACTGTCCCGGTAAATTCCACCTGATGGAAAATGACTTAGAAGACGAAACTTGGTGAGCATAGATTTGGACTAAAGGGCTGTTTGCCCAGAGACAAGATGGCGTCGAGGTCTAAACTCTTTTTGAGTTAAGGCCATTTTTCTGGGATTAAAGGTCAAAAATGAAAATAGAGCGCTAATTTGACCACTTCACATCAAAGTACATGAACCTACAGTGTCAGGAGAAAAAGAACCAGCCATTTATCTATCATAATTTAAGAGAAATTATACATTATGTACAATTGGTGATGGTCAAAGAAATGTGTTACAGATCCAGTTGCGGCGTGTTCAGACAAATCCGTTAGGGTGGGTTTCGGAGCTCTGCCTACCCCAATGAGGATATGTGTTCACTTTCAGCTTCCTGTGACAACCGGAAGTGCCTTAAATTGAGTTCATAGAGGCTGTTTGGAAGGGTTAACATCTTTGGGACTGGGGGGCAGTATTGAGTAGCTTGGATTAAAAGGTTCCCAAAGTAAACTGCCTGCTACTCAGACCTAGAAGCTAGAATATGCATATAATTAGTAGATTTGGGTAGAAAACACTCTGCAGTTTCTAAAACTGTTTGAATGAAGTCTGTGAGAATATATGAGTACAGCGCTCAGCCACCAAAAAAAGCCAGACAGATACCGGCCATATTGTGGAGTCAATAGAAGTCAGAAATAGCATTATAAATATTCACTTACCTTTGATAATCTTCATCGGAATGCACTCCCAGGAATCCCATTTCCACAATACATGTTTGTTTTGTTCGATAAAGTACATCATTTATGTCCAAATACCTCCTTTTTGTTGGCGCGTTTAGTTCACAAATCCAAATTCACAAGGCGCAGGCACTTCACCCACCCGCAGCACGTGCTCCAGCAGGTATATCTCGCTGATCATCCCTAAAGCCAATACCTCATTTGGCCACCTTTCCTTCCAGTTCTCTTCTGTCAGTGACTGGAACGAATTGCAAAAATCGCTGAAGCTGGAGACTTATTTTTCCCTCACTAACTTGAAATATCAGCTATCTGATCAGCTAACCGATCGCTGCAGCTGTACATATTCCATCTGTAAATAACCCACCCAATCTACCAACCTCATCCCCATACTGTTTTTATTTACTTTCTGCTCATTTGCACACCAGTATCTCTACTTGCACATCATCATCTGCTCATGTATCACTCCAGTGTTAATCTGCTAAATTGTAATTAGTTCGCTTCCATGGCCTTTTTATTTCCTACCTACACACTCCATTTGCACACACCTTACTTTCTTTTTTTCTATTGTGTTATTGAATGTACGCTTGTTTATTCCATGTGTAACTCTGTGTTGTTGTTTGTGTCGCACTGCTTTGCTTTATCTTGGCCAGGTCACAGTTGTACATGAGAACTTGTTCTCATCTAATTTACCTGGTTAAATAAAGGTGAAATAAATAAAAAATATATCAATATTTTAGGTTTGATGATGAATACTATCTCCAAACGAATGGAACATCGATGGGCTCCACATTCACTCTGAGCTATGCTAACCTTTATGTGGGTCTTTTTGAAGAACGTTTTAGTAATGAAAACGAAAATACATTTTTTGGAATAAAGTCATGAAGTGGTGTTAATATATTGACAACATTTTTTTGCAAATGGGAAGGAACGGAAAAAGAGCTGTCAGATTTTATGTCCCAACTCAATGACATTGACCCCAATCTCTAATTCACTATTGAATGTGACACTCAACATGTTCATTACCTCGATGTGGATTGAGAAATCAAATGGAACCCTGTTTACAACTCTGTATAGAAAAGAAACAGACAGAAATACTCTTATTACAAGGGGACAGCTTCCATCCTGAGCCATTAAAAAGAGGACTTCCAAGAAGCCAGTTTTTCAGAGTGCGCCGTATATGGCATTCCACAGAGGATTATCTAGAAAAAGCAGCGGAGATGCACACTAGGTTTCTTAGAAGAGGCTATTCACCACAATGTGTGGATGAAGCTCTTAATTTGATATTGGTAAAAACATGAGAAGAACTGCTGCAAAAAAAGACCTGCTAAAGCTAAAGAACACTCCATAATGTTTATAACCACATATACTTTGAACTCGCGAAAAGTGGGAGACGCGGTCAAGAAACACTGGCATATTTTATCATCCAACCCAGATTTGCTGGCTGAATTAAAAAACCCACCACTTATTGTGTATGGGAGAGGTCGCAATTTACGAGCTATATTGGTTCATGCCAACTGCCAGCCACAAATGAAAATCAGCCAGGCTCTTTTACGCCCTCTTCCAAATGGTAGCTATAAATGCAGAGGATGCGCACAGTGCAAAAATATGATGAAGTGTGAATAGTTCTGCCACCCACATACAGGAAAACAGTTCCAAACAAATGACATTATTAAATGTCCACGTGGGCTCTGCTATGTAGGTAAAACCTCTCGTTCTCTCAAACAGAGAATTAGTGAACATAAATGTTCAATCAGGAGAAGCTACAGGGATTATCCAGTCGCAGTACATTTTAATGACCTAAAGCATTACATTTCTACCTTTTAGATGTTTTGGCATCGAGAAAGTTAAGATATCAGACAGGGGAGGTGATATCAATAATACTTTGAGTAAAAGAGAATGTTTTGGATTTTCACCCTCCAGACATTATTTCCCAAAGGACTTAATGATGAAATGCCTAGGTATGTTATGTTGTGAATTTGAACATGACTTGTGTCACTCTTTAATATTGCTCTGATGTTTTTCGTACGATGTACCCAATGATAAAGCTTGCTATGTCCTCATTGTGGTTTTACACATGTGTTTAATATGTCTTATTTACACACTTTATTTGAATATTTATGAAATGCATACTGTTATATTTGGTAGCACTTATTTGTTTTTCCTTCGCCATCTACCCCTTTCGATGCGTGGAACGGATGTGGGTCGGGCTAGGTCTACATAAGGGTGCTATTCTTTTTAAAAAAAGCTCTGACGACGGCCGCAAGGCTGATATGCAAGCTTATTAACCTCTTGGTCCTACCTGGCACGCAGGCGTCCCATCTAGAGCTCTGGAAATGCAAATGCGCTACGCTAAAAACTAATAGTATTAGTTAAAACTCAAATGTTCATTAAAATACACATGCAGGGTATTGAATTAAAGCTACACTCGTTGTGAATCCAGGCAACAAGTCAGATTTTTAAAATGCTTTTCGGCGAAAGCATGAGAAGCTATTATCTGATAGCATGTAACACCCCAAAAGACCCGCAGGGGACGTAAACAAAATAATTAGCATAGTCGTCGCTACACAAACCGCACAAATAAAATATAAAACATTCATTACCTTTGACCATCTTCTTTGTTGGCACTCCTAGATGTCCCATAATCACTATTGGGTCTTTTTTCGATTAAATCGGTCCATATATAGCCTAGATATCGATCTATGAAGACTGTGTGATAAACGGAAAAAAATAGCGTTTCATAACGTAACGTCATTTTTTTAAATTCAAAAAGTCGACGATAAACTTTCACAAAACACTTCGAAATACTTTTGTAATGCAACTTTAGGTATTAGTACACGTTAATAAGCGATAAAATTCACCAGGAGGCGATGTCAATTCTATAGGTGTCTGTTTCGAAAAAATGTCTTGGAGAGAGCTCGACCAAAACATCCGGTCGGAGACCGGAGGGAATCGATTCCCTTGATTCAGTTAGACCAAGAATCAATTGCGAATCAAATGACAAGACTCTAGACAACGTGTGGAAGCTGTAGGCACTGCAACCTCGGCCTCATTTAATTCGATTCACTTTGAACAATTCCTTGAAGTCGCGGATGGATATTTTTTTCCATTTTCAGTGATCAGATATTCCTGCACTTTTCGATGAAACGCACGTTCTGTTATAGTCACAGCCGTGATTTAACCAGTTTTAAAGACGTCTGAGTGTTTTCTATCCACACATACTAATCATATGCATATACTATATTCCTGGCCTGAGTAGCAGGGCGCTGAAATGTTGCACGATTTTTAACAGAATGTTCGAAAAAGTAGAGGGTCGACTTAACAGGTTAAAGATTAGTGATATTATCAAGAGCAGTGTGCGGTATCCTATTTCCTTCATCTTGTTCAACTTTTACCTTGCAACTGCAATAAAGATTGCTCAGATGTGCGAGTGCCTTTTGAAATTTGAAAAACAAGAACAACAAAAATTGTATTAAAACCAACAAAAAAAATGGGTGTGGGGCAAAATTATACTACCACTGAAAAGGGCACTTTGGAGACTGGAAGGGCAAAGGGGCATGTGCTCTGCACAGGTAGAGCCATATCTGTTCACGTGCCTGTTAGCTATAGCTACATTTTTCCAGCCTCCTGGATTCCGGGCACATCCACATGTTTATGCATTCGTCACATTTCATTTCAAAGTAGTCATCAATTACTAAAGGTGTTAGGCCCCCAGGCATCTGTGAATGGTTTGTTTCCATTAGCACCTATCAATGACTGATTAACCTCTTTCATTATGCTGGTGTTATAACACAGGAATGGTTTTTGCTCTGTGCAACATGGTCGTATAATTAGGTTGCATGTTATAGAATCAAAGGCCCTTGAGCACTCTAGATTCCTGTAGTAATAAGGGTGAGAAAGCCAAGTACTGTAAGATGTACAATAACAGGGCTATTTCACATGACATGGTTCAAAGCAAAGATTATTGAATTAGGTCATAAATCTACCTTAAGAGGTAGTTGTGGTTGGAAGCAGGTGTTGGGACATACCCGCTGTCTATAAGTCTGTACGTCTGTCTGTCTATACATTGAACTGCCTGTCTGTCTTTATTTAGCAAAATTGTAATTACTTGCTACTATGGCCTATTTATTGCCTTACCTCCTCAGTCCATTTGCACACACTGTATATAGACTTTTTTTTATATTGTGTTATTGACTGGGGCGGCAGGGTAGCCTAGTGGTTAGAGCGTTGGACTAGTAACTGGAAGGTTGCAAGTTCAAACCCCCAAGCTGACAAGGTACAAATCTGTCATTCTGCCCCTGAACAGGCAGTTAACCCACTGTTCCTAGGCCGTCATTGAAAATAAGATTTTGTTCTTAACTGACTTGCCTGGTTAAATAAAGGTAAAAATAAAAATTAAAAATTGACTGTACGCTTGTTTATTCCATGTGTAACTCTGTGTTGTTGTTTTTGTCACACTGCTTTGCTTTATCTTGGTCAGGTCACTGTTGTCAATGAGAACTTGTTCTCAACTAGCCTACCATGTTAAATAAAGGTAAATAAATAAAATAAAAATATTTCTCTCAGTAAACACATTTCCTTCATTTACAGGTCAACAGACTATGGCTCTACCTATGAGAGAATGAATGACAAAGTGGGATCTAAGACTGTGCTCAGTTACCTGTATGTCTGTCCATCCAACAAGAGAAAGGTAAGTCAAACTTCAAAAGAGTGATTTTCAATAACACAGTAATGATTAAGACTCAGAAGGACTTAATTACATTTAGTTGAGTTAAAGTGGAACTGAACTGTTTGTTGTCCATCCTCTGCTGCCGCTGTTTGTTCTTTCTGATCAAATCATATGTTAAGGTTAGACGGTAGACTCAAATAAATATGGTTTGAATAAATATTATCTTTCAAAGCATTTAAATGTTTTTGTAGTTCGTGAAATAACCAAAGTTTAATGACCACATTTAGCTTACATTGCCTAATACTGGCAGTTTGCCTGGACTTAGAAAGTCAATCCAAGATTGTTACCAAGCAACACTTACTCATACTGTAGTTATAGCCTCAGAACATTTACCGTGACACAACACAGAGACCAGAAAGACCTGCTAGAAAGACAGAACGTATTCAAGGAAGAATCTTGTTGGTTTGTGGATAAACGCTGAAGCAAAACTAATTTCAAAAAGTAGGTGCATCTTCTCTGAGCGAAGTTTCTTTTTACTTTGGGAAGCAGACCATCTATTCCACATTAGAACACAGGTGTCTGTCTCCACTGAAACCTTTTTAAGGGTCATGTTAAGGTCCCTCACTAGCAGACCGTCCATGAATAAACTTTGCTCTGTTGGTAATGTGAGAGGAAAAGGGCCCCAGCTGGCTTACTGGGCCTCCCGAAGAGAGTCAAATCCGTTCATAGATCACTAGCGCTGACTCTGAAAATGCCTCCATGGAAAGAGAGAGTTTGTGGGATACCGAGCTGATGGACTTAACCTGTGTCAGCCTTGGACTCAGTAATACCTAGGTCTGACCCTGTGACTATTTTCCCACTGACCGGCCAGACTTAGTGATAGAGCCTATAGTCTAGTTGAAGGTAGAGTAAGCCCATCAAGCACATTTCCAAGGTACAGGGATATAGGCTAACCAGTCCAAAGACACAAGATACGTGGACAGGCAACAGTTTTGCTGTCAAGGGCCTTATCATCTCCCATTCATGGTGATAACTGCAAGATCCTCAGTCTTTCTTCACCCAAGTTTGGGAATTACGTTGTAGTAGAAGCTAGCAACATGATCCTATCATGTCCAGATGCCCACTATTGGCCTCTGGCTTCCACCAATCTACAATGCTCCTCACCTTATTTCTTATCTCATTATCGATGGATGAGCCCAACTCTCTACTGGATAAGCTGGGCCATTTTCTTCCCATTCCAGTGGCCAAGCATAACATATGTGTGTATAGCATGAAAAACATGAAGAGGATTATCTCTGTATCTGTTGAGATGAGGCAGTAATGACCCTTAAATCATTGTGACAATATATTTGTGTATTTAATGCTTCAAGGGTGTTTTTTCTCCCACGTGAATATAGCATGACAATCGATTGTTTTTCTCACAAGATTCTGTTAACGTCACTGACTATATTCTCACATGATGTTTAAAGGAACAGATCCAGAGGCTTGACCTTTCTAAGAGCAGATAATAGATTTGAATGATGGTGCTGACATTTATCTTCAAGCTTTTAAAGAAAACACCCCATCATGAATTGTCCTTATGCATGTTCAGCCTTATTTTGAGGTCTTCTGCACAGTTTGACTAACAACCACTTCTAATAATGAAGAGTCTATCATTCTAAATTTAAAAATAGAATGAATAGACATAGAATGAATAGACATTATATTTCTATGGTTGTAAATCGATTGATGTCCCAATTCACCAGAATTTAGCCTTTTTAAACCTTTCCTACAGAGCATTCACTCACAGATAGGCCATAATTGATCTGTGTTTGACAAGATTAATCTGCTGTGAGAAATCCTCTCCTCCTCTCCTCCCCTTGTTTGTGGTCATCAGATGGCTCGAGCACCGTCCAACAGCAGGCCCCTCAGACAACACAGCAATGGCTATCGCTCTCCTCTCTTGATGATTAGCCTGGTTGCTGGACTCCCACCAACTAGCTGAACATCAGCAGATAACATGCAGAGGTTATCCCTCCAACCTGTATTGATCTAAGCTTTGTTACCAGCCTCACTCCCGGGAGACGCATTGGTGATCAGTTGCCAAGTGGATATGGAGCAAAATCTTAATTACCCGGCGATGCGATGGTATATTTGATGATGTGAAAGTTATTGACGATGCTGTGGGCTGTTACGTAAGCTCCCCTTGTGGAACTTAGTGCCCGTTAAACTGATTCAGGAACAGATGGACATGCCCATATCCATATGAGCCACATAAACAATCTCTGAAGGGAAATTCATTAAATCTACTGAGAGATGGGTTACGAGAAGGCTTTTAGTCCGGTTATGGTATTTGTCCAATATATATTTCTATATTTTGTAAGATAAATTATGTTTGAACAGGGTTTATTCTTGAATATGTCACATGGCAAACAATATTTACTGTGCAGGAAATTAAATCAGGCGGGTTAAAGATTCATCGTCTTTGGCAGTTAATACATTTCCAGACTTCTCCAATTCCTTTTACTCTCAACATATAAAGTGTAATATTACACCTTCTGAAAAATGCAACAGTGATACAGGGGATATACAGAGTACAGCTATACACACAGCTATACAACAAGCCCTCGATAGAGATAGGTCTTAATATGCAGTGTATTGCAGTAAATATAAAGGAAGCCTGGTTGAAAAGGACTCACCTAAATTATTATTAGAGAGCTGAGAAATGCTCAGTGTCTCCCTGTTCAGTGGTGAAGACACACAGATCCACCCAGTCCCTTCAAGGACTTCTACATTCCCCTCTAAGTGGTGAGACAGAGAGAAAGGTTCTGACAGAAGATTTTAAAAAACGCAAGGTGAAATACAATTTCTACTCATAATAAATGCTGTTGCTTAATACAATATTATGAAAAATGATTAGACCTGACATTAGAAACTATTTAAATGAGACGTGACAAAGCCCTAAGACACTGGGAGAAATAGACGGGGCCCTTCACAGTCCCTCGGTGAGGACAATGAATGGCAAATATCGAAGGTCGGCAAACAACAATAAATTGAAGGAACATTGTTTTTTTTTGCTTTAATGAAAAACAATTTATCTAAATCACCACCAGGGAGATTCCTAGTTAAAACTTGGGAAAGAGGGGTGGGGAGGATTCCTAGTTAAGCTGGGGAAAGAGGGTGATATTTTTGTCAGTGACAAATGCGCTGCTGTTCTTTCCTATTCAAATCTGTTGCAGGGAAAGAAAACACAGCAGTTTAGGCTGTGACACTATCCAAGTCACGCTTTTCCTTCTCCTTTTCTGTCCGGGTTTAGTAGTTAATTATCATTCAAGCCAGGTGTCAGGTTAATGTCTTATTGCATTGAATCACAAAGAGAAAGCATATTTGAGCCATGTATGTCTCATTAATCAATACATCTATGGATTATATTGAGAAAATAGGCCCTGGTTCTATATAGTGGAAATGCTTTTTAGGGATATTTCTGTTTTGAGAGTAATGAACTGTGATGAAAATGTCTGCTTTACTTCCCCTCACAAATAAATCATATTATACCAAGATATAGATAGTACACCAATAAGGTCAGATTTTGTTACAATGTAGCCAATGTCGTCTTTAATTTTTTTTAAATATCATACAGGCTTACAAACAAAGGGCTTTTGTCACAGATCCCTCCGGAACTGTCATTACGCACACCTGCTCCCTATTCCCTTTTGATTAGTACTTGTATAAGTGTTCCCTTTGTTCACCATTGTCTTTGTCGGTTATTGTTACAATGTCCATTGGTGCGTGTGAGTACCTGTGCTGTGTGTTTTTGGGCTTTCGTGCCCTTGTCGATTGCGCAGAGGATTATGGGTCTCGTCCCGTGTGTTAATCATTGCACGTGTGTTATTAAATCAAGGTACTCATCGCTCTTTTTGTTTGGGTTTCAACCCTGCGTTTTGTTTAGTGTTGTTTGGTCTTCGTCCCCGTGCCTTTCATTTGGGCTTTAAAAAAACCTATTACACATTCCTGCGTCTGTCTCCCGACTCATTCATGCCAACGTGACAGCTTTATCTTAAATAAGTTGTGTCAATGGTGTGTACTTTCACAGAATCTTAGGTCTTATACTATGAGCATGTACTCTTCTTTACAGAATTATACTTAATATGTACCGTACCTTTGTGTTCCTATTATGATTTTAGTCTTACAGATCTTGCTCTGTTGTTCCTTTCTCATGAGGCTCATTTCTAACAAATATGCAACAAAACATTTAGGTTTTCACTGAATTCATGACAAAATGAAAGTAGAGACTGTATTATTCCTAGCATGGAAATATAATTTCTTCCTCTGTGGTAACATTGAGCTCTGTGGTAACACTAAGATAAGACATTTCTTATCACAGATTTAGATATTGTTCAAAACAAAACTTGTAGTCATGCTTGGTAAATGGCAAGTTGTGGAGTTCTCTCTGGCTACACAGGTGTGTTACAGAATACCATAGCATAACAGGCTATTGATCAACAGTATATTCTTAAAACTTATCCTATTCATAGCAACTTATTGTTGTAGTTGTGTTGTGGCCCCTCATGGTTGACTTATAGGTCCACAGGGGCATTCTGAACCACCTCTATCTCATTAAAGGGAATATATCTGGAGAGAGGTGACTGGAAGCCAAAGTGCACCAAATAACAGACCTGTGAGTGCACTGGAAGAGGCCAAAAAACCATGGCAACAGAACGCGAGAGGCACATTTGTCAAATTAAGTTTAAAACAAAGTGAAGGTGTAGCGCTAGTAGCAGCATGTTGCATGCCAACCACCAGACCTAGAGTGCTGGCATGGCTAATCCCTTGATCTCTCTCTCTCTCTGTCTCTCTCTCTCACTCTCTATCTTCCTCTCTCACCCTCACCCCTCTTCTCTCTCTCTCTCCATCCCACCCCCCTCTCCCTATCTTCCAGATAATGGTGCTGACAGACCCTGAGTTTGAGAGCAGTGTGCTCATCAGCTCAGATGAAGGAGCGAGCTACCAGAAATACCGCCTCAGCTTCTACATTCTAAGCCTTCTGTTCCATCCGACACAGGAGGACTGGGCTCTAGCCTACAGCCACGACCAGAAGGTGAGCTCCATGTCGTTTTTTCACCACAGTTGGTTGTTTGATACAGTATGCTTTTGGATTTTGAACTGCGTTACACAGTCGGATAAAGCTCCAAGCTGTTGATGTTTTAACTTAATTCCATCCCTGTTCCAACGGTGCCGTATTGGTTAGTTGAATATTCTTCTGCCGTGATTTAATGATTTATTTACCTTCTTGAAGTTTTGATTAGAATTTTGATTATTGTTATCCATTTGATGATACTTTAGTTAGATATTACCTTATTTAATTACCATTGGAATTTGAGTTAGATGCAATGAACATGTTTGTGTTATCACATGATTACAATTACACAGTAACTTTACTTGTAACTGCTATGGAACATTTTAATATTCATTAGAAGATGTCAGCACAATTGGTCTGCAAACCACATGCATTGACAATGCAGTCCTATACACCAGTGCTCTCATCTGTAACCTTCCCTGTACAGTGGTCTCATGTTGAGGATAGCTCTGTACCCCCCATTCACACACAGGTCATATCCCATATAACTTCCCGTGAAGAAGACTTACCATTATGGCCAATGAGTCTTACCTGGCTACCAAGATGGCTGGCTATCAAACAGGGGAGTCTGGTTGAGGTGGAGGAGGGAGAAGGCTGAAACCTGGGTTGCTAACTGACCCCAATATCAGGCCTAACAATGAAACCTGGACCGATCCAAAGGTTGTAATTTGCTAAACTTTTGGTCTGTGATGGCCTTCGTTTTAGAATGTGGACTACACTAGTTTGTAACAGAACCTTTAGGGCTGTTTAATGTACACTATAGATGTTGGTGATATTTTGTTTGCATTAAAAGGATGGACGTTTGTGGACATGGAACACTCTCAGAAGACATACCTTTGTGGACATGGAACACTCTCAGAATAAATAGCTTTGTGGACATGGAACACTCTCAGAATAAATAGCTTTGTGGACATGGAACACTCTCAGAATAAATAGCTCTGTGGACATGGAACACTCTCAGAATAAATAGCTTTGTGAACATGGAACACTCTCAAAATACATACCTTTGTGGACATGGAACACTCTCAGAATAAATAGCTTTGTGGACATGGAACACTCTCAGAATAAATAGCTTTGTGGTCATGGAACACTCTCAGAATAAATAGCTTTGTGGACATGGAACATCCTCAAAATACATACCTTTGTGGACATGGAACACTCTCAGAATAAATAGCTTTGTGGACATGGAACATTCTCAAAATACATACCTTTGTGGACATGGAACACTCTCAGAATACATACCTTTGTGGACATGGAACACTCTCAGAATAAATAGCTTTGTGGACATGAAACACTCTCTTTTTTTCTATATTCAAACAGCTCTGTCACGGGATTTGGCAGATCACTTTAATATTTGTCTTCAGTCTTTTTGTATTCAATGCAGGTCAACATCTATCTCTTTACTCACTGTCAGGAGTAAGCTGTTCAATTTAGAGTTATTGAACTCTGGATGACCTCTCTTGACTCTTATCTCAGAATGTGTGGGCAGTGTAAAGACATGATTACTATTGATGTAGCTGCTCCTCTCTCTCTCTCTCTGACTGAGGGCGATACAATTAGTGTCTGTGACACTTCTCAAAAAAGTATGAGGGTGGAAAGCACTTAAAGAACTCAACATAATACAGAACTTTTTTTCTTCTTATTCCTCTGGGGCTTTTGAACTGTTCAAGTCTCCTAATTGACTTCAGTTTTCAAGCTGCTTGTCTTATAAATCTTTTGACAAGAGCTGTTATGCTAGACAACGTCAGGCCCAAGTTTTTTAGTGCAGTTCAGTTATTCATGCCACACCCTCCCTGCCGTAAGATTCAAAGTGAGAAAGCAAAGATTATATTTTTCTGAATGCATTTATAGTCTGAGATTTATTGGGTTGGGGGGGTTAGGAAGCTAGTGGTGGAAGTTTCAAGGGAGAAGTGAAGACTGACCTTTTAAAAAACTCAAGTCCCCTCGATTTAAGTTATTTTCCATTCTTAACATTTTGCATGTCGGCTCACACACCTCGTTGGACCTGCGAGACAAGGCCTTGGGTCGCTAATGTATTGTGTAACGGATATGTTCATCAAAACGGTAACTTTGTGGGAGCGTTGAGTTCAAGTATTCAGTACCCATTGCAATTACTGTGGTCACCTGGGGATATGTGGTTTTGGTTTCATTATGTAGTTGGAAGTGTTAATGAGAGCAGACAATTTACCTCAGAAAAAGCTGCTAGTGTAGATAAAATGACATTAGCACAGACAGACATAAAACATTGATTCTGAAAAAAGGATGAAGCCTAACAATATCTAGCCTGTTTAAGTTGAACCTTAGCTCCCTTAGCACCAGTCTTTTAATACAAGTGTTCCCTGTGTTTAATGACACCCTTATTCAGGTTTCTGGTGTTCAAATATTTTAGTTTTGTGTATGTCAAGAGGAGAACCCCAGGTGGCTGACATAACTTTGTTTTTCCCAAATAATGTTCCTGTCAGCCACCTGTAGTCTCCCCACTCAGACTCAAAATGTCAGATGAAGAATGTCAGTTCACAGCATTCGTTACAACAACCAAATCATGCTGCTCTTAGATAGTTGACGTGTTGGAGATGTATTTATTCACACTTCCTTTCAACCTTTGAAAAAAGTGAGCAAAACACTTTTCACTTCAGATGTATCAACAGAAACATGTCACATTACTTCACACGGTCAAATGAGCTCACAGTATCCAACGTTCCAAGATACAAAAATAATAATAACTCACAACAAATGAATTTGGATCACCTGCATACACCATTTGCAGCCTCGTCACCTGGCACCACCATAACATTGCAGGCAACCCAACACAACGCCTAAGTCCCGTTTGAAGCGAACGTCACCAACTCATTATGTGGTTATTTTTAATTCCTACCACTGGGATAAACAATCAGTATAGCCAGACAGCGCCACTAGAATAAAGCCTCGGTGTATCTCAGGTTTATTTGTGACTTCTCCGGTCTCTAACTCACTTGCCCTACAGTGCGTAAAGGGATTTGATTAGCCCCTTGTCTGCATTAGGTTTGTTGTCTGTTACAGATAGCAGGATTAGTGTCATTAGTCAGGTGGGGGAAGGATGGCTTAAAGCCCAAAAGATTATAATACAATTAACTATAACTAAATGAAGTTGTGGAGTGGGTTCTTCCTGGTGAGGACAAAGCTAGAGAAGGTGTTGTGGAGGGGGCTTTTCCTGCTCAGGATAAAGCTGGAGAAGGTGGTGTGGAGGGGGGTATTCCTGCTGAGGATAAATCTGGAGAAGGTGTTGTGGAAGGGGGGGTCGTCCTGCTGAGGATAAATTGGAGAAGGTGTTGTGGAGGGGGGTCTTCCTGCTGAGGATAAAGCTGGAGAAGGTGTTGTGGAGGGGGGTCTTCCTGCTGAGGATACATCTGGAGGTGTTTGTTTGGAGGATGTATACATTGTCACAATTGCAGATGGATGGAGGTGTGCTGTTAAATAGAGAACGGACTGAGGAGACCATGTGCCAACATCAAGGAAACAGATTGTTGCGTGTTTGAGAAACACAACTTTTTGTCGTTGCTCAGCCTTTCTTGCTATACACCTGTGTTCCTTTGGTGATATGGTGGAGGTGTGACATTCTTTTGGTTTTTCATCATGTGATGGCCAATTTATATTGAGTTTAAAGCCCCAGTTGATGGACTGCCTCTTCAATTCACACCAAAGATTGTAACCACCATGTAACCAACCATTAATGAGTTTTCATGTGTGCTTGAGATTACTATCTTACTAGAGATCCACATGCGGCCAAGTTTAAGCCTCCAGGCAGAGACAAACATGTTTTTTGCTACAATGTCCTGATACTGGGTAAAGTTCATGATGCGCTGACCTTAACGAGGACCACAGGACCAGTGGAAGACAAATATCCCCTTAACGTCAAAGATCCACCACCATAGGGTTCTTCTCTTCATATGCATCTTTCTTTAGACACCAAACCCCCTACTTGTGTACGTGGCCAAATACCTTCTTTTCATCTTATCCAACAAATGTAAATGCCAAGAGATTGCTAAATAGAATTGGCACCTGAATTGGAAGCTGTGCTACGGTCAGGTGACATGAACATTTATCTCATTAGCCATGCAAACCATATCATCTACTTTTTTTTTCATTGCTCAGTATTTTGTATTATTTGTTGAATATAGTATTTTTTTGATCATCTTTCTCAAAAGGTGTCAAATATTTTGGAACTGACTGTATGTGGGTATGACATCCTTTTGTCTTTTTACAATGGGCAGCTTCTGTATTGCATTACAAGCCCCAGTTGCAAGGCTAAGGCAGGCTACCTTCATACAGATACTGGGTTATTGGGTATTGGGTTATGTCTTATGACATAAGGTATTGGGTATTGGGTTATGTCTTATGACATAAGGTATTGGGTATTGGGTTATGCCCTTGGTGAAGACCACACGTCCACAGGGTGTATTTAGAATTCCTATCCACTCACCTGAAGGCTTTGATATTTCAGGATCGTCATAACCTTTATGTGGGGGAGCTGTCAGTTTATTGGTATTCTGCTGTCAATTCATGTGGGTGGGATACGGTGTGTGTGTGTAGAAGGGTGTGTGTGTGACAGGGAGTGGGAGAGAAGATGATTAATTAAAGTTTGTTTACCTGGGGCCTCCAGAATATTCTCACTTCTTTCCCTCAGTTTACCCTCCAAACACCCAACTATCTGAGATCTCTTTTACACTGGGTCAAAATCGCCTAATTTTAATGAAACAAATTGGCCCATATTACAGTGACAGTGAGGGAGAAAACACGGTTTGCATACGTCCCTTCCCTGAACTTGCACTGACTGTGATCTGACACTTTATTACACTTCTCCCACTCCCTCTCTTGTTTCTTCCTGTCCCTGCCTTTTGATCCCCCTCTTCTCCTCCATCACAGACAGAAGTAAGAGTGTGTATCTCAGTATCTTGGCCAGGGACAAGGCTGACATTTACCTTTGCAAATAGGATCAGCTGGGTATCAGTGCCAGAGCTGCCATCCTTCCAGCATTTTTCTTTGGGGAAGAAGTAATAGTCGACGTGATGGATTCTGCCTTTTTCTGAACCTCGCCTCCTAACTACAGTCCAACAGCCTCGTTCTGTGGCAGGCTCCACTTTCATATGTCACTAACATGACCCGGTCTGCATTCTTTTCTTGTTTATCAGTATAATAAAGTCTCTCTCTGAGGGAGAGCGATAGTGAAAGGGATGGTCATTTTGAAACCATTAGTGTTTATGGTCATTTGAAGCTGCCAGCCAACAGTATTGGTTTCCTCATCATCTGTTAGAAATAGGGGATTATCAAAGCAGCTTCCTCTTTCAGTGGAATGTTGATGTGGACTGGAGTTGGACTATACTGGAGTTGGAATATACTGGAGTTGGACTATACTGGAGTTGGTCTATACTGGAGTTGGACTATACTGGAGTTGGACTATACTGGAGTTGGACTATACTGGAGTTGGTCTATACTGGAGTTGGACTATACTGGAGTTGGTCTATACTGGAGTTGGACTATACTGGAGTTGGACTATACTGGAGTTGGACTATACTGGAGTTGGACTATACTGGAGTTGGACTATACTGGAGTTGGACTATACTGGAGTTGGACTTTACTGGAGTTGGACTATACTGGAGTTGGTCTATGCTGGAGTTGGACTATACTGGAGTTGGACTATACTGGAGTTGGACTATACTGGAGTTGGACTTTACTGGAGTTGGACTTTACTGGAGTTGGACTATACTGGAGTTGGTCTATGCTGGAGTTGGACTATACTGGAGTTGGTCTATAGTGGAGTTGGACTATACTGGAGATGGTCTTCCAATAAGATACCAAATCTGTCCGATTCTGCCTCATACCGTAGATTTGGACAGCAAGCCAAATTGTACCCGCAAAGGTGTACTCTACATTATTGATATTACTTTTCCAGAGGGTCAATTCCAGTATATCTAGCCTGTAGTGTTATGCTATACACCTGGGAGTAATTATCTACCTACCCCTTGACATTAATAACCAAACACAATTAAATGCCAGGAGAATACTTTTAGTTTTTATTTTTCATTCGCTCTCCACTGCAATTCCTTTCCCACATATATTCCACTTAGACATACATTCAGTGCCAGTTTTATTTGGATGGGAAACCTTTGATGCCCTTGAGGCTTAGAACTTATTTGTTTAATGTGGCCCGGAGATTGGCTCTTTAGGACAACATTAGTATTGTACTAATTGGAGTGTGAAATTATATGGAGTCGTCATTGCACGAAATGCCATTGCACAAATAGTGCGGAGGGAGGATCAAAGTTCTATAGTTCAAAAGTGCTGCGTTGATGTAATTTCCCTTCCACCTACCCCCAGCTCTAGTCGTACCCCCCGTCTACTTCCCCACATATTCCCTAATTATCGTAACTTGCCCAGGAGCCTATAAATCGGGTACAGTAGTGAAACTAAGTGTCTCATCATTAAGCGGTCTCCACCTATCCTCTCTCAGGGAAAATCTACCATATGTCCTGAGGAGTCGTGGCACAATATTGATTCCGTAAGCTTTTTATGAAAGAATTATCATGTATTACATCCTTGTGCCATTTTGTTGTCTTTGGCATAATGTGGTAAGTTGAATTACTCTACCAGTTGACTAATGGTAATGAGTGACTGAATATGACAGGGCCCATTTTGGGTTGTGGTATAATGCTGTTAGTTCATTCCCTATGTGTTAGGAAATCCCATTGGAGGTCCATGGCAAGACAGTTGTCACGTTAACAACTGCATGTGCATTCATAACATGCATGTTGGGGTTTTAATATGTTCATTGTGCCACCATGGAGATATAAACCAGAACGTCTACAGTATACTGTATATAGAAATATATAGTCCAAAGCTTCTTGTAATGCTGAACTCCCCATAAGGTGAAACAGTGCCACTGTTCCACCCAGCACATTTGTTTTTGCTTTTGTTTAGTTGAAGTAACAGAGGAGAGGAACATCCAGCATCGCAGTAAAAATAAATCATAGTACATCATCTGCTGTTCTATTGTGCGGGCAATGTTCTCAGAAAAAACTAAACGGTATTTGTTGCTCGAAGTAACTTTGATGTTGTCATACACAATGTTTGCTTCCATGCTCAATACAATACTAAACATAAGAGTACATGGAATATGCCATATTGAAAGGTTGATGTTGCTATATAGTATTTTGTACGGCAGACTACTAAACGATAGGTTCGTATCTAAATCTGGAATGACGTAACTGCCATGTCCATTTGCAACATTACAAATGGTACGGCCTACTTTGTAGTGTACCAGTTTGTGTGATGCAGGTCATTGCTGGAAGGGAATATCCTCTGAAACCCAATAGGATACGACTTGTTGTTCAATTGTACGGTACACTAACTTAGAGAGCAAGGTGACCTGGAAGTATAAGAATAGTGATTTTAAGAAACAACAGTGTGCATTTTGGATGGGGAGCAAATTAAAGTCATGGGGGCTAAATAATGAAAGAGGGAACAGCCTGAAATGTACATTGTACCTTTTGTCTCATCCTGAGTAGAGTGATAGATGGACCCCTATCCCCCCTCCCCCTCCTCCTATCATCCTCTCTCTGTTATTCAGATAAAGCCATGAACTGGAGTTGAGTTCAGCCCAGAGCAAACCATACACTCCAAGGCCAGGTGAACATTTCTGAAGGATAGTTTGTTGGCTTCTCCTGGTTTCACAGAGAGCATACTGAAGAGGTGTGGCCCACATCTGGACAAACCCATCGTCAGTCTGTCAGGGTCTTAGGATTTGGAGGTATAATCAGTCTGGAGAGAGAGGCAGGCTGGGAAATGAGAAAATCACAGTCTGATTGTTGAGGGAAATGGGCACAACTTTTGTGGCAGAACTAAGTTGTGTAAACGGAGAAGGCTCAGGGAGAGGTAAAATGTTGCTAATCGCTAAGCTGTTATATCATCAAAACAACATGTGTGGTCGTTCTCTTGACACTTTCTACCTCATTAACCTTGTGGATTAGGTTTCTCCAACATTTGTTGCTTGCCATTGTTTTTGCTTTTCAAAACACTCAGGCCACAAATATATGTAACGAATGATGGCTGTTGGCACTTAGCTGAATGGATAATTTTTCTCCAATCCCTTCTCCCAGGGGGGAAGCTACCAAAAACAAATCCGTAAATGGTAGGAATCAGCCTTGTTGAGCGTGCCACACAGTCCCTCCAGTCCTTCTTTAAGCAAACACTGCTTGACTAAATCCACGCTAATGATGCAAATGTATGTAATTATTACTTTCTACACAGAATTGTATCGCCACTAAACGACAGCCCAAATGCAACGAGGGACATCTGTCTCAATAACGTATGCAGAGCGAGAAAATACATTTAAAAAAAGTTTTTTTCTGTCTTCATTTTAATTAGATTTACTGTTTAAAAATGCATAAAATTTATATTCTGTGGTAATAATAGTAATATGTGGGATATTGCCTTTTTGTGGATGGATTTCAGCTCTTGTCGTTGGAGTCTCCTTCAGATAAGCTGGTTTAAATAAATCCTTTTCTGATAGGAGTCAGTGAATTTATAAATCCCAGAGTGATTTCACTTACAGGATCATCTCTTGTCATTGTAATCCGCGGCTGACACCTTTCTGCTGCTCAATACTGATTCTTCATTCTAAAACCTCCCGTTTCTGTCATCGACAAGACTTAAATAGATGTACTGTTATACAGAGAGAGCAGTAAACCATTTTTCTGATTAAAGAGCTTGTGTTGTGTTAGCAGAAGCAACAGCATCTGCCCTGTTTGTGTGTTCCCGGACCTGTAGCCAGGTAGTAAAAGTTTAGTATCCAACTGTGGTTGTATTATATAATGCGGTGCAGACCCTGCAATGGAACACACTGTATGACAAAATGACTTCCTTATGTCAGCAGTTTCACTCCTCCTCATAAATTGATCCTGGAAGGTGATGTTGATCTTGAGCCAAAATGGCCTCCACAGTCTCCAACACCGCAGTGCATAGGCCCACTTTGTCATGATCCGACCAGCAAGGTGCTGTGGAGTCTGACCCCAAAATGGTTCCTCCACAATAAAAACACACTCCTGTCTATTAATTTACTAACAGTATGTGCTGATCTAAATCCAAAATGGCCTCCACCACCACCGCAGTGTCTCCCTTCTCCCACCCACCTTAGACCTGGATGAGACCCTGCAAGGTATTGCTGGTCCAGAGACAAAATGTCTGCTCCTCCTCCTCCTCCACTGTTGGTGCATTTCTCAGCTCAATGCCCCTCCAGATGGCAGGTATCTTTAGTGCTCAGCCCTCCCCTTGTGGTTCACTGGACCCAGCAGGTTCTCTCAGGACACCTTTAATGGACTTTAATTTGAAACACACTCATGACAATGACAATGCAGACCTCCATTTTGCCTTTAACAATGGACTAATAAGTGCCCATATTGCCTTTAGCAGTGAACTAATAGTGTCATTTTCTCTGCGTTTACCTCATAGCACTTCACAGCGCAATTATGCCTAATTGGATAACAATGCAGACATACCGAGCCTAAGTACTTAGTTGGGTATTATTAATTAGCATTGTGAATCACCACATTTTTTTTCACAGTCTAGACATGCAAAAGTAATATACTTACTTACACATCCACACACATTATTCAAACACAACATGGACCTTTTTAAAATCTCTTTACACACCACTAAACTACACCTATAAAAGGTGGATGGGTTTCTAGGTGGAGGTTGTTGTTGATGAGTTTGCAGAGCGAATCCAACCAAGTGGAATAGATGACTGAGCTCAACAGCCATCATTCCTCCCCACCAGAGATGACACATTTGGTGACATTGTGAACCAAAGCAGTTCAGGGCCGTTTTAACGCTGCTATCATTTGTTATTATACAGCGGTAGTGCAGATGTTTGCCCCATTAAGATCCAAGGGGACGGTGGTGGGTAATACGTCACTGTAAAGCGAGAGGGAATTGGTATTGGTTTTACAGTAAAGTGGACTCCATTAGAGTTTGAAGTTCATCTCATGAGAATTGTTTTATTTGGCATGTGTATACTACTAGCAACTTTAGATTTTCCACTTACATGTTTAGTGATACGGTATGCTATATGAGAATACCTGCTGTTGTCATTGTTGCGTGTTTCATTTTTATGTGAAATCAAACTCTGAAGATTATTACTTTCTAGGTTAATTCATGCTGTGTTGTAATATGTATTACAGGTCTATAAATCTGTAAGACTGGGATTTAAACATTATGCAATTGATTTTGACACATCAGCCTACACAATATTCTTACTTCAGTGACATCATAGCACCTAACAAACGTGATGGACATCCATACAGTATCATCAGGTCTAATTCCATTTCCAGTATTGTTCATCAGTTTCAAACATAACTGTAAAATTAACTACATCATTCTCTGGAGTTCATTACAGAGTATCAGCTCTACTGTACAGTATAAGGACATAGTATACATCCCAAAAGGCATCATATTCCTCATGGAGCTCTGGTCAAAAGTAGTCCACTATGTAGGGAATAGCGTGCTATTTGGGACTGAACACAGTCTTATTTCTATAGAACATACAAGGGAAGGGGTGACACGTGATGCAGTAGATTGTGCTCCGGATCAGAGACCTCTTATTCCCCAACACCCAGGCAGTTCAAACAATCCAGATGGTTCATTTGCATACAGTTTCAAATACTCCCCCCATAGGATCATCTCCAGCACCACCACGTTGCATTCTCCTGGCTCCATAAATTTCAGAAGAAGTTGTCCTATCACCTCCTCTTCCGCTCTAGTCAGAG
Source organism: Oncorhynchus keta (assembly GCF_023373465.1). Classification (NCBI taxonomy): domain Eukaryota; kingdom Metazoa; phylum Chordata; class Actinopteri; order Salmoniformes; family Salmonidae; genus Oncorhynchus; species Oncorhynchus keta. Next base: position 69,397,798 of record NC_068430.1, on the reverse strand, counting down.
CCAAGGCACTGTCAACTGGCGCGGATGATTTAGAGTACTGTACATAAATGCTTAAGGAATTCATATGAGACTTAATTAGGTGTTGTAAAAGTGACTTATAGTAAGTAATTGCTCAGGACACAGGGTCTATAACACGCCATTACCATTTCCATAGCTCCACATGTCCGATTTCAGTTGAGAGGAGATTCTGCCATTATGTATTAGGGTGCTATTGGGGTGATAAAGGACCAATCCAGTCAAAAAGGTGATTTATCTATGTTTTATATATACATTATGTCCACGCTATTAAATAATACTGTGAAATTGTGAAAATTATGATCATGTCCATTTAATGTAAGAGCTGTTTCAATAGACTTCCTGAAACTTAAGCACGTTGTGGTGGAATGGAGTTTTGGCCTTCCTGGTGACATTGAGATAAAATGGCTGCATTGGACCGTTAATGAATGAGGATGTTTTGGTGGTGAAAGAGAGGTCAGTTGTGATATCTAGCTTCCAGGGTTCAGATGAAAGAAGGCAGTAGGATAGATAATAAGAACCTCAGATAACCTTTCTGTGACTGCAGTCTTGTTTTTCCTACATATCTTTGACCACAGGAGCAAGAACATTAGTGAAAAAAAGATTTAAGTTTAATAGCTAAAGTTTAATGAAACCCAAAAACAACTGAAGTATGTAGCCTAAAGTATGGCACCATCAAACGTAACAATCAAATACTATTGGCTTGAAATCCAAATTTAGATCCTTCTAAAAGTGATCTCCTTCTCTATGAAGTCAATCAAACACGTACAGTTGATTGTTGCCCTGCAGCATATGTGACCAACCGGCTCGATTCGGTCTTATGTAGCAACATTTGAAATCGTGTTTTTTACATTGCTTAAAAGTCGAGACTCAGACCTAGAAAATGGTATATCATAGACTACAGATGAACATTGGGAAAGTAATTCTGCTTTGAAAGGTGATAAACTTGTAACCGCACTTTTGAGAAAATGGCCCTTGAATCGTTTTGTACCTACTGGAGAACTTTTCTTTGTCTTCATCCATTCAGCACTGTTCACACCCTTTTAAGCTTTAGCCCCAACCATCTCTTTAAGGATTCACATGTGAGGCTGTGTGCTAAACAATGAAATATTTCAAGACTAATGGCTGGTTTATACAACAGGTGTGTTTCTAAATTTAAGTGTGTGCTCTGGGCGAGTGTGCTCTGGGCGTTCGTAAACTCAGAGCGTTGTAAACTCAGAGTGTTGTCAGATTGTCCGTTTGTAAATTCAGGCCGTTTTGCTCTCGGAGAGCACACTGGACACTCTGGCTGAAAAGTAGGGATGATCCAAGAGTTCTGAACTAACAACAGCAGTCAATCATAGCCGTTGGCTAGCTTGCTCGCTACTTCCAGACACAAACAGCTCACTCGCACCATTTTACTCGCCCTAGGAAAGCTGGTTAGGCACTTTTTATGTTATCCAGAGTTTTGGTGACTGCAACTGTGCTGCTGTAACAATAAAACATTTTTTTGCCAATGTTTACTGACACCAGCCATATTCAATGAGTGTTGAATGGTCATAAATTTGTCAGCTATTCTGCGCTCTGGAACACACATATGAGAGTGCTCTGAAATCGGAGTAGATAGCGAATTTACCAGCTACATCTATCAACAGTTGTCGCAGTGACATCATAAACATTCTATTGAAATGGTTACTTGCATAGTGGAGTCTTTTGTTTGGACATGTAGCTAGCTAGCTAAACAATTAACCATAATCCCAACTCATGACATTACTACCCTGCATGAATCTGCAGCTAGCTAACCAATGAGGTTCAATGTTAGCTAGCTAATTAACATTCGGTTATAACTAGCAATGCAAATGGCTCTGAGATACAAATAATATTACTACACAGATCATACATGTAATGTTAGATAGCTAGCCAGCCAGCTTACATTAGCTAGTTAGCTAACAGCACACTTTTACTTTAAATGAAAACGACTTGCTGACAAAATTTGAAATGTGTAATATCTGAAAATGTAGCTAGTTACACTCTCTTACCCGTGTACATGGATTGACGCTTCTCCCCCTCTTTGTCACGGTTGCTATGGTTGCCCTTAGTTTGAAGATGTAATCAGGAGCCTTCTGTGTTCTCTTTTTGACTCTGTCTGCATATTTGCAATCAAACGCCAGAATTTCTCAATTTCCTTAGCTATCAAATCTAATTCCATTGATTTTAAAACTCGGTCCTCTAGAAAGTGGAGAGCAGCACTTAAGCAGTTCTACTATGTGATATCTTTCAAAAAAGCCACATTAGAAAGTATTACCTACACATACTGGCGTGCTCATATTATAGGCAGAAGCCTGCTACAGGACAGACCAATTCAAACTCATCTCTCTGCATGTCCAGCCCACTCATTATCTCAGTTAATCATGGCTAGCGGGAAGGTTGCTGACTTTTTCCATGGCTAAACCAACTTGGCTTGTAATTTAACTATTTTATTTGGATTTACAGATGGCATACAAGTTTGCACATGAAAGTTCACATGTTCCGGAAGGCATTTCTGCCAAAAAAACATTTTTGATAAAAAAAGGTTTACGTTCAAATAGTGCTCCTGTGAAGTAGTGATGCGCGACATACGCCAAGTTTCTTGAAACGAGTCACATATTGTAAAGTATACTTGATCTGCTTCTGTATAAAGTTAATAAATATGAGTTGCCCTGTAGCACACTGTAAATGTAGGGTCCTGTTACTAATATGAAGCACAAGTCAAACACATTCTGCTATCTGCCTTGCAAATGACTGCCATTTTAGCCCAGGGCTCATCCAGAGCTCACAGTAGGCTAAACATTCACAAGACCCAGACTGTTGTCAAATGATGCCACTGTTTCCTCTGTCAATCAGGATCCAGACATGACGGATAGAATGACAGTCATCTTAGTCATCATCTCATATCCACTACCATAATGAATAGGTAGTGATAGTGCAGTGTGCACAAGCATGTGTTGGTGAAATAATGTACTGTTTCTATGTACAGCTACTAAAAGAGACCATGTTGAAGGGATGGCTGTCAAGATTGACCACATACTGTATACAGTAGTACAGCTTTTATACAGGTTCACTTTGGCCAAGACACTGTCATTGTGTCCAAGACACTGTCAGACTGGTGAAAACACTATCAGACTGGCCAATACAATTTCAGACTTGCCAAGACACTGTCATATTGGCCAAGGCAATGTCTGACTGGCCAAGAGACTGTCAGACTTGCCAAGACACTGCCAAACTGGCCAGTAGACTGTCATACGCTCTGTGCTAAGAGGTGATGAACTTTACCTTGTGGATACATGACTTACAGCTTTTGATGTATCAGTCACAGAAATATGCTCATGTTCACTCATAAAAAAATCACCTCCAGATATGACATTGAATATTTTTATCTAAATGATATCAGTCATATGGACAATGGTAAAATAAAGCACATTTATTCCTTCCCTTAATGACAAAGGCATAAGATTTAAGATGACGCTGGAGAGGATGGCTGACGTTCTATATACTCCTAACCAACTGTGCTATTTTTTTAATTTTTTTTGCATTGTTTGTAACTTATTTTTTTACTTATTTTGTACACAATGACCGAAAATAACTTCTGGACATCAGAACAACAATTACTCACCTCGTACTGGAAGAAGCTATTTCCTTTTATGAGTCTGGCGAGAAGGATATACTGCTTTTCCAGGAACAGGCCCAAATCTCTGTCATTTGCGTGAATAAAAGACGGAGAAAAAGGGGGTGGAGGTCGGGCTGCTTCTGAGAATCCGTAGGCGAGCGAGTAAACGCCCATTGCCATCTGTTCTATTGACCAACGTGCAATCATTGGAAAATAAAATCGATGACCTACGATCAAGATTATCCTACCAACGGGACATTCCACCATAATTTGCAAATAAATTCATAAAAAATCCTACAATGTGATTTTCTGGATTTCTTTTCTCATTTTGTCTGTCATAGTTGAAGTGTACCTATGATGAAAATTACAGGCCTCTCTCATCTTTTTAAGTGGGAGAACTTGCACAATTGGTGGCTGACTAAATACTTTTTTGCCCCACTGTATATTATACGTAGCCGTCTATTTACCACCACAGACCGATGCTGGCACTAAGACCGCACTCAAACAACTGTATACGGCCATAAGCAAACAAGAAAATGCTCATCCAGAAGCAGCGCTCCTAGTAGACGGGGACTTTTAATGCAGGCAAACTTAAATACGTTTTACCAAATTTCTGTGCAACCAGAGGGAAAAAAAACTCTCGACCACCTTTACTCCACACACAGAGATGCATAATAAGCTCTCCCCCGCCATCCATTTGGAAAACCTGATTCCTGCTTACAAGCAAAAACTAAAGCGGGAAGTACCAGTGACTCAATACAGAAGTAGTCAGATGACGCGGACGCTACGCTACAGGACTGTTTTGCTAGCACAGACTGGAATATGTTCTGGGATTCATCCAATGGCATTGAGGAGTATACCACCTCAGTCATTGGCTTCATCAATAAGTGCATCGATGACGTCATCCCCACAGTGACCGTGCGTACATATCCCAACCAGAAGCCATGGAGTACAGGTAACATCCGCATCAAGCTAAAGGCTAGAGATGCCACTTTCAAGGAGCTGGACACTAATCCAGACGATTATAAGAAATCCTGCTATGCCCTCAGACGAACCATCAAACAAGCAAAGCGTCAATACAGGATTAAGATTGAATCCTATTACACCGGCTCTGACGCTCATCAGATGTGGCAGACTTTGAAAACTATTACAGACTACAAAGGGAAACCCAGACACAAGCTGCCCACTAACAGATGAGCTAAATGCCTATTATGCTCACTTCGAGGCAAGCAACACTGAAGCATGCACAAGAGCAGCAGCTGTTCTGGCTGAATGTGTGATGATTCTCTCAGTTTATTTATTTCACCTTTATTTAACCAGGTAGGCAAGTTGAGAACAAGTTCTCATTTACAATTGCGACCTGGCCAAGATAAAGCAAAGCAGTTTGACAGATACAACGACACAGAGTTACACATGGAGTAAAACAAACATACAGTCAATAATACAGTATAAACAAGTCTATATACAATGTGAGCAAATTAGGTGAGAAGGGAGGTAAAGGCAAAAAAAGGCCATGGTGGCAAAGTAAATACAATATAGCAAGTAAAACACTGGAATGGTAGTTTTGCAATGGAAGAATGTGCAAAGTAGAAATAAAAATAATGGGGTGCAAAGGAGCAAAATAAATAAATAAATTAAATACAGTTGGGAAAGAGGTAGTTGTTTGGGCTAAATTATAGGTGGGCTATGTACAGGTGCAGTAATCTGTAAGATGCTCTGACAGTTGGTGCTTAAAGCTAGTGAGGGAGATAAGTGTTTCCAGTTTCAGAGATTTTTGTAGTTCGTTCCAGTCATTGGCAGCAGAGAACTGGAAGGAGAGGCATCAGTAGCTGATGTGACCTTTAAACAAATCAACATGTACTCAAAGTATGCACTGACCAACTGGAAATTGTCTACACTGTCACTGACATTTTCAACCTCTCCCTGACCGTGTCTGTAATACCTACATTTTTCAAGCAGACCACCATAGTCCCTGTGCCTAAGGAAGTGAAGGTAACCTGCCTAAATGATTACCGCCCCGTAGCACTCATGTCAGTAGCCATGAAGTGCTTTGAAAAGCTGGTCTCAGCTCACATCAACAGCATCTTCCTGGATACCCTAAACCCACTCCAATTCGCATACCGCCCCAACAGATCCACAGATGGCGCAATCTCAATCACACTTCACACGGCCCTTTTCCACCTGGACAAAATGAACACCTATGTGAGAATGCTTTTCATGTGACTACAGCTCAGCATTCAACACCATAGTATCCACAAAGCTCATCACTAAACTAAGGACTAAACACCTCCCTCTGCAACTGGATCCTGGACTTCTTGATGGGCCACCCCCAAGTGCTAAGGGTAGGCAACAACACGTCTGCCACGCTGATCCTCAACACTGGGGCCCCTCAGGGGTGTGCACTTAGTCCCATCCGGTACTCCCTGTTCACCCACGACTGCATGCCAAACACAGTTCCAACACCATCATTAAGTTTGCTGATGACACACTGACAACGATGAGACAGCCTATAGAGAGGAGGTCAGCGACCTGACAGTGTGGTTCCAGGACAACAACCTCTCCCTCAGTGTGAGCATTACAAAGGAGCTGATCGTGGACTGTAGGAAGGGCGGGATGAACAGTCCCCCATTAACATCGACGGGGCTGTAGTGGATCGGGTCGAGAGTTTCAAATTCCTAGGTGTCCACATCACCAATGAACTATCATGGTCCAAACACACCAAGACAGATGTGAAGAGGGTATGACAATACATGTTACAGCTCAGGAGACTTGGCATGGGTCTCCAGATCTATAGCTCTACAGCTCTCCAGTTCTACAGCTGCACCATCGAGAGCCTACTGACCGGTTGCATCACCAACTTATGTCAGAGGAAAGCCCAAACCATTGTCAGAGACTCCAGTCACAAACTCCATGATAATGTTCTGCCTTTATCAGAGCGGAAATCTGACATTCAACTTCGAGGTCAACAATCATCAAACAGACCAGATACAACTTATCCATATTTGCTACATGCAAACCAATTGTTATGCACACACACAATAGTAACTGGCATCATCATGATCATCCTGTTATTTATCATTGGCTTGGTACCAGATCTGATCCTATAGTTAAACCATCAGTAAATAAATAGTGGTCCCAAGTCATATTCCACCTTATTAGGATCCTGCATGTGGCAGGCAGGCGGAGCCATGTTCTTCCCAATAGCAGTCTGTGGTGGCAGGCAGGCTGAGCCAGGCAGCCGGTAGTTAGGCCGGGCAAGTCTCTTACCACTCTGGACAGTGACATAAAATGCCACTGGGTGAGATCAAGCTGCACTCATTGATCAGGCCAATGACATTTTTATTCTAAAACTCAGAGCTGTCACAAAGTGAGCTTCATAGTTTTCCAGTCACGTCAATAAATCAAAACACCTGCCGGATCCAGAGTCACTGATAGCCAAGAGACTGAGAGAGGAAGAGCTGTGCTGGGAAACCTGTCTAAATGGTGGTTGAAGGATTGAGGATAACATTTGTTGGTTCCACTCATCTATTCATGTTGACGGATGATTTCAATTTAAATCTATATGGCGGCACGTACGTCATTGTGTTCTGAGGCTTGTTTATCTGTGTACTTTAGAATGCAAAATGCTGACACCAACTGCAGAATTTTAAAAGTAGAACATGTGGTTTACCAGGAAAGGAGAGACGGAAAAAGAGAGTCATGATTGTGCCTAAACTAGGTAGGTAAAAAATGCAAGCTTTTGAGAACATGTCAAGCAGACTACCGAAAACATCTGATTATGTACAAGAACAAAAACATCACAGGTCATGAGGGCGTCGCACAGCATGTGTTGTGTCTTCATCTAAAGAATAATTTATTCTAAAGTAGATTAAGGGAAAACACAGAACCTTATGTACAAACATTATAGCTGATGCATATGGTGCGTTGCGGCCCCGAAGTGTGGGCATCCAGCAGTCTGAATCACAGTCAAGGCTCAAAGATCTTATACAGGCCTTTTTTCCAGACAACAGCTTTTATATTGTCTGAAGCCAGCCAGTGAGAACGTTTACAGCTATCAAATCATATCAAACTTTATTTGTCACATGCGCCAAATACAACAAGTGTAGACATAGCTCTGAAATGCTTAACCCTTCTTTGAACTGCACTGTTGGTTAAGAAAACATTTACCAAATAAACTAAAGTAAAAAACAAGATAAAGTAACACAATGAAATCACAATAACAAGGCTGTATACGGTGGGTACCGGTACCGAGTCAATGTGCGGGGGTACAGGTTAGTCCAGGGAATTTGTACATGTACAGGGGTGAAGTTACTAAAAAAATTAATAGCGAGTAGCAGCAGTGTACAATGTAGGGGGGGTGTCAATGTAAATAGTTCGGTGGCCATTTGATTAATAGTTCAGCAGTCTTATGGCTTGGGTGTAGAAGCTGTTCAGGAGCCTTTTAGTCCTGTGCGATATCAGAGAAAACGGTCTAGGACTTGGGTGACTGGGGCCACTGACTCTGTCTGTAGGACTAAAATAACAATACAAACAGCCAGCAGGAAGCAACATCAGTAGCATCAATTAGTGTAATGGAACAAAATGCATCCTGTCATTATGCACCCAGGAAGTGGAAAATATAATTAGACCAATTAAATTAGGACTTTTGCAGTACTACACCTGATCGTCAACAGGGCAATATATTTATTTTTGGATGTTCTTAATTTACAGTAGCATTCTGGATTTGTATTCTTCCTCTATAGGCGTTGGTTTCCATTTGTTTGATACAAAGCTTGATATACTGTATAAGCACTCCACTTCATTTGGTCACCAAGAATCCACCAAAGGTTTTGATGTTTGAGGAAAAACAAACAATTATGTTGAACCTATTTTGCAGCGAACATATTGGACTTGAAGTGCTTTATCTATACCTCGTGCTAATTTAAAATTGGAAAAGGAAACAGGATAGGGCCTATATGTAATTTGGGAGCCTATATGTTAACATGAATGGTCTGAGTTATAATGATGATGTCAGTTTAAGGTAATGTCAGCCTATCTAAAGTGTCATGCTTTATTGCCCTGGGTATGCTCTTCCCTAGCATTATCCTGCCATGACTCAAGCCCACTGTCACTTTACTCTCTGTCTTGTTTTAAGTAGACTGACATGTTCTCTATCTCTCTTTTCTTTCTCTTTTTATGTTCTTCATCACAGTTGTACGCCTCCATGGACTTTGGGAGAAAATGGCAGCTGGTTCATGAGCATGTGAACAGGTTCTACTGGTGAGTCATTCGCTTGTCTTCTTTCTTCTCATCATCTTTCGCTTCCTCTTGTCCTCTCTGTTGTCTTGATCTTTTCCTTTGTTTACTCAGACTCTCCTCACAAACTGTATTGGAGCATCATTAGCAGTGTGTGGAACATGTTGTTTGCTTTCTGCAATGCAAGAGTCTGTGAAGGATATTGATAATACGTTTCAACAAGATATCTGAATGACTGAGTGTTGCTGGTGGGAAATTCTGTGTACCATTCGGCTCATTTCCACTGTTGATATGATTGGACTGTGATACATCTACATCCACAGTGTCACCATTTCACATTCTGCCTCTGACATGTCACATTCTGGTTCATCTTAACAATCCTTACTTTTTCATTAGGGGTTATCCATACGTGCTGTGCATTCATAAAATAGGAAGATACTGTGTAATAATCGCCTCTCATCTAATCACGTCGGCCCTCCCCATTCTGCGGAAGTACACACTCATCACAAATGTAGCTCAGAATTTATTCTGCCTCATTGCTTTCCTTCCTAGAGATGTAGGGGATGCTGTGTGTGTGTGTGTGTGTGTGAGTGTGAGTGTGCGTGTGAGTGTGAGTGTGAGTGTGAGTGTGAGTGTGAGTGTGAGTGTGAGTGTGAGTGAGTGTGAGTGTGAGTGTGAGTGTGAGTGTGAGTGTGAGTGTGAGTGTGAGTGTGAGTGTGAGTGTGAGTGTGAGTGTGAGTGTGAGTGTGAGTGTGAGTGTGAGTGTGTGTGAGTGTGTGTGTGTGTGTGTGTGTGTGTGTGTGTGTGTGTGTGTGTGTGTGTGTGTGTGTGTGTGTGTGTGTGTGTGTGTGTGTGTGCGCGCGCGTGTAAATGTCGAGCTGCTGACAGCTTTGCCCACAGCAACTTGCATAAATCATCTAGGTAGCCTAGTGGTTTGAGCTTTGGGCCAGTAACTGAAAGGTTGCGAGATCTAATCCCCGAACAGAACAAGGTAAAAATCTGTCATTCTGAACAAGGCAGTTCCTAGGCTGTCATTGTAAATAAGAATTTGTTCTACACTGACTTGCCTACTTAACAAAAACAATATTTTCTAGTTCGTCCACTATACCCAATACAATTATATAATACAGTTCGGTGATTATAACTTTAATTATGGGGCACAGCCTTGCCGTTGTACAGTGCTAGACAATATAAATACCATATGTAGGTTGTTGTGTATTTACACTTTTGTGACAGATACCACTTTTTGGTAAAATAACAAACCCACAGCGTCTGGTTGTTTCTGTGCGGGTTGCTAAGGGTAATGTGACATTTTGTCACACATCCCTGGGGAGAATGTCCTCACATGGGATTGTATTGCTATTTTATTGCCATCAATGTTGAGACAACACTTACATGAGACTTCTAAATATGGAGTGGAATACCTCTGCTGAGACTCATCTTCTGTTTATTGTCTTTTTCCCTCCTTCTCTTCCCTCCTCCTCTCCTCTTCATCCCTCCTTCTCTTCCCTCCTCCTCTCCTCCTCTTCCCTCCTCTTCTCCTCCTCTCCACTTTTCCTCCTCTCCTCTTCTTCCCTCCTTAATTTCCCATCTCCTCTTCTTCCCTCCTCCTCTCCTCTCCTTCCCTCCTTAACTTCCCACCTCATCTTCTCCTCTCATCTTCTTCCCTCCTCCTCCTCTCCTCTTCTTCCCTCCTCCTCCTCTCCTCTTCTTCCTTCCTCTTTACTTCACCCAATCTTCTCCCATCCTGTTCTTCCCTGCTTCTCTTCTCCTCTTCTTCTCCCTGTTTTCCCTCCTCTTCTTCCCTTTACTTTACCCCTCCATCCTCTTCCTCCTTCCTTCTCTCCTCTTCTTTAATCAAGGTCTGTAACGGGTCTAGACAAGGAGTCAGATCTGGTTCACATGGAAGCACACACCCCCAATGGACGTGAGTAGCACACACACGCACGCACACGCACACACACACACACACACACACACACACACACACACACACACACACACACACACACACACACACACACACACACACACACACACACACACGCACACACGCACATACACACACACACGCGCACACACACACACACACACACACGCACACGCACACGCACACCTCTCTTTTTCTTTCTCTCTCTCTGTAACACACTGCAGAGAAATGCTCCCACATTTGCAGTCCAATTATCAGCCCTCAAACGATAGAAGAGAGTGAGAGTCTGTCAAGGAATAAATTCCACCCTGGTTTTAGAGCGTTGTGTCCCAGGGGAGAGACAGTGGATTTACCCCACTGATAAATGCAGTGCATGATACTTGATTAATATGGCCTTTCTCTCTCATCCCTCTCACCCTGGGAGTGTCAGCTCTATAACTCGCCATGGAAACACCACCCAAGGTCATCCATAGGGGAAATTGTGAGATGATTTATTCTAGCTATGTGCTGCTGCTGTTGTTAGAGCCCCAGAATCAGAGACAGTTTAGTTTTCTGTATACAGAGAATGATCATAGTTGATCATGTTAAATGGTGACAAACCTACACCTTCACGTATTGCATGTATGAACCAATCACCCTTATAGAATGCAAATCACAACATACTGGTCAAATGACTATTATATACATACACAGTCACTATATTGTCACAAGTGTAATGCTGTCTCCTCTATTGCATGTCAATCACAAACCATGCAAAAGTTCCCTCGAGTTCAATTCATACAGACATATAGCCTCGGTTTCCAGGCATCCTCACCTTCCCGAGAATAGGTGGCCTGATCCTGTGGTGGAAATTCTAACCAAAAGGAGAGAGACTCTGTATTCTTCAAAACAACCTTACTATAAGATCTGCAACAATGGAGCAGTTCACTATGCACTTCAACAGCTGTTGCAGTTGAGGCCCAACGAACAGTGTCCGGTCTCAGCTTTTATACAGAGGTACATCCTTTTTGTACACGTGGCAGTCAGCAGATAGTGTGTAAAAAGGCAATTAGTTGTCTGTGCAGATTTAGATAGCACGAGGTTGACAGCCCGAGGGCTCAACCGTCTAACTGCATTCACAACAGCAAACGCTATAATGTGCTCCTCTCTGCAAGTTTCTGTACAAGTGACTTCCTGTAGATAGTAAACCCACAGGATGTCACATGCTGTGTTCGCATCCATATGGATCTTACATTATACGCCCAGTCTTATGGCGAAGTCGCACAAAGACAAGTTTGTATCAGGTTAGAAAAACACTAGCATGTAAAAAGAGACTATTCTTATGCACTAAAACACAAGATAAAATGACTAATTATGTAATTTTCCACGATAATCCACAGCTGGATGAATCCAGATCTCCAGTAATCTCTATCTCCTCATCTGGCAGGTATACAGTATGTAACATGCCAGGCTCTCACTTGCTCAGAGGCCAACAGAAACTACCCCTTCCCTGGGTACATCGACATCAGCTCACTGGTGGTCCAAGATGACTATATGTTTATTCAGGTAATGCTCTGTCTGAGAATAATATATTGTACCATATTGTATGTAGACCATGATGCATTGCATAGGATAAGCATCGTTAGCCTTCAATATTATGGGCATTTGTTATGTGTTACGCACAACTTGGTTTGGCTAGGACTGGGAGGGGATTTGCACATTTTACAGCACCACATGCAACAACTGGTTGATCCGCAGGTTTGAGAAAATGGTATGATAAATATTAATATTTATGATTAATTGTTATGTTGACACATTGTATTAACGGCAGTATGTTCTTGATTAGGATAGATATGGGGACCATTGATAATTGTTGATTTTGCCACATTTTGGTACGTTACAGCATTATCCTAAAATGTATTAAATCATTTTTTCCCTCATCAATCTACACACCATAACCCATAATCACAAAGCGAAAACAGGTTTTAAATTGTATTTGAAAATGTATAAAAAAACAAAAACAGATAACTTAAACACATAAGTATTCAGACCCTTTGCCATGAGACTCGACATCGGCCCAGGTGCATCCTGTTTTTATTGATCATCATTGAGATGTTTCTACAACTTGATTGGACTCCACCTGTCGTAAATTCACAGATTAGCAGCACTGTAGTACTATTACACTCAACTGAACGACTTGATTAGTTTAGTGTTAGCTAGCTACATAGCTGTCTTTGTATCCAAGATAATTGTGTAGTTTAGAGTGTGTAGTCTTGGAGTGATTATCTTAATTTACCGAGGTTAGCTAGCCAGCTATTTGTCGTCCTTAACGTAGGAGACTCTGCTAGCTAGCCAACAGCTAACAGCTAACAGCTAGCCAACGTCTACTGAATTGAACTCAACAACCCGGTCGCACTCACAGGTAGTATCACATTTTCATTTCATTTCATTACAGTACAACGGTTTGATTTGTTTGATCGTAGCTAGCTACATAGCTAGCTACATAGCCGTCTTTGTATCAAAGATAATTGTGTAGTCTAGAGCGATTTTCTAGGTTAGCTAGCCAGCTATTGTCATTATTTTAACGCAACGTAACGTAAACAACACTGCTAGCTAGCCAGCTAGCCCCCGAATAGCAGCACTGCAGAAACTATTACACTCAACGGAACGACTTGATTAGTGTAGTGTCAACAACGCAGCTACTGCCAGCTAGCCTACTTCAGCAGTACTGTATCATTTTAATCATTTTAGTCAATAAGATTCTTGCTACGTAAGCTTAACTTTCTGAACATTCAAGACGTGTAGTCCACTTGTCATGCCAATCTCCTTTGCATTAGCGTAGCCTCTTCTGTAGCCTGTCAACTATGTGTCTGTCTATCCCTGTTCTCTCCTCTCTGCACAGACCATACAAACGCTCCACACCGCGTGGCCGCGGCCACCCTGATCTGGTGGTCCCAGCGCGCACGACCCACGTGGAGTTCCAGGTCTCCGGTAGCCTCTGGAACTGCCGATCTGCGGCCAACAAGGCAGAGTTCATCTCAGCCTATGCCTCCCTCCAGTGCCTCTCTTGGCACTGACGGAAACATGGATCACCACAGACAACACTGCTACTCCTACTGCTCTCTCTTCGTCCGCCCACGTGTTCTCGCACACCCCGAGAGCTTCTGGTCAGCGGGGTGGTGGCACCGGGATCCTCATCTCTCCCAAGTGGTCATTCTCTCTTTCTCCCCTCACCCATCTGTCTATCGCCTCCTTTGAATTCCATGCTGTCACAGTTACCAGCCCTTTCAAGCTTAACATCCTTATCATTTATCGCCCTCCAGGTTCCCTCGGAGAGTTCATCAATGAGCTTGATACCTTGATAAGCTCCTTTCCTGAGGACGGCTCACCTCTCACAGTGCTGGGCGACTTTAACCTCCCCACGTCTACCTTTGACTCATTCCTCTCTGCCTCCTTCTTTCCACTCCTCTCCTCTTTTGACCTCACCCTCTCACCTTCCCCCCCTACTCACAAGGCAGGCAATACGCTCGACCTCATCTTTACTAGATGCTGTTCTTCCACTAACCTCATTGCAACTCCCCTCCAAGTCTCCGACCACTACCTTATATCCTTTTCCCTCTCGCTCTCATCTAACACCTCCCACACTGCCCCTACTCAGATGGTATCGCGCCGTCCAAACCTTCGCTCTCTCTCCCCCGCTACTCTCTCCTCTTCCATCCTATCATCTCGTCCCTCTGCTCATACCTTCTCCAACCTATCTCCTGATTCTGCCTCCTCAACCCTCCTCTCCTCCCTTTCTGCATCCTTTGACTCTCTATGTCCCCTATCCTCCAGGCCGGCGCGGTCCTCCCCTCCCGCCCCATGGCTCGACGACTCATTGCGAGCTCACAGAACAGGGCTCCGGGCAGCTGAGCGGAAATGGAGGAAAACTCGCCTCCTGCGGACCTGGCATCCTTTCACTCCCTCCTCTCTACATTTTCCTCCTCTGTCTCTGCTGCTAAAGCCATTTTCTACCACTCTAAATTCCAAGCATCTGCCTCTAACCCTAGGAAGCTCTTTGCCACCTTCTCCTCACTCCTGAATCCTCCTCCCCCCCTCCTCCCTCTCTGCAGATGACTTCGTCAACCATTTTGAAAAGAAGGTCGACGACATCCGATCCTCGTTTGCTAAGTCAAACGGCACCGCTGGTTCTGCTCACACTGCCCTACCCTGTGCTCTGACCTCTTTCTCCTCTCTCTCCAGATGAAATCTCGCGTCTTGTGACGGCCGGCCGCCCAACAACCTGCCCGCTTGACCCTATCCTCCTCTTCTCCAGACCATTTCCGGAGACCTTCTCCCTTACCTCACCTCGCTCATCAACTCATCCCTGACCGCTGGCTACGTCCCTTCCGTCCTCAAGAGAGCGAGAGTTGCACCCCTTCTGAAAAAACCTACACTCAATCCCTCCGATGTCAACAACTACAGACCAGTATCCCTTCTTTCTTTTCTCTCCAAAACTCTTGAACGTGCCGTCCTTGGCCAGCTCTCCCGCTATCTCTCTCTGAATGACCTTCTTGATCCAAATCAGTCAGGTTTCAAGACTAGTCATTCAACTGAGACTGCTCTTCTCTGTATCACGGAGGCACTCCGCACCGCTAAAGCTAACTCTCTCTCCTCTGCTCTCATCCTTCTAGACCTATCGGCTGCCTTCGATACTGTGAACCATCAGATCCTCCTCTCCACCCTCTCCGAGTTGGGCATCTCCGGCGCGGCCCACGCTTGGATTGCGTCCTACCTGACAGGTCGCTCCTACCAGGTGGCGTGGCGAGAATCTGTCTCCTCACCACGCGCTCTCACCACTGGTGTCCCCCAGGGCTCTGTTCTAGGCCCTCTCCTATTCTCGCTATACACCAAGTCACTTGGCTCTGTCATAACCTCACATGGTCTCTCCTATCATTGCTATGCAGACGACACACAATTAATCTTCTCCTTTCCCCCTTCTGATGACCAGGTGGCGAATCGCATCTCTGCATGTCTGGCAGACATATCAGTGTGGATGACGGATCACCACCTCAAGCTGAACCTCGGCAAGACGGAGCTGCTCTTCCTCCCGGGAAGGACTGCCCGTTCCATGATCTCGCCATCACGGTTGACAACTCCATTGTGTCCTCCTCCCAGAGCGCTAAGAACCTTGGCGTGATCCTGGACAACACCCTGTCGTTCTCAACTAACATCAAGGCGGTGGCCCGTTCCTGTAGGTTCATGCTCTACAACATCCGCAGAGTACGACCCTGCCTCACACAGGAAGCGGCGCAGGTCCTAATCCAGGCACTTGTCATCTCCCGTCTGGACTACTGCAACTCGCTGTTGGCTGGGTTCCCTGCCTGTGCCATTAAACCCCTACAACTCATCCAGAACGCCGCAGCCCGTCTGGTGTTCAACCTTCCCAAGTTCTCTCACGTCACCCCGCTCCTCCGCTCTCTCCACTGGCTTCCAGTTGAAGCTCGCATCCGCTACAAGACCATGGTGCTTGCCTACGGAGCTGTGAGGGGAACGGCACCTCAGTACCTCCAGGCTCTGATCAGGCCCTACACCCAAACAAGGGCACTGCGTTCATCCACCTCTGGCCTGCTCGCCTCCCTACCACTGAGGAAGTACAGTTCCCGCTCAGCCCAGTCAAAACTGTTCTCTGCTCTGGCCCCCAATGGTGGAACAAACTCCCTCACGACGCCAGGACAGCGGAGTCAATCACCACCTTCCGGAGACACCTGAAACCCCACCTCTTTAAGGAATACCTAGGATAGGATAAGTAATCCTTCTCACCCCCCTTTAAGATTTAGATGCACTATTGTAAAGTGACTATTCTACTGGATGTCATAAGGTGAATGCACCAATTTGTAAGTCGCTCTGGATAAGAGCGTCTGCTAAATGACTTAAATGTAATGTAAATGTAATGATTGGACATGATTTGGAAAGGCACACACCTGTCTATATAAGGTCCTACAGTTGACAGTGCATGTCAGAGCAAAAAAGAATCAGTGAGGTCAGTTATCCGTAGAGCTCCGAGACAGGATTGTGTTGAGCCACAGGTCTGGGGAAAAGTACTACAAAATGTCTGCAGCATTGAAGGTCCCCAAGAACACAGTGGCCTCCATCATCCTTAAATGGAGGAAGTTTGGAACCACCAAAGTCTCCTTAGAGGTGGCCGCCCGGCCAAACTGAGCAATCGGAGGAGAAAGACCTTGGTGAGGGAGGTGACCAAGAACCTGATGGTCACTCTGACAGAGCCCCAGTGTTCCTCTGTGGAGATGGGAGAACCTTCCAGAAGGACAACCATCTATACAGCACTCCACCAACCAGGCCTTTATATTAGAGTGGCCAGACGGAAGCCACTCCACAGTAAAAGGCACATGGCAGCCCGCTTTGAGTTTGCCAGAATACACCTAAAGGACTCTCAGAACATGAGAAACAAAACAAAAATCTGGCCTGATGAAACCAAGATTGAACTTTTTGGCCTGAATGCCAATCGTCACGTCTCGAGGAAACCTGGCACATCCCTATGGTGAAGCATGGTGGCGGCAGCATGATTCTGTGGGGATGTTTCTCAGCGGCAGGTAGACTAGTCAGGATAGAGGGAAAACCTGCTCCAGAGCCTCAGAAGGGGGGTGAAGGTTCACCTCCAATAGGACAAAAACCTTAAGCACACAGCCAAGACAATGCAGGAGTATGAATAATTATCCTTCCAATCCAATCCAGTCAAGTACAACAAAAAAATTCCATCCAAATTTAACTCAAAAGGCTGTATTTCTATTAGAACATGAGTTAGGGCCAGAAGGTTTTCCAGGTCAGGTCACATGGTCAGGGAAAATTCCTGTTCCTAACTATTTCAATTGGAGCCAAGAGTTTTCCCTTGAGAAAGGGGCTTGACCAGGAAAATTCTAGGATCTAGTATTCTATGTCAGGAGTTCCGGAAAAACTTCCAGCCCTAAAGCTGATTCCTTTGAAAAACTCTGGCGTCTTGTTACAGCCCATGCAGGGCCAAGACCTCTTCAAAGTCAAGTCACATTTTCAGGTAAAATACAGGTTCTACACATGATTGGCTTCATTCTGCCAGAATAATGGAAATTAAGATTTCTGGTATCTTGCAGTGCTTGAGGCATCACGACAGACACGGGTTCGATCCCGTACTGTGTCACTCCCGGCTGTGTCCGAGAGAACCATGAGGCGGATTTTCTTGTCCCATCGCGCTCTAGCAACTCCTGGAGGTGGGCCAGGTGCCTGCACGCTGACTTAAGCCGCCAGTTGTGCGGCGTTTCCAGAAACAGTGGTGTGGCTGGCTTCCGGGTTAAGCTGCAGTGTGTCAAGAAGCAGTGCGGCTTGGCAGGGTCATGTTTCGGAGGACGCATGGCTCTCAACCTTAGCATCTCCTTCGCATCTCCTGAGTCTGTACGGGAGTTGCAGCGACAGGACAAGACTGAACTACCAAAAAATAAGTTCTGTGGTCTAAGAGATCCCTCAACTATGTTTGACCACACTCATACGTTTCCATAATTAAACCCACAAATACTCAACCTAAACCTCCGACCGCATCTTCAATTCAGGGAAACTACAATGTTTTCTCGCGTTGCGTCACAATTGAATGAATTCTATGAAAGTGGGTAAGGAAAAATCAATCATCCAAATATCTTTTTCAGTTCAAAACTCCCTCCCCCTCCCCCTCCCTCCCTCCCTCCCTCCCTCCCTCCCTCCCTCCCTCCCTCCCTCCCTCCCTCCCTCCCTCCCTCCCTCCCTCCCTCCCTCCCTCCCTCCTCCCTCCCTCCAATTGAAGTGCACTTAGAAGCACACTAAGAGGCCTGATTAGTTCTGTAATATGATAATGATCCTATTTCACCTCCCCCATTTCCAACCCAGAAAGCCAGCAGCTTGTTTTGTGGATGAATTCTTGATTAAAGACAGTACTGTGCAGCCGTCTTCATCTGGCCAAGGCTTTCGACTCTGTCAATCACTGTAGTCTTATCGGCAGACTCAACAGCCTTGGTTACTCTAATGACTGCCTTGCCTGGTTCACTAACTACTTCTCAAATAGAGTTCAGTGTGTCAAATCGGATGGCCTGTTGTCCGGACCTCTGGCAGTCTCTATGGGGGTGCCACAGGGTTTAATTCTCGGGCTGACTCTTTTCTCTGTATGTATCAATGATGAAGCTCTTGCTGCTGGTGATTCTTTGGTCCACCTCTATGCAGACGACACCATTCTGTATACTTCTGGCCCTTCTTTGGACACTGTGTTAACAAACCTCCAAACGAGCTTCAATGCCAAACAACATTTCTTCCTTGGCCTCCAACTGCTCTTAAATGCTAGTAAAACTAAATGCATGCTCTTCAACCGATCGCTTCCCGCACCCTCCCGTCCGACTAGCACCACTACTCTGAACAGTTCTGACTTAGAATATGTGGACAACTACAAAAACATAGGTGTCTGGCTCGACTGTAAACTGTCCATTTAGACTCATATTAAGTATCTCCAATCCTAAATTTAATCTAGAATCGGCTTCCTATTTCTCAACAAAGCCTCCTTCACTCATGCTGTCAAATATACCCTCGTAAAACGGACTATCCCTCCGATCCTTGAATTCGGCAAAGTAATTTACAAAATAGCCTCCAACACTCTACTCAGAAAATTGGATGCTGTCTATCACATCTCAGTTTTTTCACCAAAGCCTCATATACTACCCCACCACTGCTCTTGTTGGCTGGTCCTCACTACATATTAATCGCCAAACCCACTGACCCCAGGTCATCTATAAGTCTTTGCTAGGTAAAGCTCTGCCTTATCTCAGCTCACTGGCCTTTGGCCACCTTTCCTTCCAGTTCTCTGCTGCCAATGACTGGAACAAATTGAAAAAAACACTTACACAAGACGGTTGAGCTAACGTAGGCTAATGCGATTAGCAGGAGGTTGTAAGTAACAAGACAATTTCCCAGGACATAGACATATCTAATATTGTCAGAAAGCTTAATTTCTTGTTAATCTAACTGCACTGTTCATTTTACAGTAGCTATTTCAGTGCTCTAATTACAGGTTTCTAGCACTTTCTTCCCTGCTCATGGTGTTTGTACTGCATAGGCTAACAGCAGCTAACAGCTCGAGTGTTTGCTTGCCGAGGCGCTGGTATCATTAAGGATGACTTTCCTAAGACAGGCCACTGAGCATTGCTTGGGAGAGTTAAAGATTTCTCTTGACAGAGAATAATGAGGCTATTGATTGTCCTTACCAGATATTTACCCAAGTCTACCTCCAAAACCACAAAAAGCATCGACAACAGGATGTAAGAGGAGCAGTTTCTGCTGTATGCTAGCCAAGAGATTTTATTGTTATTTTCTCAATAGAAACAACTGTAAATAGGCATTTAAAAACCTCATGCTTCAATGTTCCTCTCTGACAATAAAGTATACAGTGGGACAAAAAAGTATTTAGTCAGCCACCAATTGTACAAGTTCTCCCACTTAAAAAGATGAGAGAGGCCTGTAATGTTCATCATAGGGACACTCCAACTATGACAGACAAAATGAGAAGAAAACAAATCCAGAAAATCACATTGTAGGATTTTTAATGAATTTATTTGCAAATTATGGTGGAAAAGAAGTGTTTGATCAATAATAAAAGTTTGTCTCAAAACTTTGTTATATACCCTTTGTTGGCAATGACAGAGGTCAAACGTTTTCTGTAAGTCTTCACAAGGTTTTCACACACTGTTGCTGGTATTTTGGCCCATTCCTCCATGCAGATCTCCTCTAGAGCAGTGATGTTTTGGGGCTGCTGCTGGGAAACACGGACTTTCAAGATTTTTATGGGATTGAGATTTGGAGACTGGTTAGGCCACTCCCGGACCTTTAAATGCTTCTTACAAAGCGACTCCTTCGTTGCCCGGGCGGTGTGTTTGGGATCATTGTCATGCTGAAAGACCCAGCCCCGTTTCATCTTCAATGCCCTTGCTGATGAAAGGAGGTTTTCGCTAAAAAAATCTCACGATACATGGCCCCATTCATTCTTTCCTTTACACGGATCAGTCGTCCTGGTCCCTTTGCAGAAAAACAGCCCCATAGCATGATGTTTCCACCCCCATGCTTCACAGTAGGTATGGTGTTCTTTGGATGCAACTCAGCATTCGTTGTCCTCCAAACACGACGAGTTGAGTTTTTACCAAAAAGTTATATTTTGGTTTCATCTGACCATATGACATTCTCCCAATCTTCTTCTTGATCATCCAAATGCTCTCTAGCAAACTTCAGACGGGCCTGGACATGTACTGGCTTAAGCAGGGGGACACGTCTGGCACTGCGGGATTTTAGTCCCTGGCGGCGTAGTGTGTTACTGATGGTAGGCTTTGTTACTTTGGTCCCAGCTCTCTGCAGGTCATTCACTAGGTCCCCCCGTGTGGTTCTGGGATTTTTGCTCACCGTTCTTGTGATCATTTTGACCCCACGGGGTGAGATCTTGCGTGGAGCCCCAGATCGAGGGAGATTATCAGTGGTCTTGTAGTCTTCCATTTCCTAATAATTGCTCCCACAGTTGATTTCTTCAAACCAAGCTTCTTATTCAGGCTTCCCAGCCTGGTGTCCTTTGACAGCTCTTTGGTCTTGGCCATAGTGGAGTTTGGAGTGTGACTGTTTGAGGTTGTGGACAGGTGTCTTTTTTACTGATAACAAGTTCAAACAGGTGCCATTAATACAGGTAACGAGTGGAGGATAGAGGAGCCTCTTAAAGAAGGTCAGGTCTGTGAGAGCCAGAAATCTTGCTTGTTTGTAGGTGACCAAATACTTATTTTCCTACCATAATTTGCAAATAAATAAATAAAAAATCCTACAATGTGATTTTCTGGATTTTTTTTCTAATGTTGTGTACCTATGATGAAAATTACAGGCCTCTCATCTTTTTAAGTGGGAGAACTTGCATATTTGGTGGCTGACTAAATACTTTTGTGCCCCACTGTATATCTTTACATCATTAACAATGTCATGCATGTTCACTTGGGTGAGGGTTGCAGCATGAGTAATGATCAATACATTTATGAAGGTTTTAGATTAATCCAAGTAGTTAATTTATGTGATGTGTACTGTAGCATGGACAAATTATACACTTGAACAAAAAGGGAATACTCAGTGTCTTGGCTCAATGTGTTCCAGGTTACTACAGCAGGACAGGCCAGCTACTATGTGTCCTACCAGAGGGATCCATTCCTCAAAATCAAACTGCCGAAATATTCTCTGCCTAAAGTAAGCAACATTCACTTTTACAGTGATACACACATGCCTCCGGATACACAGTTCATGCAGTCGATAAATTATTCAGATTGAATACATTTTTTATTCTTACTTTTCAACTCTGCATTGTTGGGAAAGGGCTCGTAGGTAAGCATTTCACGGTAAAGTCTACACCTGTGGTATACATAGAATGGGACAAATCCAATTTCATTTGAAGTAACTAACAATTTCCCCCCTTGTTTTCTCCCTTCAACAACAGGATTTAGCTCTCAAAATATCTGTAGCACTACTACACAACGATGTGTAGTCTCATAGTGTGTATTCTCACTCTTCTATTGCAGCTGTTAATTTAATTAAAAGACACTATATGTTGTGTGGAGAACATTGGCAGCTATCGTGTTAAATATTCAATACGCACACCAGACCTGATCATGTGACACCCAACACGTACTCAGCGGCATGTTACAACCCCAACCCATAAGATCCGTTATCTCTTTATAAATCCTCAACCCTCTCCAACCATCCCATCCGCTGTCACCAGGACCTCCACATTGTCAGCACAGACGAGCACCAGGTGTTCGCGGCAGTACAGGAGTGGAACCAGAACGACACATACAACCTGTACCTCTCCGACACCCGGGGAATCCTCTTCACCCTGGCCATGGAGAACGTCAAGACCACCCGTGGCCTGGGGGGCAACCAGATGCTGGACCTGTATGAGGTAGGTGTCCTCAGCGTTCTTGTGTGTGTGTGTGTGTGTGTGGGGGGGGTTGTTATAGCCTTGTTAGTAGGTCTCTATGTCATTAAGATTCGTTGCGGATCGTCCCCCCTCCTTTTTCTCCTTCTTTCTCAGGATGAATTCCCGATTTATCACCCAGACACTGGCAGGTGTGATGGAGGGAGGCAGGGGAGTGAGATATGGGTCTGATCTTCAGAGTCAGCAGTCATTAACAATGTTACTACTACTGCTGTTCCTTCTAACATGTGTGTTAATGGTTTACAAAAACGGAATTAGTATTCAAATGAATGGTCATACCCAGTGGGTAAAACTGGTTAAAGTTACACCAATCCAGTTTTGTATGATGTTGTTTTAACTAGTTTAACCCTTTGGGTATACATGCATGTTCTTGTCACAAACTATTGTAAACTGAAGTTATGCTGTATGTATCACTTTAAAGTTTATCTTCATTCTTTTTTTCTTTTTTTTAAGAAGCAGACTTTTGCTCTGAGTTCCTCTGAAAAAGACTGTAGATATAACTCTGACCAAAGTACTTTGTAGGAGTCCCAAGTATTGTTGTAACAAACCCTGGAGTGTTGGGCTTCAGAAGGCCAATGGCCTCAAAGACTGAGTGAGGAATCATTCACTAAGTACTTTGAGCTCAACAGGGAACAGAGAGACTGAGTGAACGCAACAGGCTTTTACTCTTCTCCTTGGATTGTCAAATAATGAATTGCCTTTCGTCAGTATTCTCTCACTTTCTCTTTCTCAGTCTTTCTCTCTCACAAATCAATTATTTTATTCACTTGAATAAAAAAAATTTTTCCCCACTTTAGACTGATGGGAGTAACTTGAGTGTCAGTTGGATTCAATCTGGACAATCTTCCCTTCAATCAAAAAGTTTTTCTCTAACTCCCAGTTGAGTTAATCAGCCACTTAGTGTTAGGTTTTTTGATTAAATCCATCTCCCAGAGGTATGAACTTCCACATTGAATATTACAGAATATCCTAACTTGCCTAACACAATTAATACTCAGAGTGGTAGGCCTACAAATCAACAACAGCCCAATTATGAACTACCTGATTCCCACCTTACTCAGAGCTATACATACCTGTAGCATTTGAATGAGTGACTGGTACAGTAGGAGGGAGAGAAGAAGAGACAGAGGGCTGGAGGGAGGGAAGGATAGCTAGATGATTTAGGTAATGTAATGGTTATGATGATGATGCTCCTTTCTGTTAGCCTAGCATTGTGTGAGTGTGTGTATTAGCTCTCTGACAACTCTCTTAACCCCTCCCTCCATTTCCCCCCTATTCGGAGCCTCTGATTCCCTGATTCAGCAGTGGATCCATAGTTCTAATATATCGCGGAAAGCTTCATTAATGCATATTGAGAGATTGTAAAAGGCTGTCTGCAGGGAGACCGAGTGCATGTACTGGGGGAAGTCTGGTATCTCAGTGATCGTTTATCATACTAGTCTCTACTGTGCTGAACGTTGTTGTGTTTTTTGTTTTGTCTTTGTAGATGGATCCACATGCATTCATCAGTCTATATTTAATATTACTGTCGGGACGATAGATAACTACCGCTGTGATTGACAAGTCTGGTCAGGGGAGGGAGGGGGCCCGTCCTGCCCCACTAGCCGTGTCCATCCCGGGTGGACCTTTTTCTATGACCATGTCAAACGTGGTGCCTATTAGTGCCACTTATACTGGTAAGGTGATACAACTGAGGGCCCTCAATGTCTGCTGCAGTATGGGTCTTATTTAAAGCACAGTCGTCAGGTTTACCCCCATCGCACTTCCATCCTGGATGGGTTATCACAGGAAGACAGTTTGACTAAGGAGGCAAGGAGCCATGACACTCTCTCTCTCTCTCTCTCTCTCTCTCACACTTTGTGAGTGGGTGTCTCGTGTATGTGAAAGTTTATCAGTTTTAACGTCCAGCGTTGTAATGTAGTCACAACAGTGGTGGGCAGTTGATCGCGACGCAATTCAAGGGAGATAATTGAAGGAAAAGGAGACTGGTTTGTGACCAGTCTGATGTCTGTCAGCATAGCCGTGGCAAGATATTTGGGGTTTGGGGGTGCTGAGAACTTTTTGTCGACTGTGGGGTTGTGGGGATTATTTTTGCCTGCGCTACAGACAGCTATAGCAGCCAGCTAATACAGTACTATTAAAGGCCCAGTGCACTACTTTTGGGAGAATAAAAAACAATATATATAATTATAATTTCCCCGCGCTACAGACAGCTACATCAGTCCGCTAATACGGGACTACTAAAGGCTCAGTGCACTACTTTTGTGGAAAAATCCAATTTTATATATATATATACAGTATATATACACTACCGGTCAAACGTTTTAGAACATCTACTCATTCAAGGGTTTTTCTTTATTTTTACTATTTTCTACATTATAGAATAATAGTGAAGACATCAAAACTATGAAATAGCACATATGGAATGCAGAGGATAATTTAATTTGAGATACCAGCCTCAGAAATTCCAGTAGAAATAAATGCTTCACAGAGTTCAAGTAACAGACACATCTCAACATCAACTGTTCAGAGGAGACTGTGTGAATCAGGCCATCATGGTTGAATTGCTGCAAAGAAACCCCTACTAAAGGACACCAATAAGAAGAAAATACTTGCTTGGGCCAAGTAAAATGAGCAATGGACATTAAACTGGTGAAAATTTGTCCTTTGGCCTGGAGTCCAAATTGGCGATTTTTGGTTCCAACCACCGTGTCTTTGTGAGACGCGGTGTGTGTGAACGGATGATCTCTGCATGTGTATTTCCCACCATACAGCATGGAGGAGGAGGTGATATGGTGTGGGGGTATGGCTACCACAGTATTGCATGCAGGGCTTAGTGGGACTATCATTTGTTTTTCAACAGGACAGTGACCCAACACACCTCCAGGCTGAGTAAGAGCTATTTTACCAAGAAGGAGTGTGATGGAGTGCTGCATCAAATGACCTTGCGTCCACAATCCCCCAACCTCAACCAAATTGAGATGGTTTGGGATGAGTCGGACTGCAGAGTTAAGGAAAAGCAGCCAACAAGTGCTCAGCATGTGTGGGAACTCCTTCAAGACTGTTGGAAAATAATTCCAGGTGAAGCTGGTTGAGAGAATACCAAGATTGTGCAAAGCTGTCATCAAGGCAAATGGTGGCTATTTGAAGAATATATTTTACTTGTTTAACACTTTTTTTCTTACTACGTAATTCCATATGTGTTATTTCATAGTTTTGATGTCTTCACTATTATTCTACAATGTAGAAAATAGTAAAAAAATAAAGTAAAAACCCTTGAATGAGTATATGTTCTAAAGTTTTTGACGGGTAGTATATATATTTGTATTAGTATATATATATATTTTTTCTGGGTGGTTGCAGCACCCTCAACACCCCTACTTCCCGTAGCTATGTCTGTCAGGGGGCATTTTGGGTACTGTTTAGTGCTTGAAAAATATATTTAAGAAAATCATGTAATCTGTTTTGGTGGTTGGATTTGGCTAGTTTTAGTGTCTGTTTTCGAATTTGTTCTCTATTTCTCCCTAGGTAGCAGGTATCAAAGGCATGCTGATCGCAAACAGGAGGCTAGACAACCAGGTGAAGACCTACATCACCTACAACAAGGGTCGTGATTGGCGGTTACTACAGGCCCCGGCGACAGACCTGGCTGGCAACGACATCCACTGTATACTGGTGAGTTATACTGAAGCTAACAGGGAAGGCTCATCGTTGTGGTGATCATACATGATCTAAGACTGCCTGAACTCTTTCATGTGCTTTCCTAGACCCAGATTAAACCTAGTCCAGGAGATTAAAAACACATACCCAATAGATAATCTCCAATGACAGTTTATTTTAATCCAGGAATATGTGTTCAGTTCCCTTCAAGTTATGTACATCAATGATAACAGTCGTGTTACATCACACACTCAAGGGAGTTTGCTTACTCATCTTAACTGAAAGGGAATTACTTTACGTAATCACATTTAAGCTATGATATCAAGATGAACTGTGTACACACTCCTTGTCATCTACAGTTCTTATTATTTTAGGTGCCCTATCTCTCCTTTCATCCCACGTAAAGGATGACTATGTAGACAAATAGGGGCGGCAGCATAGCCTAGTGGTTAGAGCGTTGGACTAGTAACCGGAAGGTTGCGAGTTCAAACCCCCGAGCTGACAAGGTACAAATCGTCGTTCTGCCCCTGAACAGGCAGTTAACCCACTGTTCCCAGGCCGTCATTGAAAATAAGAATATGTTCTTAACTGACTTGCCTAAAGGTAAAAAAAAATAAAAATAACTGTGAGACATTAGCAGTAAGTGTTCGTACTGTTTCAAAGCCAAGGGAGGCAATTGTGGGGGCTGTGCGCTGAGTGGGCGACAGGTTGAATATGATTGTGCATTTATGTGATATTTTAATTACAGATTATATTTGATTACCCTGTTAAATCCCATTGCCCTTGGTGTCCTTACAGCAATGTCATACTATGAATTGGCAAAGATGAAAGAGCAATTTCTTTTTTTTTGGGGGGCTCTTTGAACAGATATAATTGACTTTTGTTGTCGGCTCGCCCCTGACACTTGTTTCATTACTTTCTTTTTTATTTAACCTTTTTTTTTAACTAAGAAAGTCAGTTAAGAACAAATTCTTATTTACAATGACGAGGGCTGGGTACATTTAAAAATATATATATATAAGACAAAACACACATCACGACAAGAGAGACACCACAACGCTAAAGAAAGAGGGACCAAAGACAACAATATAACATGGCAGCAACACATAACAACACAGGATGGTAGCAACACAACATGACAACAACATGGTAGCTACACAACATGGCAGCAGCACTACATGGATGCAGCACAAAACATGTTGCAAACATTATTGGGCACAGACAGCAGCATAAAGGGCAGGAAGGTAGAGACAGCAATCCATCACACAAAGCAGCGACAACTGTCAATAAGAGTGTCCATGACTGATTCTTTGAATGAAGAGATTGAGATAAAACTGTCCAGTTTGCGTGTTTGTTGCAGCTCGTTCCAGTCGCTAGCTGCAGCGAACTGAAAAGACAAGTGACCCAGGGATATGTGTGCTTTGGGAACCTTTAACAGAGTGTGACTGGCGGAACGGGTGTTGTATGTGGAGGATGAGGGCTGCAGTAAATATCTCAGATAGGGGGGGAGTGAGGCCTAAGAGGGTTATATAAATAAGCATCAACCAGTAGGTCTTGTGACGGGTATACAGAGATTACCAGTTTACAGGGGAGTATAGAGTGCAGTGATGTGTTCTATAAAGGGCATTGGTGGCAAATCTGATGAGAGCAACTTTACCTGTCGATCTATAAATTATGTCTCCGTAATCTAGCAAAGGTAGGATGGTCATATGAATCAGGGTTATTTTTCAGCTGGGGTGAAAGAGGAGCGATGATGATAGAGGAAACCAAGTCTAGATTAAACTTTAGCCTGCAGCTTTGATATGTGCCAAGATATTCTCTCAAGTACTTGTATGAGGTGACTACCTCAAGCTCTAAACCCTCAGAGGTAGTAATCACAACTGTGGGGAGAGGGGCATCCTTCGAACAAAAACACATGACCTTCGTTTTGGAGGTGTTCAGAACAAGATTAAGGTTAGAGAAAGCTTGTTGGACACTAAGAAAGGTTTGTTGTCGAGTGTTTCACACAAAATCCGGTGAGGGGGCAGGTGAGCATAAGACTGTATTAGCTGCATATAAATGGCTGAAAGAGCGTCCCACTGCCTGAGCTATGTTGTTATTGTAAATTGAGAAGAGCATGGGGCCTAGGATCGAGCATTGGGGTGCTCCCTTGGTGACAGGCAGTGGCTGAGACAGCTAACTGTATACACTGCACTCCTTGAGAGAAGTAGTTAGCAAACCAGGCCCACAAGAATGGAATAGTCTACCGTATCAAAAGCTTTGTCCAAGTCAATAAAAATAGCAGCACAGCATTGCTTAGAATCAAGGGCAATAGTGACATCATTGAGGACCTTTAAGGTTGCAAGTGACACATCCATAACCTGAGCAGAAACCAGATTGCATACCAGAGAGAATACTATAGACATCAAGAAAGCCAGTCAGTGGATTATTGTCAAGTTTTTTTCAACACTTTTGATAAACAGGGCAAAATAGAAATAAGCATAAAACAGTTAGGATCAGCTTGATCAACCCCTTTAAATAAAGGACTCGCTGTGGCTGCCTTCAAAGCAATGGGAACCTCCCCCGAGAGGAGAGACAGGTTAAAAAGGTCAGAGATGGGCTTGGCGATTATAGGGTAGAAAGATAAAAATAGAAAGGGTCTAAACCATCTGACTCGGATGTGTTTTTGGGGTCAAGTTTTTAAGGAGCTCCTTTAGCACCTTGGACTCTGACAGCCTGCAAGGAGAAACTTTGTAGTGGGGCGGGGGAGAAAGAGGGAGGAGTATCGGGCCTTGTCGCATTAGTTGGGGTGGGAGATGTGGAAATGTTGGACGGGCAAGGAGGCATGGCTGAGTCAAATCGGAATCCTGACTTAATGAAGTGGTGATTAAAGAGCCATGTGCTTCTTGTCAGTAACAACCACATCATCTGCAATAAGGGAGAAGGCAGCTGTGAGGAGGAGGGTTTATTCTGCAGGTCATTTTCTTTATGGGGGCATGTTTGTTAACAATACCACTGAAAATATCTAAAATCAAGGTCCAAGTGTCTTCAACAGAGGGGGATCAAGCTGATTCTATTCCAATTTACAGAGGTCAGGTCATGAAGTAAGGCTTGCTCATTACATTTTGTTAGCAAGTGTATATGCCCTTGATTCTAAGAACATATTGTACAGCAATTTCAATCAGGTAACATGAATAGAAAGCCGGCAAGAGGTGGTCAGAAGAGGACGGGAGGCCAAAAGTCTGTGTAACCAATAGAGAGAGTCAGAGTCCTGAGTGTGGGAACAAACATAGTCTGTCCCACGGTTGGGCAAACAAGAAAGTTCACAGTCAACAAAGCATGCAGGAGTCATGAGTTAAATAGAAAAATAGCTAAATGCACAAGAAAAAAAATATAACAACTTGGGGCTAGCCATTGTAAGTTCAGAGTCATTTGCCCCAACAGTACGTGTGAGGTGGGGGTACCTGTACCAGACAGGGGAGACAGGCCAGGGCGAACAGATCTCCAGGTAGAATCCAGGCAGCAGTGCAGCAGGTAGTGGGAGTAGATGTCACACCTACTTGGGAGAAGCATTCATTTCTGGAGGCAGATTTCTTGTAGAAAATACCAGTGGATGATCTCTGAACAGTGGGAGGGGGCTTCAAATGCATCTGGATGTAGGTGGGGGAACCTGTGAGACTCCTGCCATTTGTTTGACTTAAAGGCTTTGACACCTCTCACTTCACACCTCAGTGCTCATTGAAGTTGTTTCAGGTCCGTCTCAGTCCCAGGCCAGATGGTCTCTGCTGTTTGTTTGCCAGGGCACTCTCTGTACAGCTTGGAAAGATGAATCATTGGTTGTAATAATCCTTCCAGGAAATGTTGTCCAAAATTAGGTTGTAGGTTTGGAGTTTTGAATCTGGAGTGAAGGTTATGCTGTGGAGGGTAGCATCCTGTATAGGTCCCTGAGAAATAATCCACGTTTGTGTAACTCCAAATCTATCTTTTTTTGTAAAATAAAACATGTTGACAAATGTGAGCGCTCACATGCAGCGTCTCCTTCTCTCTCCCTCTCTCCCTTGACTTAATGATTTTATGTAAAGTCCCTCCCTGTATTAATGACTGATAACGACAATTAAGATAAACCATGGAGAGGCAGTACGTTTTTTTCAGAGTGAGGCTTTGGGAATTTTCTTACTTGTTTAGTTTGATTCATGTTTTGTTAACCAAATATAGTTTGTTGTATAGTTAACTGCCTATGTTAGCATTGCTATTAGAATCTGGTGTAAATGTAACACACTGGTAGACTTCAGAATTCAAAAGATTCTATTAAGCTCTATCTTCAGGCTTTCTGAGATGAAAGCTTAATAAAGACCGCATGGCAGCTTTTCTTTTTCTTATCTAAAGGACCTTCTCTTGAAATCAAAAGCACATGCTTTGTGCACCTTTTAAAGATCAACCCTGTAGTGTTCTATGTAACACTGGGGATTTGATTGACCAGTGTATAATGGCTCCGTCAAATATAATGGACTGTCTGTCATTTCTCAGCCCTTCTGTTCGCTCCATCTCCAACTGCAGACGTCTGAAAACCCCTACCTGTCAGGCAGCATATCAACCAAGGCCTCAGCACCGGGAATCATAGTGGCCACAGGTGAGAGAATACAGAATGAACATTTGATAGATAACATTCGATTAGATTACCTTATTGTCCACTTATGTGAAAATGTATTTGGCTGAATAGAGAGACATCTGTTCAATTTAGGTAATGGTACAAAAGGAGAATAGCTGTCTTTCCTTTCCAGGTCAGTTCTGAAATTGCATTTGATTGTGAATATTATGATGGCTATACAATCCCTAACATTACTGATAGGGATATGCAAGCCCTGCTATAAACAACTCATCTTCAACTGTGTGGGAAAATATTGTATCTTAGCAAAAACCACAAAAATGGCCTACATCCATGAATATGCTTTCTTGATCTCTGTCCTCAAACAATATTTGCCCTGTCCCCTCCTCCTATCCTCAAATCTCTTACTGGATCTGTGAGATCCCTAAGCCACTGTGAGCCTGTATAAATGTATTGAATATGTCCAGAGACACACTATAGTACTTTTGATGTTGTCCTTACTGACATTTTGGTGATACAAAGTCACCCGGTTTATTTAAGTGGGCCAGTGCAGACTGAGGACACAACATATTATGTTTGGTGACCCTGACAAACACGATGCAGCTCAACACTCACGCCTGACACTGAACAGTGGATGGGAGATATCACAAAGGCATCAACAAAGTGGAGAGATATGCTCAGAGATTAACATGTTACATCATTGCTTAAGAAAAACTGAGCAACATCCATCTAAGCATGAATGGTTGTTCTTCTCTGCTCTGCATCTATTCTTCATTGTAATTGACACCATCTTCACATTTTCAGCATCATTTGAATATTTAACTAATGCTTTGTTGCATTTTTATCACAGGGAATATTGGGTCTGACCTGTCGTACAATAACGTTGGAATGTTCATCTCATCTGATGCTGGTAACAACTGGAGACAGGTGAGTTTAGGCTGAATTTGGGGGTAAAAGCTAAGGTATTCTCTTCTCAGGCATTCTAATAATATATTTTAATATTGTAGTTTGGAGAATAAGTATTTTGTACTGCTGTCTCTGCCTTTTGACCAAAAGGTGTTTTGAGACTCAGTATTCAGCTAGATGTGTACAAGGTAATTGTATGTAAATCATATATTATATTGAATTGCCTGTGTGTCCTCTCAGATATTCGAGGAGGAACACAACGTCTGGTTTCTGGATAAAGGAGGAGCCCTTGTCGCTGTGAAACAACCAACCGTCCCCACTAGACATTTACAGTAGGTTTAAATCTAATTCAGTGTTCAGATAAATGTATCTCTGTAAACTGGTTGCTATAACATGTTAGTACTTCTATTGATGTCAAGAAAACTTTTTTAATGTTTATATATGATTAAAGGCAGTATTCAAGGTTTGAACAACTTGCAAAGCACAAACATATGCAATAAAGATACAAACATGTTGTCAAAAAAAACTAAATTGGGGGAAAGTGTTTTTCTTCACCAAGTCCCCCTGTTAGTACTTTTAACACTGACCATTCTATTGTAAATTGGAGCACCCACGTTTTGCCTCAGTTAAGACCAACACAACTGAAACCACATCTCTATTCTTATATCACTTTAGAAAAACATTTAGAAGGTACTTTTAGCACCAAGGTGTGCAGGATTCCTTCCTTCCTGGTTGTGTCTCCTAGATTATTTAAGTGCACTAGTGGAGGAAAGGAACACAGTAGAAGCCCTCATATCAAACCAGGTTTCAAATAGTATTGTTTTCTTTCAGCATTTAATTGAAACATTTAATTGTCTCAGACGGATGGGGTTTGCACTTTTGGGCCAATTTCATTGGAACCATTAGGCCAGGTAACGGGCAGCTAAAGTATTTGAAAGATGGCAAATGCTATTTGAACCCAGGCAAGTGCTGTAGGAACCAATCCCCCCCCCTCTCTCTCTCTCTCTCTGTCTCTCTCTCTGTCTCTGTCTCTGTCTCTTCTCTCTCTCTCTCTCTCTCTCTCTCTCTCTCTCTCTCTCTCTCTCTCTCTCTCTCTCTCTCTCTCTCTCTCTCTCTCTCTCCTCTGTCTCTCCCTCTCCCTCTCTCCTCTCCTCTCCCTCTCCCTCTGTCTCTCTCCCTCTCCCTCTCTCTCTCTCCCTCTCCCTCTCCCTCTCTCCCTCTCTCCCTCCCTCTCCCTCTCCCTCTCCCTCTCCCTCTCCCTCTCCCTCTCCCCTCCCTCCCTCTCCTCTCCGTCTCCGTCTCTGTCTCTGTCTCTGTCTCTGTCTCTGTCTCTCTCTCTCTCTC
Source organism: Oncorhynchus keta (assembly GCF_023373465.1). Classification (NCBI taxonomy): domain Eukaryota; kingdom Metazoa; phylum Chordata; class Actinopteri; order Salmoniformes; family Salmonidae; genus Oncorhynchus; species Oncorhynchus keta. The sequence goes on along the minus strand of NC_068430.1, from coordinate 69,364,521 downwards.
TCTCTCTGTCTCTGTCTCTGTCTCTGTCTCTCTCTCTCTCTCTATCTCTCTCTCTCTCTGTCTCTCTCTCTGTCTCTGTCTCTGTCTCTGTCTCTGTCTCTGTCTCTGTCTCTGTCTCTGTCTCTCTCTCTCTCTCTGTCTCTGTCTCTCTCTCTCTCTCTGTCTCTGTCTCTGTCTCTGTCTCTGTCTCTCTCTCTCTCTCTCTCTCTGTCTCTGTCTCTGTCTCTGTCTCTGTCTCTGTTCTCTCACTCTCCTCCCAGCTAGTGTAACATTTCCTGACCCTCGTATCCTCCTAATAGAGGCGTATAAATGCTTTGTCTGTTGTCTGAGTTTATAGCCAGATGAATGCATGCTGACTGACGGAGGTTTAGATGGAAGCTGCAACAAGGGGGCTGCTGCTTCTTGCATCCTAGAGCAAGACTGTGCATTGTTGAGTGTTGTTCCCAACCTTGTCACACACAGTACTCCAGTGTTCTCACATCTGAAGTGATGTTGATGAGATGTCAGAATCAATAGAGAACAGGCCTGGAGGATGAAAGTTGGCCAATCTCTTTTTTTATTTATTTATTTGTCTCCCCACACCTCTCCGCCCCTGTTTTGTAGTCGTTAGAACATGAAACAGTTCTATTCTGGTTTGTTTTGTGTGTTGTGTTTTTCCTTCTACATCACTTCACTGTAGACTGTTAGTAAACTCAAGACCTATGACGTTGTTGTTTTCTCTTCAAGTTGTTCTACCTCCACGCTTTGTTGTCAAACACAGTTCTGTTGTTTTATTCTTCTTCTATTCAACAGAACGTTTGTTAACTGTAGTCAATTAGACCCAACCTGAGATTCAGCGACTGACTGTCTATGGAGACGACTCACTCCAATGATCTTCCATGAACCCAGTTGACACACTGTAAATGAGAGCATCAGGGCTCGTATTCAAAGTAGCAATGCTGATTTAGGATCAGATCCCACTGGTCTGTATAATCTCATTCCTTATGATCTAAAAGGTCAAATTGATCCTAGATCAACACTCCAAGTCAGAATTACGAATATGGGCCTTGTTGTTACTGCCAGTCTGAGATGTGAATGGTTGCATCACAAATGACACCCTTTTTCCTAGTAGACTTCAGTACTTTAGACCAGAGCCCTATAGGATTCATTCAATGTGTTATTGTGTTGTGACTCTGTTACAGGATCAGTTTTGATGAGGGGCGGCAGTGGACCAGACACAGCTTCTCCTTGGTGCCTCTGTTTGTGGACGGGATGCTGGTGGAGGCCGGGACAGAGAACCAGATCATGACGTGAGTCGGGACAATAGAGTAATCGAGGGAAGACGCGCCGTGATGAATGATCTATAGACGGGGGATGGCATTCTTTTGTCCTCTGTAGGAAGTCTTAGAGAGATGGAGAAAAGGAGGGATTTAATTTTTCTGTCTTCCATTGCTTTGGGACTCTGTTCCTTTTGGTGAAGGGGATGAGATGGATGAGATGAATTTGTCTCCTTCTCGTTCTCTTGGGAACCCTGTTCCTCTTGGAGGGAAGATATGAGGGGATGGGGAGGAATTTTAATTCAACGAATGCTGATGTCTCGTCTTTATTAACAGACGTTTAAATGGGAGAAAATATTTGATTCATAAGGGTTGTCAGTTTGTTAGCTTAGGACTGATTTCCCCATTTGATTGACATTTAACTAGGAAAATGTAATTACTCATAGACTTAATGTAATTGGTGAAAACTTGTAGCGCTGAAAACCCTTGTCGAGTTATATTAACTTGTGTATCTATCCTTTGGTTTCTCAAGGTTTTTTGGACATTTCAGCCATAGGTCTGAGTGGCAGCTTATCAAGATAGACTACAAGTCCATCTTCAACAGGAAATGTACAGAAGGAGACTATCAGACGTGGCACCTTCACAACAAGGTAAGAGCTCTTAAACAGGGAGTCGGTCCAACTTATCAATATGTGACCTTGTTACCACATAACAATGAATTTACATGGTAGTTAGGCACTGTACATTATTTATAATGACAATACCTGGAGAAAATCAGACCTCTCTGAAATGAAAATGGATGGCCCTTCCTTCAGTAAAATATATTTTTAATGGTAAAAATAAAAAACGTGGCCCTCCCCTATACCCAAAATAATAATAAAAACATAAAGTGGACAGCAGAGAACATGAAAACCATTTAACATCACTCATAGGACAGAACAGAGCCTTTGTATTGCAGTTTTAGAAACCGTTCTTCATTTTATTAGATGGCAAAGTAGCTAGAAAGTTGTGCGTTCAAAGACTACCGTGGACAAGGGTAGCGGTGAAAATATATCAAATAAGCACTGAATGAATCTATAAATTTATTTTGCTTTCCCCAAAAAAAGCCTTTTTATTAACACATTTCATGCAATTCTACATAATTTTACATGACTGGAGATGACTAAGGTATTTTGAAATAGTAAAATAGAGCATGACAGCGAATGAGCGCATGCTGCAGCACTAGAGACGTTTTGATTTCTCTACAGGCTATTGTTAAAAATAGAGGATAGTCCATGTCTGCAACAGTGCTAAAGTTGTCTATCAACTGTAAAAGGTGAGCACAACAGAACCAGTTACAACTGAAGTACATGATCATCAATTCATTTGAGAAAAAGCCGTTAGTTGTTTAACACAGCAAAAATATATATATATTTTGGGAAACTATCATTTTGGGAAACTATCATTTTCTATTTCATTCCATGATATTATCAGGAATCTTGGTAAGACCCAAGTGCAGACTGTGTGAGGGAACAATGTTAATTGTAACAACAGGGGCAGGCAGACAACAGGTCAAGGCAGGCAGGGGTCGATAATCCAGAGGAGAGGCCAAGGTACAGGACGGCAGGCAGGCTCAGGGTCAGGTCAGGCAGGGGTCGATAATCCAGAGTAGAGGCCAAGGTACAGGACGGCAGTCAGGGTCAGGTCAGGCAGGGGTCGATAATAAGGTACAGGACGGCAGGCAGGCTCAGGGTCAGGTCAGGCAGGGGTCGATAATCCAGAGGAGAGGCCAAGGTACAGGACGGCAGGCAGGCTCAGGGTCAGGTCAGGCAGGGGTCGATAATCCAGAGTAGAGGCCAAGGTACAGGACGGCAGTCAGGGTCAGGTCAGGCAGGGGTCGATAATCCAGAGGAGAGGCCAAGGTACAGGACGGCAGGCAGGGTCAGGTCAGGCAGGGGTCGATAATCCAGAGGAGAGGCCAAGGTACAGGACGGCAGGCAGGCTCAGGGTCAGGTCAGGCAGGGGTCGATAATCCAGAGTAGAGGCCAAGGTACAGGACGGCAGGCAGGCTCAGGGTCAGGTCAGGCAGGGGTCGATAATCCAGAGGAGAGGCCAAGGTACAGGACGGCAGGCAGGCTCAGGGTCAGGTCAGGCAGGGGTCGATAATCCAGAGGAGAGGCCAAGGTACAGGACGGCAGGCAGGCTCAGGGTCAGGTCAGGCAGGGGTCGATAATCCAGAGGAGAGGCCAAGGTACAGGACGGCAGGCAGGCTCAGGGTCAGAGACAGGCAGTGGTCAGGCGGGCGGGTACAGGATCAGGACAGACAAGGGTCAAAAACCAGGAGGATGAGAAAAAGAGTGACTAGGGAATAACAGGAGCTGAGACAAAATGCTGGTAGGCTTGAACAAACAAGATGAACTGGACAAGAAGAACTGGCACAGACAGACAGAAAACCTAGGTATAAATAACCAGAGGATAACTGGGGAAGGTGGGTGACACCTGGAGGGGGTGGAGACAAGCACAAGGACAGGTAAAACAGATCAGGGAGTGACAGATATTGTTGCTGCAAAATAGATTTGTGTAGACTGTGATTAGGGCATGGATTATAAGAGCACCTGCTGGGCTAAAATAGCTCACCTCATGAACCTCAAACCACAGACTAGTCAAACTCGTGTTTCTATTTAATTCAAAATAATGTATCTTATTTCATTTTATACAGCCTAAATCAAAACGTACTATATAGGCATGTTGGTGAAGTGCTGTTGTTGATGTGTTGTTAAAATGCTGTGCACCTGCCAGCCTGTAGCGTGTCACAAATGTTTCTCAATTAATTTCCTAAATGATAGGCTAAAGCCTGGAAATAATAATCATTTAACAATAATACATTATTGTTCCTTCTTAAGCGACCTGGCTTGCTGCCGACTGCTGCTAGCCTGTTGGAATGTAGAACGTCAATTGATAGACAGAATCACACATTACTTCCCAAAGAAAGTACTTTTTTTTTGTCTCCATGGTTGTAGAAGGTAGCAGGCTCTACATGTCATAGAGACAAACCACAGATATCCCATATGCATCAGTCTCTTCTTTCCCCAGCATTTTACAGCTTGTTTCTAGCATGAAGAATTGTGGATTAAAGTGTCCTTACAATATCACTTTATATCATCAGGTCCATACACTTTTATTTCCAAAGTAACAAGCTAACAAGGGGGTAGGCCTATGCTTTTAGCCATTTTCTTTAATTAACAAACGCTACAATACCCTCAAATACCCCCTGAATTCGAGCCCTGGTTTTAACTTAACATACCAAGCTCTCCACTGACACTGAGATATTTAAGGAGTGTAATGGTGACTGAAGGAAATGGCCGACAAAGTCTATGGAAGGTAGACTATAATTTCATCTGTCAAACAGGTAGGCCTACCTCTTATTTCTTGAATAGGAAGAAATAGGCTTCAACACAAAACCCTCTTGTTGTTAGAAGCCTAAAGTAAAATTAAACTGCTGCCACTTCATCGTAATGTAAGTTACGTAAATTACTTGAATATGGCTTATTGTGAGGTCAATAACTCTGATAAATAGCTTCATTATGGGCAACAAAACATATGTTTTTTTATTAAAATCAAATCTATCAGTAGCAAGTTCCCCTCGGGTCTTCCTTTTCATCTTCGTTCTCTCCCTCTCAAACTGAACAGGGCATCAGTAGACCTCGTCTGCACACACATATATATACTCTTTTGGAGAAAAAAACAAGAATGGAATAAGTCTTTGACTCGCCTCTTGAAGTGCCACCTTACACAGCACAGTAATTTGTTAGGCAGCATAAAAGTGTTTACATCAGCAAGAGCAGGGCTAGCCGGGGCTCATGATTGGACACGCCTATCCATTGCAGTGTGTAATGCAGTCTAACCTAATTTTATATACATCGTTCCAGCAGCTCAAAAACTCAGGAGGGAAGTACATTTTCTAAGAAATATAACTTTGCCCTGTGCTTCTCCTAGCATACTCTTCATAGAGCCTAGGCTTATAGCATATAGTATAGTCTATGGATCATTTTATTGAGACCACAGTAGTGGCACTTGATATTGCTCGCCTAGCAGAGAATCATGGATGAGGGGCATCATTGGGCACACATTGAGATAGTATAATAAGCAACTAATTCTCAAAACCTGAGCAATTTGACATTTAATCAATTACAAATTACCTGACCCTCCCCTGGCCAAAATGTTTTTAAAAAACATAAGAAACCCTCCCCCTGACTGATATTAAAAAATGACCCTCCCCATGACCCTCCCCCATTTTCCTCCAGGTACCAATGTTTTTACAAGGTAGATGCAGTGTACTTACAGCGTTTGGGTAGTTCCAATAAGCTCAATAGGTTAACATAATAATGGTTTGACTTGCTGTTCTATGTTAATTTGACATTTGAAAATGATATAATGTAATCCCATGTGCGTTCACTATATGGATTAATATCCTGTATGTGTTTCACAGGGCGAGCCGTGTGTGATGGGCCAGAAACAGATCTATATGAAACGCAGACCAGGAAACTATTGCATGCTGGGAAAAGACTACGCCAAAGTCCTCTCTGCTGAGTCGTGTATCTGTCGGGCCCACGACTTTGAATGGTAATTATAGTATACTAGTATATTAACTCACAATTGCAGTAAAATAGAAGACATGAAAACATGTCCTTTTATCTCAAATCTAAACATGAGTAGATCAACAGAGGTTTCATTGTCCATAAAAGAGAGATACATGTTGTATGTTGTCCCATTTAAGTCATTTTTGGATTTATTACACTATTTCAGGATCCCATTAATTTGGTTCATTTTCTGTGTCAGTGCTCCAATTATCAGATATTTTGGGGAATAATTTGCTCCCAACGTCTGTCTCTCTGGCTGAGCTCGTTTTGCTATTTTTGTAATAAAGTAGAGAAGATGAAGGGTGTTAATAGGACTGTAGGTTGCTGTTGTTTTTTGTCTTCTAAAGGCAGGGAAGAGAAAAGGAAAGATACGTTTGTATATAAATGCCAGCGGTGTCAGGTAAAACTGTATGAGTTTTAATTAGAATCCATTCATCTCCAGGGATAGTTGTTTTTCATTATTTTATGATACAGTTCACAAATGTCCTGACCACGTGGCCTCTCTCTCTCTCTCTCTATATATATATATATATATATATATATATATATATATATTTCTACAGCTGGTGACAGAGACAGTGAAATGCAAAAATTAAAAAACAATCTCGTTGAGAAACTTCAACGTTCAGAGTGAACAACAATAAAACTTTTAATTAACTTTGAAGTGTACACAAAAGTCAAGGTCTGAAATGTTTACTGATTCCGTAAAGCATAATAGGGTGACACTGCACCGGCACGTTGTTCTGTTGGGCTGTGAACAAAAGGTCCAGGGGTTGATTCCAAAGTGGGACAATGACGAGACTGAAACCAGAGGTTATAAACTGAGCAAAAATATGCAACAATTTCAAATAATTTACTGAGTTGTAGTTCAAATGAGGAAATCAGTCAATTGAAATAAATTCATTAGGCCAGAATCTATAGATTTCACATGAAGCATCTGTTGGTCAGATAACTTAAAATAAATTGCCCTCACAGTGGGCCTCAGGATCTCATCACAGTATTTCTGTGCATTCAAATTGCCATCGATAAAATGCACTTGTGTTTGTTGTCTATAGCTTATGCCTACCCATACCATAACAGTCCAGCTTCCATGGGGGCGCAATGTTCACAACGTTGACAGCAAACCGCTTGCCCACACAATGACAAACATGCGGTCTGTGGTTGTGAGGCCAGTTGGACATACTGACAAATTCTCTAAAACCATGTTGGAGGTGGCTTATGCTAGAGCAACAAATATTAAATTCTCTGACAAAAGATCTGGTGGACTTTCCTGCAGTCAGCATGACAATTGCACAATATCGCAAAACTTGAGACATCTGTGGCATTGTGTTGTGTGACAAAACTGCACATTTTAGAGTGTCCTTTTATTGTCTACATCACAAGGTGCACCTGTGTAATTATCATGCTGTTTAATCAGTTTCTTGATATGCCACACTTGTCAGGTGGATGGATTATCTTGGCAGGAGAAATTCTCACTAACAGCGAAATAGTATTGGTGTACCTATGGAACATTTCTGGGGATCCTTTATTTCAGCTCATGAAACATTGGACCTACACTTAATGTGTTGTATTTGTATTTTGTTCAGGGTAGATGCATAGATATAACACTTGATATGTTATATTAATAATAAGTGAGGAGAGATTAGTATTAATGTGTAACCAAAACACGCTGGGAGTCTCCACGACTATAATGTACTAAACTGGACACCATACTTTTCTGTGACTTACTGGAAAGAAATGTGATCTTTGCATTACCAAGGCTGTGATTCAGTGGTGCGTTAATGTCCTTAACCTAACACTGTACCTTCATTGGACTCACTTGGTCCCTTATAACTATTATCCCGACCAACCATAACACCATAATTTCACTTGACAGCCTGTCAATAAATTGGGGGAGGTTCCTAATCACACTGAGGCCAGACCAGGCCATAGGTAGTCCTAGACGGACCTCAGGCTTTGTTGCATCCTATTAGTTCTGGCTAGGTAATTAATTGATAAATCAATGACAGCGTCATTATTAGAATGGGCACTTGCCTAACCTGCTTTGCCCGATGTAAATCACTTTGTGAATGGGAGGTAGCTAACATCAGCAGTTGGAAGTCAGCCAACCCTGACCTGGCTGGCTGTGTTGACATGGAGTCCCCCAGGGCTCAGTCTTCCTACCTCTGCTGATCTGGAGCTTTTGTCAACCGCAGCCCAATCAATATATAATAATTATGGGTTGCAATGCAAAAAATATCTATTATATGTATCGTGCTGAGGGGATAGGAACAATTAGCTGTAACATAACACAGTAATACCGTATGTCCTTTGGATCAAAATCAAATCAAATTGTATTTATCACTTGCTTCGTAAACAGCAGGTGTAGACTAACAGTGAAATGCTTATTTTTACGGGCCCTTTCCAACAATGCAGAGAAAAACATTGAAAAAGAATAATAAATACACAATGAGTAACGATAACTTGGCTATATATACGGGGTACCAGTACCAAGTTGATGTGCAGATGTATGAGGTAATTTAGGTAGATATGTACATAAATGAAAAGCCAACTGACATTTATTCCTGAGGTGCTGATCTGATGCACCCTCTACAACCCTGCTGTTCATCTATGAACATTTGAACATCTTGGCCATGTTCTGTTATAATCTCCACCCGGCACAGCCAGAAGAGGACTGGCCACCCCTCATAGTCCGGTTCCTCTCTAGGTTTCAGCCTTTCTAGGGAGTTCTTCCTAGCCACCGTGCTTCTGCACCTGCATTGCTTACTGTTTGGGGTTTTAGGATGGGTTTCTGTACAGCACATTACGACATCAGCTGATGTAAAAAGGGCTTTATAAATACATTTGATTGATATACAGTAGGTAGAGGTACCGTGTTGATGTTGATCACATTCTGTATGTGATTTGTTATAGTGATTATGGCTATGAACGGCGTAGAGAAGGGAACTGTCTACCAGCGTTCTGGTTCAACCCAGCTGTTGTATCAAGGAGCTGCAGCCAAGGACAGAATTACCTCAACAGCACAGGGTGAGTTGCACATAAGGACACTATTTTGTAGCGTTTCTATGTTGTCTATTCTAAGTGAAGGCAACCCTGCTGTATATTTCTGCTCAATGAAAGGTCAAATATTTGTCCTTTAATGTTTTCCATTTAATTTTGTAAAACATTATGATGGTTATAATATGATCCATGTTAAAAAGCCTGAATAGGTATCACACATATCAAAAGAGAGGTACAAAAACACATTAAAACTTACAGTGGCTACAGTATCTCTCTGTATAGGTTGGCCAATGCTTATCATCTTCCCATCTTCCCACTGTAATGAAACACTGTCAGGGTGTCACACCCTCTGGCACGGCTTCTAGTGTGAATAGTGATATTGGCTTTTTAGACCTGAGTCATTTACCAGACAGTAGATCTATACTGCGTGAGATGGTGCACTTCTGAGAGCTACAAAGCACTTTCAGGAATCCTAGGACACAGATTAGGACGTCTCAGGATGGCTAAGGTCTGAGGAGAACGGTACATCCTTCATTCATGCATTCGCTTCCCCAAGGTTAAAAGTCAAGTTTTGTCTCGGAGTCAGTAAGCATGTTCGAGTTTTGTCAGTGTGAAATTAATCTTTTAATTAGGGATCACTAAGCATTTTTAAGATTAGTCAAAGAATAGCAAGTCTTGTTTACTAGCTCGGTCACTTCCGCAATCACTTTGAGGTTAAAAATACATTTTTTGCAATTTCTTGTCAAGCCTCATTGATGAATATGACCAATACCTTAGCCTTGTTAACTAGTAGTGTCATGAAGCCATAACCTCAGTAAACTATACTAAACATGTACTAAATCATTCAAATGGTATCTTCTTAAGGTACCGAAAAGTAGTGTCCAACAACTGCATCAAGGGAGTCAAGGACATGTACACACCCAGGAAGCAGATGTGTCCCAACAGGGCTCCAAAAGGCCTTTCTCTCTCCACCAGAGAGGGCAAGCTTACTGCCAACCTGCACACCAACGTCACCTTCCTGGTGCATCTGGATGAGGTAGCACTGGGCCAAAAGCCAAAATGGCCTCCTTTTTGTATATCATTCTTATGGGCCTGTAGGAGCCCAAATGGATGCATTTGTATGCATCACTGTTATGAGTTGCATTGATTTTCACTTTAAGCCATGAAATGAAAAATCTGTGTTTTGTATTGCTATGCATGGTTGTAAAAGTAGTCCTAGCATGTGGTGCACAACTCACTCACTCTAGGCCTGTTACTGAGTGAAATATGGATTTTTCTCCAGACATATGCCTACAATTATTTCCCTGTTATATTATCCCATACACACCAACTGCTGAAAGTGTAATAGTAACTTGCAACACAACATCACCCACACACAGCTACAGGCCCCAAGCACAGAGCTGAGAGACAGAGTCAGAGCTAAAGACCTTAGAGAGAGATGCACCCCTGGAGACCCTGTTATAGAGTGATAAACTCAGAGTAGCCTCCTTCTAGGGCCAGGGCCTTGCCTCGCTCCCCTCACTCCTTAGACACTGTTCAACCACCTCACATTAAATTCAGGTGGAAAAGGTGCGGTAGTGCTCTGCTCGGTGCGGCGGTGCTTTCCCCCTGCACTGCAGCTAAGAAGTAAGTGTCTCTCCCACAAGTTCTCCCCCGGGCCCAGCTGTCATATTACAGTGTGATGAGTTGAGGAAATTATAATTGATTTAGTTAATTAAGAGTGTCACGGCCGTTGTTAGAAAATGACCACGGTGCAGAGTGGTGAGCGTACATATCTTTTTATTTTATATAATGACGCCAACAAAACAAGAAATAAAGAAACCACCGTAAAGCTTAACAGGGCTTTAGAGCCCCTAACAAAGATAACTACCCACAAAGACAGGTGGGAAAAGGAGCTGCCTAAGTGTGGTTCCAAATCAGAGACAATGATAGACAGCTGTCCCTGATTGAGAACCATACCCGACCAAAACATAGAAATACAACACATAGAAAATAGAACATAGAATGCCCACCCCACATCACTCCCTGACCTAACCAAATAGAGAAATAAAACAGCTCTCTAAGGTCAGGGCGTGACAAAGAGAGGCATCCTCTGATAAGTGAGACATATGCCATGTGGTCAAAAAGTTTCCGTCCCAAAATAATTAAAAACGACTATCACACGAGACTAATGGAGGTGATGGTGTCGGGTCTTATGCATTAGGAAAATCCTTCGCTCCTTTTGAATTCAGACTTTAATTTATTTTCATGAAGCCCAAGATGGTAGACTTTCTTGGGGAGAGCAAATGGGCCTAAATATTTAATTTGTGGTACTGCTGGGTAGTAAACATGGCGGTTCAGAAAAATAAAAATTAAGGAGGGAGGTGGAAGAAAGTTTGATGTTTTGAGATAGGGATGAGATCTGTAGTGTCACACGTCAAGGTTTCATTATCCCAAAGTGACCTTATAGCATTTCATGTGTACACCAACCAGATTTACTCAACATTAGCATGTCATGTTTACACCAAACATATTTACCCAACATTAGCTACATTATAGCATGTAATGTGTACACCAACCAGAACCAATGGAATAGTCCCAAAGGTGCAAATCCATCCATCTAGTTCTCCAGGCAGGCTCAATCAAACGCTCAAAGCATTTGAAAGAAAGTGAAAACTATTTGAACCCAGGTATGACACACCATCAACATGACAGCACTGACATCACACCGTTTATACCATCCTTTGTGTGTTGACATTCACCTGAACAATAGTCCTGTTCACAGTCCTGTGTTTGGACCTGAACTAACAAAACCCATTATTGTCAACCAGCACTGCTGTCCAGACCATGACACTTACCCTATTATGCATTTTGGATTTGGAGGCCCTCTGAGTCACACATGGAGCCATGGACACAAAGCTTGACATTTAGCCAGTAGGCCAGCATCAGTCTCATGCAGATTTACTAGCGATCCCAGGACACCTCGATAGAGAACTAGAAGTGTCCAGAGAAAGTGAACAGAGGACACCAACAGAATCCTGAATGACATCGGTGCCACTACAGTTCCACACAATAGCTGTCACTGTTATCCCTTTTCTTCCATTCTATTCTGCCTTTCTTTATTTGGCTTATCCATAGTTTATCAATTTCAGTGTACAATGGTGTGAAATATACCCCCAGAAGCTTTCTCCTGTTTTCATACTCTGCTGTGCTTGAAAATAAATTAAACGGATAGTGAATAAGGAGAGAGAGAGACACACACACCTCATTTTAGGTAACAGGCAAACACACTGCTCTCACAGTGGGGCAGAATGTGATGCAACCCCAATGTTGGGCTTGTGCTGACTGCGAATGTAGCCCAGCAGCCTGTTGACTAGTGTACCTGCCACCCTACTGTCTCTTGATTACAACACTGCTTCAACCTCCCTGTGGTTCTCTCTCCATCACACACACACTCACCACAGGGACTCATTTCAGACTCAGGATGCACACTGATGTAGAGGTGTCACAACACAATCTGTTGGACTTCTGACAGAAACAGACAATGATGTCCTGCCTGGGCCCATGCATGCTTACTGAATGGTACTGTGGATTTGAGGCATTGTATTGAACCCCATTTTTAAAAAACATTTATTTAACTAGGCAAGTCAGTTAAGAAAATATTCCTATTTATAATGACGGCCTACCAGGGAACAGTGGTTTAACTGCCTTATTCAGGGCCAGAATGACATAATTTTACTTTGTCCGCTCAGGATTCGATCCAGCACACTTTTGGTTAACGGCCCAACACTCTAACAACTAGGCTACCTGCCGCCACAAAACAATGACATGCATTTAAGTCTAGAATAAACAAAGTACAACTATCTAGCTGGGCTCTGAAATACAATGGAATTGTTACATATATATTTTTTATAATGATGAACTATATCTTATTTTTTTATTTTTTTTGTCTTTATTTCTGTCTTTTCTGTCTTTCTTTCATCTGTCGTCCTCACTTGAGACTTTACTTGTTTTCCAGGGTGACTCAATGAGAACCAACATCCAACTGGATTTCGGAGATGGCACGGCAGTCTCCTACTCCAACCTGAGCTGGATCGAAGAGGGTATCAGACATGTTTACAAGACGGCTGGGATATTCCGTGTCTCAGCCTTGGCGGAAAACACCCTGGGATTTGACACTACCACGTTGTACCTTCATATTACGTGTACGTCACCTCTATACATTCATCTATTTTGTCAGGAATATTCAATTCCCGCCATCTAGGAATGAAGTACTTCTGGTTTTACAATGGTCCCAAGATGGCGCAGCAGTCGAACGTCTTGTCGTGTCGTGTCCCTTGTATATATCCTTTTTTATATTTTTAAACATATTTTCTTCGCATATCTTTTAAAACATTTTGTTAAACCTCAACTTCTAAATACTCTCCTGCAACCCGCCTCACCCAATGTAGCTATTTTCTTCTAAAGTACTTATATCTACTTTGGATCCGAAACCCTTCAACTGAAGCTAGCCAGCTAACTACCAGCTACCAGCTATCAGTCCTCAAACCATTGCTAGCGGTCTTCAGCTAACCGGTCATCAGCTAACCTTTAGCTCGGAAAGCTCTCGCCAGTTCGAACAACGCGACATAACGGACCTATTATTTTTTATCCCCGGATTCCCACCGGATTCCCACTGCAAACGGAACATTTTCAGCTGGATACTTCACAACTAGCTATCTAGCTAACCGCAACCCCGGATGATTACTCCTGGCTAGCGTTTCCACCCACTTGGCTTGAAGCAAGCCCGGCCAGAGCTCCTGTGCTACCACCGAAGCATAATCCTGGGCTACAATATCCGGACCCTCGACCGGTCTATCGATGTCACCGCATGACGAGGAATAAACAGACTCACCCCATCGCGACGTCCTTGCTTGCTTGCTAATTCGGCCTGCTAACTGCTAGCTTGTTTAGCCCGGTCCGCTAACTGCTACCTTGTTTAGCCCTGGCCTACTAAGCTGTTAGCTTGTTAGCACAGGCCTGCTAACCGTCTGAATCGCCGCGTCCCAAACACTCACTGGACCCATATTTACTTTCTCTTTTCGATTTTTAATTTGTTTATCCCTTCCGGTAACCTGCCTCACCCAATGTGATACGGAATCACCATTATTTTTTATTTTTAGAACACACTCAAGAACCTCCAGAAGCTAACCAGCTAACTAGCTACAAGCTATTTAGTCATTGTTAGCCACTGCTAACTGTTTTTAACCTGGATAACACTCGCCAGTCCAGCTTCCCTGCCCCATCCACCGCTGCCCCCCTGGACACTGATCACTTGGCTACATAGCTGATGCGTGCTAGACTGTCCATTAATCACGGTATTCCATTCTGCTTGTTTATGTTTTATCTGTCGGCCCCAGCCGCACTCAGGCTCTGTGTGTAGTTAATCCGACCCCCCCTGCCTAGCCTACGCCATTTTACCTGCTGTTGTTGTGCTAGCTGATTAGCTGTTATTGTCTCACCTACTGTTTTAGCTACTGTTTTAGCTAGCTCTCCCAATTCAACACCTGTGATTACTGTATGTCTCTCTCAAATGTCAATATTCCTTGTATACTGTTGTTCAGGTTAGTTATCATTGTTTTAGTTTACAATGGAGCCCGTAGATCCACTCTTCATACCCCTGATACCTCCTTTGTCCCACCTCCCACACATGCGGTGACCTCACCCATTACAACCAGCATGTCCAGAGATACAACCTCTCTCATCATCACCCAGTGCCTGGGCTTACCTCCGCTGTACCCGCACCCCACCATACCCCTGTCTGCGCATTATGCCCTGAATATATTCTACCATGCCCAGAAATCTGCTCCTTTCATTCTCTGTCCCCAACGCTCTAAGCGACCAGTTTTGATAGCCTTTAGCCGCACCCTCATACTACTCCTCCTCTGTTCCGCGGGTGATGTGGAGGTAAACCCAGGCCCTGCATGTCCCCAGGCACCCTCATTTGTTGACTTCTGTGATCGAAAAAGCCTTGGTTTCATGCATGTCAACATCAGAAGCCTCCTCCCTAAGTTTGTTTTACTCACTGCTTTAGCACACTCTGCTAATCCTGATGTCCTTGCCGTGTCTGAATCCGGGCTCAGGAAGGCCACCAAAAATTCTGAGATTTCCATACCCAACTATAACATCTTCCGTCAAGATAGAACTGCCAAAGGGGGAGGAGTTGCAGTCTACTGCAGAGATAGCCTGCAAAGTAATGTCATACTTTCCAGGTCCATACCCAAACAGTTCGAACTACTAATCTTGAAAATTACTCTCTCCAGAAATAAGTCTCTCACTGTTGCCGCCTGCTACCGACCCCCCTCAGCACCCAGCTGTGCCCTGGACACCATTTGTGAATTGATTGCCCCCCATCTAGCTTCAGAGTTTGTTCTGTTAGGTGACCTAAACTGGGATATGCTTAACACCCCGGCAGTCCTACAATCTAAGCTAGATGCCCTCAATCTCACACAAATCATCAAGGAACCCACCAGGTACAACCCTAAATCTGTAAACAAGGGCACCCTCATAGACGTCATCCTGACCAAATGGCCCTCCAAATACACCTCCTCTGTCTTCAACCAGGATCTCAGCGATCACTGCCTCATTGCCTGCATCCGCTACGGAGCCGCAGTCAAACGACCACCCCTCATCACTGTCAAACGCTCCCTAAAACAATTCTGTGAGCAGGCCTTTCTAATCGACCTGGCCCGGGTATCCTGGAAGGACATTGACCTCATCCCATCAGTTGAGGATGCCTGGTCATTCTTTAAAAGTAACTTCCTCACCATTTTAGATAAGCATGCTCCGTTCAAAAAATGCAGAACTAAGAACAGATATAGCCCTTGGTTCACTCCAGACCTGACTGCCCTCAACCAGCACAAAAACATCCTGTGGCGGACTGCAATAGCATCGAACAGTCCCCGCGATATGCAACTGTTCAGGGAAGTCAGGAACCAATACACGCAGTCAGTCAGGAAAGCTAAGGCCAGCTTCTTCAGGCAGAAGTTTGCATCCTGTGGCTCCAACTCCAAAAAGTTCTGGGACACTGTGAAGTCCATGGAGAACAAGAGCACCTCCTCCCAGCTGCCCACTGCACTGAGGCTAGGTAACACGGTCACCACCGATAAATCCATGATTATCGAAAACTTCAACAAGCATTTCTCAACGGCTGGCCATGCCTTCCACCTGGCTACTCCAACCTCGGCCAACAGCTCCGCCCCCCCCGCAGCTATTTGCCCAAGCCTCTCCAGGTTCTCCTTTACCCAAATCCAGATAGCAGATGTTCTGAAAGAGCTGCAAATCCTGGACCCGTACAAATCAGCTGGGCTTGACAATCTGGACCCTCTATTTCTGAAACTATCCGCCGCCATTGTCGCAACCCCTATTACCAGCCTGTTCAACCTCTCTTTCATATCATCTGAGATCCCCAAGGACTGGAAAGCTGCCGCAGTCATCCCCCTCTTCAAAGGGGGAGACACCCTGGACCCAAACTTACAGACCTATATCCATCCTGCCCTGCCTATCTAAGGTCTTCGAAAGCCAAGTCAACAAACAGGTCACTGACCATCTCGAATCCCACCGCACCTTCTCCCCTGTGCAATCTGGTTTCCGAGCCGGTCACGGGTGCACCTCAGCCACGCTCAAGGTACTAAACGATATCATAAACGCCATCGATTAAAGACAGTACTGTGCAGCCGTCTTCATCGACCTTGCCAAGCTTCCGACTCGGTCAATCACCATATTCTTATCGGCAGACTCAGTAGCCTCGGTTTTTCGGATGACTGCCTTGCCTGGTTCACCAATTACTTTTCAGACAGAGTTCAGTGTGTCAAATCGGAGGGCATGCTGTCCGGTCCTCTGGAAGTCTCTATGGGGGTGCCACAAGGTTCAATCCTCGGGCCGACTCTTTTTTCTGTATATATCAATGATGTTGCTCTTGCTGCGGGCGATTCCCTGATCCACCTCTACGCAGACGACACCATTCTATATACTTCCGGCCCGTCCTTGGACACTGTGCTATCTAACCTCCAAACGAGCTTCAATGCCATACAACACTCCTTCCGTGGCCTCCAACTGCTCTTAAACGCTAGTAAAACCAAATGCATGCTTTTCAACCGTTCACTGCCTGCACCCGCATGCCTGACCAGCATCACCACCCTGGATGGTTCCAACCTTGAATATGTGGACATATTAAGTAAGTACCTAGGTGTCTGGCTAGACTGTAAACTCTCCTTCCAGACTCACATCAAACATCTCCAATCGAAAATCAAATCAAGAGTCGGCTTTCTATTCCGCAACAAAGCCTCCTTCACTCACGCCGCCAAATTTACCCTAGTAAAACTGACTATCCTACCGATCCTCGACTTCGGCGATGTCATCTACAAAATTGTCTCCAACACTCTACTCAGCAAACTGGATGCAGTTTATCACTGTGCCATCCGTTTTGTCACTAAAGCACCTTATACCACCCACCACTGCGACTTGTACGCTCTAGTCGGCTGGCCCTCGCTACATATTCGGCGCCAGACCCACTGGCTCCAGGTCATCTACAAGTCCATGCTAGGTAAAGCTCCGTCTTATCTCAGTTCACTGGTCACGATGGCAACACCCATGCGTAGCACGCGCTCCAGCAGGTGTATCTCACTGATCATCCCTAAAGCCAACATGTAATGAACTTCGTCTGTTGTTTGTAGAGAGTCAGACCGAAATGCAGCGTGTAGGTTACTCATGACTTTTAATGAAGAATAATGCGGTACATGAAATAACTGAAAATACAAAAACAACAAACGAGTGAAACTAATACAGCCTATCTGGTGACTAACACTAAGACAGGTACAATCACCCACGAAATACAACGCGCACTCAGGCTACCTAAATACGGTTCCCAATCCGAGACAACGAGAATCAGCTGACTCCAATTAGGAATCGCCTCAGGCAGCAAAGCCTAACTAGACACACCCCTAATAATACACACTCCCAATTAATACAAACCCCAATACGAAATACAACATATAAACCCATGTCACACCCTGGCCTACCCAAACATATAACAAAAACACAAGATACAATGACCAAGGCGTGACACAACACCTCATTTGGCCGCCTTTCGTTCCAGTTCTCTGCTGCCTGTGACTGGAACGAATTGCAAAAATCGCTGAAGTTGGAGACTTTTATCTCCCTCACCAACTTCAAACATCTATTATCTGAGCAGCTAACCGATCGCTGCAGCTGTACATAGTCTATCGGCAAATAGCCCACCCATTTTTACCTACCTCATCCCCATTCATTTTTTATTTATTTACTTTTCTGCTCTTTTGCACACCAATATCTCTACCTGTACATGAACATCTGATCATTTATCACTCCAGTGTTAATCTGCAAAATTGTAATTATTCGCCTACCTCATGCCTTTTGCACACAATGTATATAGACTCCACTTTTTTTTCCCTATTGTGTTATTGACTTGTTAATTGTTTACTCCATCTGTGTTGTCTGCTCACACTGCTGTGCTTTATCTTGGCCAGGTCACAGTTGCAAATGAGAACTTGTTCTCAACTAGCCTACCTGGTTAAATAAAGGTGAAATAAAAAATTTAGTTTGTACTGTACCTGATAGATAATTGGTCAGTTACTGTGACGTCGGCCATTGATTGGCCATTGAGTGGTCGCTCACCTGATGACCCAGGTCTGAATCAGTCCCTGATTGGAGGGAAAGAATGGAAAACAACAGTGCCGTGGTTCTCAAGGATCATAATTAAATATCTCTGCCTCATATTTTTCTCTAAATTACCACCTTACTAAATATACAGCAGTGTACAATGGAGCCAGTTAAAGGCAAAGTACCCGAATGCTTTCAAAATAGTACAGCACATTGATGCCCTCTCTCATTTCATCTTGTAATGAACAAGCCAGCCAAATGTCAAGTAAATAATAGTGACAAATATAACATGCTTATGTCTAAAAGGCTTCAGGAATTATTCAGCCCTTTGAGGTGCAGTGTTTGAATTGCCCCCTCGGCTCTTGATTTGAACAGGGAGGCTTTCGTCAATTAGTGAAGGTGCCATTTAAATGTTGTCTCTGGTCACCACGTCACTTTCAATCAGTGTACTTTGATATTATTGATGTCATTGATTCTGCTGGTGTTTTTTCCTGGTTTGGTACAAATTATTATACTTTTTTTTGTACTTTCACCCTTTTTTCTCCCCAATTTCATGATATCCAATTGGTAGTTACAGTCTTGTTTCATCGCTGCAACTCCCATACGGTCTCGGGAGAGGTGATGCGTTCCCTCAAAATATGACCCTGCGATGCAGTGCCTTAGACCACTGCACCACTCGGGAGGCTGTTTGGCACATTTTGAGGGAATTTACAGGGGAGAGAGTGTGCAGATAATGCTTTTAGCAATGTGCCAATCACGATGCCACCACATATTTCAAATTGGAATATTTTTAACACTAGACACAGTTTAGGGAGCCTGACCAAATGACTCACATCACACACACACACAACACACACACATATGCACATCCGCATAGACACAAACTTAAAAGGGGAAGACACACAGATACGCACACTTTCTCTCTCTGTCACACACATCACACACGCACACAAACATACACAGACACTAACACACACACATACATACACTGCATGCGTTTGAACGCTAGGATAAAGATTAGTCTCAGTTAAAGAGGATAAGAGTTAACCGAAGCCCAGGCGGAGACGTACAGTACACACCAGAACGCCAAGTCACACCACTGTCAGCCGGAGTTTTACTGTTAAAATAGCGTGTTATATCTCCACTATAGGAAACTTCACCACTTAGATCACGATAATGCCACATACACCCACGTCAACTCCCATTACGGTCTCAGCATGTCAGACAACAGTATTACTCACAAGGTATCACATCATAAACATGATAACGTCAAGTCGAGAATAAATCTTGTTCTTCAACTAAATTCCATCAAAACTATGGAACAGTATGATAGTTAATGACATTTGTTGAGTAAGATTTCATTCACCTTCCCTTTTCAGCTAAAGTAGTCTTATTGAAAAGAAGGTCCCATACATTACCCCAGTGATAATGATAAATGATACTGGCAAACGCAGTGTGGGAGATCTTGTTTTCTCTAATTCTTCATTTAAGAAGGTTTCTATTTATTTTTTCCCACACAGCTGTAAATGATCTTCGGATGTGCCAGTGCTTTTCATATATTAAAACAAAAAATGATCTAAAAATAATATTTTGATGTGCGAGTGATTTTCATATTGTGTAGTTAGGCAATCTCAAGCAATGTCCATGTAATTACAATCATATATGGAGTCTGAATCATCCAATACGGAGTCTGAATCATCCAATACTGAGTCTGAATCATCCAATACTGAGTCTGAATCATCCAATACTGAGTCTGAATCACTCAATACTGAGTCTGAATCATCCAATACTGAGTCTGAATCACTCAATACTGAGTCTGAATCATCCACTTCTGAGTCTGTATTATCCAATACTGACTCTGTATAATCCAGTACTGAGTCTGAATCATCCAATACTGAATATGAATCATCCTCTGTGTTTGTATCAGGTCCTGTGGAACATGTCCAGTTGCTGGCTCCATTTGTGGCCATCAAGAACAAGGAAGTAAACCTAACAGCAGTGGTCTGGCCCATCCACTCAAGGACCCTCACCTACTTCTGGTGGCTGGGGAACAGCACTGAGGTAAACTAGACTTAAAACACTTGGTCTACAGGGAAGAGGGCCTATAACCTGAGCCCTGTGGGACTCCAGTGTTGTGTAAAGTATTCAGTATATGTGGGTTACCTGCTCTACAACATTAGTAGAGGTAAACTGACACTATTCAAAAGGGGTCTTACCCTATAATGCCATATAGTGTACATGTACTGCAGTGGTGGCTGGTGTAACTGTAAGTAAATCAGAGGACAGGCTTATTGTAATGGCTGGAGCAGAATAAATGGGAAAGCATCGAACACTTCAAAGACATGGTTTCCATTCCAGTTCCATTCCACTTCAGCCATTATTATGAGCTGTCCTCCCTTCAGTAGCCTCCACTGATGTATATATGGGTTATACATGATGTATATGGTATTACACACATTGACCACTTCTATTACCTAAGATGACAGTGATAGAGGCGGAGCAGTCTCTGATCTTATTGGTCTTAGAGTGATTATCTTAATTTACCGAGGTTAGCTAGCCAGCTATTTGTCGTCCTTAACGTAGGAGACTCTGCTAGCTAGCTAACAGCTAACAGCTAGCCAACGTCTACTGAATAGAACTCAACAACCCGGTCGCATTCACAGGTAGTATCACATTTTCATTTCATTTCATTACAGTACAACGGTTTGATTTGTTTGATCGTAGCTAGCTACATAGCTAGCTACATAGCTGTCTTTGTATCAAAGATAATTGTGTAGTCTAGAGCGATTTTCTAGGTTAGCTAGCCAGCTATTGTCGTTCTTTTAACGCAACGTAACGTAAACAACACTGCTAGCTAGCCAGCTAGCCCCCGAATTGCAGCACTGCAGAAACTATTACACTCAACGGAACGACTTGATTAGTGTAGTGTCAACAACGCAGCCACTCCCAGCTAGCCTACTTCAGCAGTACTGTATCATTTTAATCATTTTAGTCAATAAGATTCTTGCTACGTAAGTTTAACTTTCTGAACATTCGAGACGTGTAGTCCACTTGTCATTCCAATCTCCTTTGCATTAGCGTAGCCTCTTCTGTAGCCTGTCAACTATGTGTCTGTCTATCCCTGTTCTCTCCTCTCTGCACAGACCATACGAACGCTCCACACCGCGTGGCCGCGGCCACCCTAATCTGGTGGTCCCAGCGCGCACGACCCACGTGGAGTTCCAGGTCTCCGGTAGCCTCTGGAACTGCCGATCTGCGGCCAACAAGGCAGAGTTCATCTCAGCCTATGCCTCCCTCCAGTCCCTCGACTTCTTGGCACTGACGGAAACATGGATCACCACAGACAACACTGCTACTCCTACTGCTCTCTCTTCGTCCGCCCACGTGTTCTCGCACACCCGAGAGCTTCTGGTCAGCGGGGTGGTGGCACCGGGATCCTCATCTCTCCCAAGTGGTCATTCTCTCTTTCTCCCCTTACCCATCTGTCTATCGCCTCCTTTGAATTCCATGCTGTCACAGTTACCAGCCCTTTCAAGCTTAACATCCTTATCATTTATCGCCCTCCAGGTTCCCTCGGAGAGTTCATCAATGAGCTTGATACCTTGATAAGCTCCTTTCCTGAGGACGGCTCACCTCTCACAGTGCTGGGCGACTTTAACCTCCCCACGTCTACCTCTGACTCATTCCTCTCTGCCTCCTTCTTTCCACTCCTCTCCTCTTTTGACCTCACCCTCTCACCTTCCCCCCCTACTCACAAGGCAGGCAATACGCTCGACCTCATCTTTACTAGATGCTGTTCTTCCACTAACCTCATTGCAACTCCCCTCCAAGTCTCCGACCACTACCTTGTATCCTTTTCCCTCTCGCTCTCATCTAACACCTCCCACACTGCCCCTACTCGGATGGTATCGCACCGTCCCAACCTTCGCTCTCTCTCCCCCGCTACTCTCTCCTCTTCCATCCTATTATCTCTTCCCTCTGCTCAAACCTTCTCCAACCTATCTCCTGATTCTGCCTCCTCAGCCCTCCTCTCCTCCCTTTCTGCATCCTTTGACTCTCTATGTCCCCTATCCTCCAGGCCGGCTCGGTCCTCCCCTCCCGCCCCGTGGCTCGATGACTCTTTGCGAGCTCACAGAACAGGGCTCCGGGCAGCCGAGCGGAAATGGAGGAAAACTCGCCTCCCTGCGGACCTGGCATCCTTTCACTCCCTCCTCTCTACATTTTCCTCCTCTGTCTCTGCTGCTAAAGCCATTTTCTACCACTCTAAATTCCAAGCATCTGCCTCTAACCCTAGGAAGCTCTTTGCCACCTTCTCCTCCCTCCTGAATCCTCCTCCCCCTCCCCCCGCTCCTCCCTCTCTGCAGATGACTTCGTCAACCATTTTGAAAAGAAGGTTGACGACATCCGATCCTCGTTTGCTAAGTCAAACGACACCGCTGGTTCTGCTCACACTGCCCTACCCTGTGCTCTGACCTCTTTCTCCCCTCTCTCTCCAGATGAAATCTTGCGTCTTGTGACGGCCGGCCGCCCAACAACCTGCCCGCTTGATCCTATCCCCTCCTCTCTTCTCCAGACCATTTCCGGAGACCTTCTCCCTTACCTCACCTCGCTCATCAACTCATCCCTGACCGCTGGCTACGTCCCTTCCGTCCTCAAGAGAGCGAGAGTTGCACCCCTTCTGAAAAAACCTACACTCGATCCCTCCGATGTCAACAACTACAGACCAGTATCCCTTTTTTCTTTTCTCTCCAAAACTCTTGAACGTGCCGTCCTTGGCCAGCTCTACCGCTATCTCTCTCAGAATGACCTTCTTGATCCAAATCAGTCAGGTTTCAAGACTAGTCATTCAACTGAGACTGCTCTTCTCTGCATCACGGAGGCGCTCCGCACTGCTAAAGCTAACTCTGCTCTCATCCTTCTAGACCTATCGGCTGCCTTCGATACTGTGAACCATCAGATCCTCCTCTCCACCCTCTCCGAGTTGGGCATCTCCGGCGCGGCCCACGCTTGGATTGCGTCCTACCTGACAGGTCGCTCCTACCAGGTGGCGTGGCGAGAATCTGTCTCCTCACCACGCGCTCTCACCACTGGTGTCCCCCAGGGCTCTGTTCTAGGCCCTCTCCTATTCTCGCTATACACCAAGTCACTTGGCTCTGTCATAACCTCACATGGTCTCTCCTATCATTGCTATGCAGACGACACACAATTAATCTTCTCCTTTCCCCCTTCTGATGACCAGGTGGCGAATCGCATCTCTGCATGTCTGGCAGACATATCAGTGTGGATGACGGATCACCACCTCAAGCTGAACCTCGGCAAGACGGAGCTGCTCTTCCTCCCGGGGAAGGACTGCCCGTTCCATGATCTCGCCATCACGGTTGACAACTCCATTGTGTCCTCCTCCCAGAGCGCTAAGAACCTTGGCGTGATCCTGGACAACACCCTGTCGTTCTCAACTAACATCAAGGCGGTGGCCCGTTCCTGTAGGTTCATGCTCTACAACATCCGCAGAGTACGACCCTGCCTCACACAGGAAGCGGCGCAGGTCCTAATCCAGGCACTTGTCATCTCCCGTCTGGATTACTGCAACTCGCTGTTGGCTGGGCTCCCTGCCTGTGCCATTAAACCCCTACAACTCATCCAGAACGCCGCAGCCCGTCTGGTGTTCAACCTTCCCAAGTTCTCTCACGTCACCCCGCTCCTCCGCTCTCTCCACTGGCTTCCAGTTGAAGCTCGCATCCGCTACAAGACCATGGTGCTTGCCTACGGAGCTGTGAGGGGAACGGCACCTCAGTACCTCCAGGCTCTGATCAGGCCCTACACCCAAACAAGGGCACTGCGTTCATCCAACTCTGGCCTGCTCGCCTCCCTACCACTGAGGAAGTACAGTTCCCGCTCAGCCCAGTCAAAACTGTTCGCTGCTCTGGCCCCCCAATGGTGGAACAAACTCCCTCACGACGCTAGGACAGCGGAGTCAATCACCACCTTCCGGAGACACCTGAAACCCCACCTCTTTAAGGAATACCTAGGATAGGATAAGTAATCCTTCTCACCCCCCTTTAAGATTTAGATGCACTATTGTAAAGTGACTGTTCTACTGGATGTCATAAGGTGAATGCACCAATTTGTAAGTCGCTCTGGATAAGAGCGTCTGCTAAATGACTTAAATGTAAATGTTATTAGTTTGTCATGAGTTATTACCTTAGCTGCATTGTTTCTAGGTCTTATGTGGAGAATGTTTTTTGTAGGGTTTTACTCAAGTCAGAAGCTCCAACTACTCTTAGTGAGAAGTTCAAGGAGAAGTTGTTATCATCTGAAATGGGTTTCTTTCATGTTCCGGGGTTTTAGGTAAGTGTTTTAGGTGAAGGGATTATTACCTGATCAAAGTGTGATCATCCATTTTGTCCATGTTCCTTCTTCCTCCAGCCGGTGATCAGCTTAGATGGGAGCATCTCGTATACCTTCACCAGCGAGGGAATGAACACTGTTACGGTCCAAGTGTCTTCAGCCAACGCCATACTGCAAGACACTAAGACGATAGCAGTCCAAGGTAAGGATCAGTACTCTCTCTCTCTCTGATCACCTTATTCAAATTATTCAGCTTGATGTAATGCCAATTAGCACATCTAGCAGGCATCTGACTTTGTATGCTACGTTTGAGGATACTTTACATTTGGATATGTCAGGATATGCGAAAGGGGACATTTCCCCAATTATCTAAGAAATCACTTGTGCAAGCAATCAACTCCTCTTGTCAAAACATGAGCACATGCATACTGTACGCACACACACCAAAATCTCTGTCAGCTTTCCCACCCATCAGAAGACAGTTAGAGGGACACAACCAGAACAAAGGACAGTGAGGAATGGACAGGATACCTTGAGAATAATTCACCGAGATCAGGAGCTGAATTAACGGTCTGTTTCTGTTTCTCCCCTGGGTCTCTCTCTCTTTCTGACAGATTTCTTCAAATCTCTGCTTTTGTCTTTCTCCCCTAACCTGGACGAGTACAACCCTGATGTCCCCGAGTGGAGACAGGATGTGGGGAGAGTCATTAAGAAGGCTCTGCTCCAAGTAAGTGTGAATTCCTTCCATCTCTCTTTTTCTCTCTCTCTATCTTGTCTCTTCCTATCCTCTCAGACGCTTTGGCATTCACCCTCGGGCTGTCCTATGATTTGTTATCACACAGGTGCGAGAGTCTCGGCTTCTTCTTCCCCCCTCGAGGCAGCTTTATTAGCACAAACAGAAGTTGTAGCAATGAAATGTATTTTTCGGGAATTAGCCTGGAAGGAAGGAGATCTAGGCATTATCGTGACATTGGATGTGCGTAGTATCTTTGGAAGAGAGCTAGCGCTGATATGTCATATTTAAGTGTGTTGTTCTTCCACTTTGTGTATTGGTTTAGGTCTTTAGTGTGATAATTGTGGTCTCTCTGTGTTTTCACCAACTCCACAGTTGATTTGACATGAGAGGCGCCTCAGGCGAGTTAGTCTGAGAGCCAGTGGAGGGAGCTACTGTGATGAAGGACAGGGTGAAGCATTGTGAGGGATAAAGTGCACCTTATCACCTGGCATTCTGGGAGCCACATACTATGTTCATGGCAGTATAGTATAGCACCAGCCAATTGAATTGTGTTAAACAGAGGGGCACACTCAGTTACAGTTATATATCTAGCTTTGGCTATTAATTGCTAGCCTCAATTGGGATTTACAGCAATAGGGGGTTACAGCACCACTTGTCATACAGAAGGTTTTGTTATACAACCTTTTAGGACCAACATACATTTTACGGTATCTAATGAGTTTATGAACACGAACTAGTCCATGTGTCATGTGCTCCTCCATACACAGTTTAATCCTCATTTCATCTCTTTCACCCTTTCTCTAAAAGAAAATCATATTAAGGCCTATTGGTCTATGTACTGCTAGCGTTGTCATAGGGTTCATAGCCGAGATATTGTGCAGAAATCGTCATACAAAGTGTTATTCAAATTTTTACCTTAATTTATTTTTTTGAATTTTCTGCGGTTCACGTTCAGTTCACCCTCAAAATGAAACATATTCTGTTGTGTCAAGGTAAACAACTCCTCACAATGAGGAAAAGGAGAAGGTTCAGCAAAATTGCAATTAAAGTCAGGGTCCATTAAACTGCAGTGTTGCCGTACTACAGTACAGCTCTACGGTTGACAATAGTGAGAGTCAGGCAGGGATGCACTGTTGCTCCTCAGCTGAGTCCAACCCAATGCCTAATAGAGGTTTGAATGGGGAGTTCAGTAATAGAGGCTATTTTCAAGTTATTTTCCAGAATCATTCCATCTCTGCTTTCTCTGGCTTCTTCTTTCCTCCCCCTGTGGAACATGGAAGATGTCGAAGGCTCACTCTCAAGTTCCAGACAGTGACTGTCGGCAAATTCATATCATTTTCTATGTTTCGCGGAAGCCCCCCCTGGTTTCACCACCAGCTGTTAATGCATCTATCAGTGTGGTGAAAGAGTTTAACATGTCCTCTCTCCCCCTCCCCTGGGTAACGACTGTACTTGACTTCACAGAATAAAATCATAGATATAGGTGAATCATCATAACATATTTATAACAACATTGTTGGAAATAATGCACTATGGTAGGGGTTATGAAAATAGTATAACCCAATATTGTCAAGTTCATGACGAATGAGAAACAGAATCCACGTCTTGGTGTGTTTACAATAGTAATTAGTAATCAACCACTGTTTCATCTTATTTATTTAGCTTTGCATACAGTAATATTGTGAGGAAGCCGCTCCAAATGTGTTTGCTGTTAAAATATTAAAGCGACAAGATACAGTCTTGAAAAGGTGGTGTTTCAGCCAAATTTGGGCATGGACAAAGTTCCCTACAAAACACTCACTCATCTGATTCAGTCTGACTCACCCACTCTCCTCCCTTAACCCAGATCAGATTTTTCACTCCAGAAAATGAGTTTTGGGGGCACAAAATGCCAGCGCTACCTAAGCACACAGAGCCCGAAGGCTTTTTAGAGTAATGAGTGATCGCAAAAAGAACATTTGTGCTGAGTGTATTGATTTTTACAGGTGCTATTGTATCCTATCCCCTTCCATCTCCCATTCCTTCTGCTATTCCATACCTCTTTCCCCTCATTGCATGTCATTCATTTGCTCTATATTTGTCCACTACTTTTCTACTCAAATAGTGATTTTAAGGCCTGATAATTGATGTGCATTAAGTGTATGTGACTCACCGACTACGCCACTCCATTGTCCGCCAGTAACCAAATAGAGTACCCATACAAACATGAGTGGCTTTTTAAATGAACACTGATTTCTGGTTGGAACCCTGTGCCTAGCTGGAAATCTAAAGTGGATAAAGGACATTATGAAGAAAAACATTTAGTAGTAGCTATTTTGAAGTCATGGAAAAACAGTTGTTTTGCAAGACATGCTCTTCTCATCAAGAAAGAAATACACTTTTTGCAAAAACATGGAGGTTGAATTTGGATTGAAAAAGGTTCAACACATTATTTAACACCTAGGATCATATCATGTTATGTCACAGTCATAGTCATGTCATAGTTTGTCATTAAAGCTAAAACAACTTGTCTTAAACTGTTGTGACATTGTGTTATTTTAAGGCTGGTTATGACATCTACACAAGAGTGTCTAAACCCACAAAACCCACCACACAAAGCAAACCATATATTTATGTTATATTGCATTTTCTAAAATTGCCCACACATTGATGTCAGACATGTACCTACCCCAATGCACTGTTGCTCTGGACTGGGATGAATGCAGGATCAGATTTCAGAAGTAGGCCAAGACACCCTCTTTGTGACTGATGTCTGACATAGGTCTATCATGTACATGCCCTTATCTGTTTTATATCATTATGATGGTCATAATGCTTCTTGAGTGTCAAAGTACATTTTCTTAGTCCAAGTAAAGTGACAAAGATGGCCATAATGCTTCTTGACACTGTCATAAAGTGTATTTTCTTAGTCCAAGTAGAGTAACATAGGATGTATAATGTGTATTTTCATAAGTTATATGAGGACAAAATACATGATCGTAAAGAATTCAGTACAACAACAACATCAAAGGATTTACAGTGGGGCAAAAAAGTATTTAGTCAGCCACCAATTGTGCAAGTTCTCCCACTTAAAAAGATGAGAGAGGCCTGTTATTTTCATCATAGGAACACTTCAACTATGACAGACAAAATGAGAAAAAAAATCCAGAAAATCACATTGTAGGATTTTTAATGAATTTATTTGCAAATTATGGTGGAAAATAAGTATTTGGTCACCTACACACAAGCAAGATTTCTGGCTCTCACAGATTTCTTCTTTAAGAGGCTCCTCTGTCCTCCACTCGTTACCTGTATTAATGGTACCTGTTTGAACTTGTTATCAGTATAAAATATACCTGTCCACAACCTCAAACAGTCACACTCCAAACTCCACTATGGCCAAGACCAAAGAGCTGTCAAAGGACAACAGAAACAAAATTGTAGACCTGCACCAGGCTGGGAAGACTGAATCTGCAATAGGAAAGCAGCTTGGTTTGAAGAAATCAACTGTGGGAGCAATTATTAGGAAATGGAAGACATACAAGACCACTGATAGTCTCCCTCGATCTGGGGCTCCACGCAAGATCTCACCCCGTGGGGTCAAAATGATCACAAGAGCGGTGAGCAAAAATCCCAGAACCACACGGGGGGACCTAGTGAATGACCTGCAGAGAGCTGGGACCTGCTTAATCCAGTACATGTCCAGGCCCGTCTGAAGTTTGCTAGAGAGCATTTGGATGATCCAGAAGAAGATTGGGAGAATGTCATATGGTCAGATGAAACCAAAATACAACTTTTTGGTAAAAACTCAACTCGTCATGTTTGGAGGACAAATAATGCTGAGTTGCATCCAAAGAACACCATACCTACTGTGAAGCATGGGGGTGGAAGCATCATGCTTTCAGGCTTTTTTTCTGCAAAGGGACCAAGACGTCTGATCCGTGCAAAGGAAAGAATGAATGGGCCATGTATCGTGAGATTTTGAGTGAAAACCCCCTTCCATCAGCAAGGGCATTGAAGATGAAACGTGGCTGGGTCTTTCAGCATGATCCCAAACACACCACCCGGACAACGAAGGAGTGGCTTCGTAAGAAGCATTTCAAGGTCCTGGAGTGGCCTAGCCAGTCTCCAGATCTCAACCCCATAGAAAATCTTTGGAGGGAGTTGAAAGTCCGTGTTGCCCAGCAACAGCCCCAAAACATCACTGCTCTAGAGGGGATCTGCTTTGAGGAATGGGCCAAAATACCAGCAACGGTGTGTGAAAACCTTGTGAAGACTTACAGAAATCGTTTGACCTCTGTCATTGCCAACAAAGGCTATATAACAAAGTATTGAGATAAACTTTTGTTATTGACCAAATACTTATTTTCTACCATAATTTGCAAATAAATTAATTAAAAATCCTACAATGTGATTTTCTGAATTTGTTTTTCTTTGTACCTTTGATGAAAATTACAGGCCTCTCTCATCTTTTTAAGTGGGAGAACTTGCACAATTGGTGGCTGACTAAATTATTTTTTGCCCCACTGTATCTCTAAATTACATTATTTATTATTTATTTCTTCCCTGCCAAGAAGCTTCCTTTTTCCTTTCTCCATGTTTCCACTGGGCTTCCCTTCCTGCTTCTCTTCTTCCAACGTATGAGGCTCGCACTGCATTTAACAGTTTGATTGTCTCCCCCTAGTGGTACCCGCGACATATACATGTATATAATGTTGTGAACAAACTAAGTTTGATTCCAACATCTGGAACATTTCTGTTGTTGTAAGGGTAATAATATAAGCCAGATAGGCCTATTACATACATAACCGCCAGTAATAAAGAGGGTGTTTTGTCCTTCTCCTGTTTTCATCCCAGTCATCAGTGGCAGAGCATTGGGCTAGGCATTTGGCATCAATGTCTGTACAATTAATAAAATGGACAATTTAAGAATTGTTATATAACATACTATTTACAAGTAGAATGGATTGGTCTGCCTTGTGTGGTAGTTTTTTTGTGTGCTCTTTAACACTCTTACATAGATGTCATAACCAACCATAAAATATTGTAATATACAATACCAGTCAAAAATGTGGACACAGTTTTTCTTGATTTGTACTATTTTCTACATTGTAGAATAATAGTGAAGAGATCAAAACTATGAAATAGCACATATGGAATCATGTAGTGACCAAAAAAGTGTTTAACAAATCAAAATATATTTGAGATTTGAGATTTTTTTAAGTAGCCACCCTTTGCCTTGATGACAGGGCTATCTTCTGTACACCAACCCTCCCTTGGCACAACACAACGTATTGACTCGAACGCATTAGGAAGGAAAGAAATTCCATAAATTAACTTTAAACAAGGTTAATGTTAATTGAAATGCATTCCATGTGACTACCTCATGACGCTGGTTGAGAGAATGCCAAAAATGTGCAAAGCTGTCATCAATGCAAAGGGTGGCTACTTTGAAGCATCTAAAATGTGAATATATTTGGATTTGTTTAACACTTTTTTGGTTACTACATGATTCCAGATGTGTTATTTCATAGTGTTGATGTATTCACTACTGTTCTACAATGAAAAACCCTTGAAAGAGTAGGTGTGTCCAAACATTTGACTAGCACTGTATGTCACAACTTGTCTAAATATATGTGTCATAACAGTGACAATGTTATGTCAACTGTTATGACATATGGTTAAAACCGTGTCATAACGTGTTATCAAATCAAATCAAATGTATTTATATAGCCCTTCGTACATCAGCTGATATCTCAAAGTGCTGTACAGAAACCCAGCCTAAAACCCCAAACAGCAAACAATGCAGGTGTAAAAGCACGGTGGCTAGGAAAAACTCCCTAGAAAGGCCAAAACCTAGGAAGAAACCTAGAGAGGAACCGGGCTATGTGGGGTGGCCAGTCCTCTTCTGGCTGTGCCGGGTAGAGATTATAACAGAACATGACCAAGATGTTCAAATGTTCATAAATGACCAGCATGGTCGAATAATAATAAGGCAGAACAGTTGAAACTGGAGCAGCAGCACAGTCAGGTGGACTGGGGACAAAAAGGAGCCATCATGTCAGGTAGTCCTGGGGCACGGTCCTAGGGCTCAGGTCCTCCGAGAGAGAGAAAGAAAGAGAGAATTAGAGAGAGCATATGTGGGGTGGCCAGTCCTCTTCTGGCTGTGCCGGGTGGAGATTATAACAGAACGTGGCCAAGATGTTCAAATGTTCATAAATGACCAGCATGGTTGAATAATAGTAAGGCAGAACAGTTGAAACTGGATACTAACTTATTATGATGCTAGGTGTCAAATAAAGTGTTACCAAAAAAGAAAAGTAGTATTTATGCTGACTTGTCATCTATTGGTTTGGTGACAGATTGTAGCATTGTTTACATGGAGGTTGTATTGGTTATTAACACATCTTGGTCAAGCCCAAATCTTTTTCATAGTCACCTCCCTCTCCTTTGATTTCAAAAATATGTATATAATCTAAGGGCAGTTTTTTTACTGTAGACTAAGAATACCATACAAGTATGAACATATTTCAACAGTATTGTCCATTGTCAACAGGTGTCAGACTTTCCAGAGGATCAGCTATTGGTTGCAGTGTTTCCAGGTGTGCCAACGGCCGCTGAGCTCTTCCTGTTACCACACAAGAACCAATCAGAGGGCCGGAAAAAGAGCGAGAAGGAGCTAGAGCAGGTATGGGATAGTTAGATTGGACAATGACATTTTGAGTGTCATTGTAATTCTGTCATGGCAAGTATGACAAATTGTTTCCAATCCTTCATGCCAATTCACACAATAGGATAAATGCATTGTCATGGCTGAAATGACACACACATGCAGACATTAATTTTATACTTCTAGTCCGACAATTGATACAACTGAACCAATGTGGTGGGTGTCATGACGAAACAGCAAATGCTATTTAATTATGCAGTGTGTGTGAATTGAAAGAGCTGTAAAGGGTGATAATTGTTTGACTAAATGATTCTTCTTCCATCTACTTCAACAGATCTCTGAGATACTTGCCAGCGCTCTGAACCAGAATCTGGTGGAGTTTGAGCTAAAGCCAGGAGCAAGAGTAATTGTGTACATAACACAGCTAACTTTGGGTAAGGAAATAAGTTAGTATCAAGATAATTAAATATATTAACTGCATGTACTTGCATGAAAAATCATTATTTTCTCGACATATTCTCCTGTTTTTCATCTGTGCTTGTTTCTTTTTGTGATGTCATAAATGCAATGTCATTTACTGGAGCTAACGTCTGCATATTTGTATAGCATAAACCAAACACATTTTTTGTTCTCTATTTAGAATGCCTTATATGTTTGTCACCATCTTGGATGTAGAAAGATTGGAGGAGGACGTGGGAGGAAAGGGAGAATGGATTTTATTTTAAGTGGAACTCCTTGAGACAATTGATATTTTATATCTACCATCAAGTCGCCCAACATCTGTTCACTGTCTTGAACAACCATCCAACCACAAAATGAGTGTTGCACTGAGTAAAATTTTGTTGAGTATTTTTCAGTCCTTGCGAAAATGACAAAAAAAGAGAAGTTTGTTTCACAATGCATGCAAAAATCAGAATCGCCTAAGAATAATCAACATTACACCAGTTGGAGTATTGGCTCAAAATGAGACAAACAAATAACTACTCTTGGCTGCAATTAAAATGCTTTACCAGCGTCCACCCCAAAACAACAACAAAATCCTCTTTCACATTGGATGGATAGAGACCATTAGTCCAGCCTTCTACTACAGTATATACTCATACAACACCACACGTACGACAGCAGCTGGGTCCACATGGAAGAGTTGAGGGTTAAAGTTGGAAGTGCCCTTAAGGAAAGTCCACATGATTTCACGTGTGGAAAATCAGATAATTTCACGTAAAATGTAACTTCTTGGAACTCTTCACATGTTGTTTTCTCTGTAAGGGCGGAGGTGGAGGTTGGAGAGAGGATTTGCCAGGTTTGACAGGTCTAATAGTACATATTCTGACGGTTCTATAAGCCACATAATCCCAGTGAGAACGCATAGCCTTGAGCTGGCAGTCTGTGGCTTAAAGGACTAGGTATACACAAGCAGGTCTGCGGGTGCTGGACCATAAAGTGTGGGTGTGTGTGTGTGTGTGTGTGTGTGTGTTTGTGTGTCAAGGGTGTGTAATACCACAGAGAGAGGTGTTAAATAGTATAATCAGCACCACATACTTCCAGTTTATTCCACAGTAAGTGTTGCTGTGTTGCACTTCATTTGTGACAGTTGTAAAAGGCTTGTTTTAACCACAATTTAGCATTTACATCTAAATATAAATGCTGCTGTGCTTGTTTAAAGCCAATGTCTTTTAGTTGGAGAAAAGGTAATTACATGCAATCACAGCCTTTTAAATTTGGGATATTAAAAATGCACTATCATTGCCTTGGATCGACCCATAATACATAGCCAGATTAATTTACTTGAATCAACAAATGGATTCAAGTAAAGCATATTCATTGACTGTATGTAGCCCTACTGTAGCAGACTATTTTGAAGCCAAATATATATCTCAACCGTACTCCATGGGTGTTATTAGTGATACAATATCATACAGTATAGGATCAATATTGGCAATGAAGCAAGTAAATCTCCGAGGCATTCCCAGATTAGCCTTTATTGTGTTGGTCTGTTCTTGTTATGTTTAACGTTCATCGTCCACCACCCTCTGTTACAGCACCATTGGTGGATTCCATCCCGAGACACAGCAGTTCAGCCATGCTGATGCTCCTGTCAGCAGTATTCCTTGGTTTAGCAGTGTTTCTCATCTACAAATTCAAGAGGTACGTATGTACAGTACTTTATGATTATATCTTTGAACACTGTATCGCAGCACTGCTTGGATAACCTGCTATCATCATTAATAATGCACAGATTGGTAGGGCCTGCATCAACCAACAATTAACTAATGACGTTTCTTTGAAGTAACTTTTCAAATTTCCTTTATACTGTAGATGCAGTAAACAGATTTAGAGTGATTTGGATGCATGAGGCACGTGTGTGAATCAGTGATGTTATGTTAAGAAAACTATCATTCAATTGCTTAATATGCTGTTGCCATACTTTGGCTATTAGTAGCTGAATTATTAAAATGATTCTCATGGAAAAGTCTGCTGAAAACGCATCAATTATGGATATGGAAATTCCCGCATTAATCTAAAGAAAAAACAGATTTATTGAAATGTCACACACGACAAAGCAAAACAATTAAGTAACAAAATAACTTGTAATTGGAAAGAAATTGAAGTACGAGTGGATGAAACAAATTTCTGTTCATAAATATACATGGGGAAATATTTTTCTTAGATTAGGCAAAATGTATATGCATCAGGGTTACAGTCTTATATCACTACATTGATGTCAAATGGGGATTTAATGATGTAAAGATTAATATTTTCTTAGTTAGATATCTAGTGGCTTCATGATAATAGGGGGATTAATATACACTGCTCAACAAAAATTAAGGGAACACTTAAACAACACAATGTAAATTCAAGTCAGTCACACTTCTGTGAAATCAAACTGTCTTACTAAGGAAGCAACACTGATTGACAATAAATTCCACATGCTGTTGTGCAAATGGAATAGACAGCAGGTGGAAATTATAGGCAATTAGCAAGACACCCCCAATAAAGGAGTGGTTCTGCAGGTGGTGACCACAACTTCTCAGTTCTTATGCTTCCTGGCTGATGTTTTGGTCACTTTTGAATGCTGGCGGTGCTTTCACTCTAGTGGTAGCATGAGACGGAGTCTACAACCCACACAAGTGGCTCAGGTAGTGCAGCTCATCCAGGATGACACATCAATGCCAGCTGTGGCAAGAAGGTTTGCTGTGTCTGTCAGTGTAGTGTCCAGAGCATGCCGTAGGAGGGCAACAACCCAGCAGCAGGACCGCTACCTCTGCCTTTGTGCGAGGAGAAGCAGGAGGAGCACTGCCAGAGCCCTGAAAAATTACCTCCTGCAGGCCACAAATGTGCATGTGTCTGCTCGAACGGTCAGAAACAGACTCAATGAGGGTGGTATGAGGGCCCGACGTCCACAGGTGGGGGTTGTTCTCACAGCCCAACACCGTGTAGGACGTTTGGCATTTGCGAGAGAACACCAAGATTGGCAAATTCGCCACTGTCGCCCTGTGCTCTTCACAGATGAAAGCAGGTTCACACTGAGCACATGTGACAGACGTGACAGTCTGGAGACGCCGTGGAGAACGTTCTGCTGCCTGCAACATCTTCCAGCATGACCGGTTTGGCGGTGGGTCAGTCATGGTGTGGGGTGGCATTTCTTTGGGGGGCCGCACAGCCCTCCATGTGCTCGCCAGAGGTAGCCTGACTGCCATTAGGTACCGAGATGAGATCCTCAGACCCCTTGTGAGACCATATGCTGGTGCGGTTGGCCCTGGGTTCCTCCTAATCCAAGACAATGCTTGACCTCATGTGGCTGGAGTGTGTCAGCAGTTCCTGCAAGAGGAAGGCATTGATGCTATAGACTGGCCCGCCCGTTCCCCAGACCTGAATCCAATTGAGCACATCTGGGACATCATGTCTCGCTCCATCCACCATCGTCACGTTGCACCACAGACTGTCCAGGAGTTGGCGGATGCTTTGGTCCAGGTCTGGCAGGAGATCCCTCAGGAGACCATCCGCCACCTCATCAGGAGCATGCCCAGGCGTTGTAGGGAGGTCATACAGGCATGTGGAGGCCACACACACTACTGAGCCTTATTTTGACTTGTTTTAAGAACATTACATCAAAGTTGGATCAGCCTGTAGTGTGGTTTTCCACTTTAATTTTGAGTGTGACTCCAAATCCAGACCTCCATGGGTTGATAAATTTGATTTCCATTCCATCAGCACATTCAACTATGTAAAGAAAAAAGTAGTTAATAAGAATATTTCATTCATTCGGATCTAGGATGTATTATTTTAGTGTTCCCTTTATTTTTTTGAGCAGTGTAGTATTGTCAACATACCAACTCTGAACAAAAAGTGTAATATACATGCTGCCAATGGGACGGACCATCATTGAATAGTCATTCCCTGTATCATGGCTGATGTCTGTCTACATTTACCAATCTGTAGAAAAATCCCCTGGATGAACATATACGCGGAGGTGAACCAGGAGAAAGAGCAGGAGATGATCGGTTCGGTCAGCCAGAGTGACAGCACGCCTAAGACCACCCTCAGTGAGTTCTCTACGCCCAAAGAAGTCATGGAGAAGGAGATGGACGCCAGGGTTAAACGTAAGATACATACATAGTCTGATAAATCGTTTTTGAATAGCAAATTGCTAATTTGGTGACTATGAACTTCCAACAATATTTCACATACTTTGTCCAAATTAATTTTATTGGACTAAAACACATATGGGTCATATCTCCATGTATAAAATGTTGAATTTTGACCTGCAGTGTATACACTACATTGTGTTATAAAGTCTACATTGTTTCTTCACATGGAATTAAATGTTAGGAAAAAGGAGGAGTAGATAATCTTCAGAAGAAAACAAGGAAACAAACGAACCAATGGGTCAGCCACTAATGTCCCACATATGAAACAACAGCTTAAGAGCTTTTGATAAGACACCATAATGAAACCCCAGTAATTAACAGGCAGTATCAGTGTCAAGGTAGGTATTTGTTTCGCAGACATCAAAGCCTCTACTACCAGTGGACTAACCTATGTTGTTCTTATCTTGTGTTTTTTTTCTCTCTACCCTAGGACGAATTGGAAATGCCTGTGAGAGCACAAGGGAGATTCCTAACTGTACTAGCGTGTAAAGCCAGGGAAGGAATGCAACAAATGTGTACAGACTTAAAGTATTGCCATTTTGAGGGTTCACTCTTTTCTGGTTTCTTTTGTAATTTCTCAAACACAACCCCAATGTTAATAGTTTTCTAAGGACCTCATTTATACTGAAGTGCATGGGTGTCTTGTCTGATAGCATCTATGCGGCAAATTGGAACTCAATCCACTAAATAAGACAAGTTTTAATAACAAGTATAAGCTACATAGGCCTACTGTAACACAATTTGGATTATGAAGAAAGGTTTAATTTTCAGTCGGTAATTGTCTTATTTCATTGACTTTTCTCAAAGCCTTTATCAAAACCTATGAAGAGAGTAATGTACATTTCTTAACATTTTAGTTTTCATGAGGTATACAAGTTTTTGTCTGTATGGGCCATTAGGTCTAGGTCTCCGATCTAACAGGGAATATTATTGAAATTGTACCATATTATCTTTAGATATCTGTTATCGCTCTGTATATAATATATGTATATTTACTTTTCACACGCTTCTAGTAAACATACAATGCCGAACACAGGAGATCTAGTCATGGCCTGTTATCAGTTCTTAAAAGTTTGTTAAAAAGAATGATGTTACTTATAGAAAGAGTCCAACTTTGTTTTTAATGAGGTCCTTGACTTGTGCATGTTATTATTAAGGACGAGATGTATGTGTTGTAGATAAGCAAGTGTTGTAAATAGTTATTTTCTATTAATTAAAAGAGCTCAGTCATTTTTAAATACAGTATATATAAAGACTTGCATATTATTAATTTAGTTCATTTATGGCTATATAATTTATCTGTCTTGTACAAAGGGTTTAACTGTTAAGATGGGCATCATTTTCTAAATATCAAACCAGGTTTACACAACGCCACCCCTGCTTGAAATAAAAAAAACACAGAATTGGTGGTCATTTTTACCTGCATCTCAACAGTTAAACTCTTTGTAACAGACGACACTAGCCATAAACATCATGGGATTATTTCCAATGTTTGCCCTTTGAATGTAACGAGAAAAGTGGAATTAACCATTTATGATCCATGGATATAATTTGTGTCTGACTCATCAAGATGATCCCACATTGTTGTAGATGTCAGTTGTTATTACTGATGAGTATATTGTATAAGGCCTATCAGCGTGACAAGGACAAGTAGCTTCGGGGTAGTTTGCAGTGATGTATTTGATCATGTCCTTTGCTGGCATCTATTCATAGAGTGTTCTTTCTCTGTAAAGTATATCAACTCTCATAGAGTTTCATGGTAATCTCCTCAAACATTATCTCTCAAACATTATTTCCATACAAGAAGGGAACAAAACAACATTGTGGTGACTTTCCACTCATCTGATGAGGTGTCTAGAGTAAAAACTACACAAGAATGATTTTAAAACACCATCCCATCCATATGAGTCTTATCAAATCATCCCACTATCAACACATTTCATCAGCTTCATTGAGAAGTTAGAAACCAACTGTTGAGTAAAGTTCCACCACTTGAACTCCCTACTGTAATGAAATACTGTACACACAATAGTGTGCATGCTATCTTGTACCTAGTTTCCTCCACTCCACTGCTGTGCACTGCAGTCCTTCGAAAGCTGTCACTAGCAGGAGTAGCAGATAGATCCAGTCACGCACAGGTCCCTGGCAGCAGGTGTAGCCAGTCTGGCAGTAAGCAGAGATGGGTGGATGATTAAGCAGCGAATTCACCATGCCGAGCTATCCCACACTGCCGTGCCTGGAGTCAGCACGTGATGACACACAGGAGAGTGAGACGAGAGAAGGACGGGAATGTTTAGAGAATGTTGCACAAGCAAAGTGATTCCCATGATCGTGTATATAAGTGTGTTCATGAGCTTCTGTATATATAGTCCCTTGTTACATTGTAACAAGAGTGGTGTTACATTCTAATAAGATTGTTATAGCAGTTGTCATAGCAAACTGTTGCTGTAGCGACATGCTAACATTGTTATGATTTGTCAAACTCCATCTGCAGAGGCATTCTTCCTGACAGGACATAACAAAGCAACACATTGTTTTGTGGTACGTACGATAATTGCGTCATCCTCACACATCTGACTATCCCTGTTGTGTTTGTTGTTGATAACTCATCTTAATGTTCTCAATGTCACGCCGGCTTTGTTCAAATACTTATTAAAAAGAAAGATTAACGTAGTGACAGATAACGGGAACATTAAAGTGTTTTTTCTTTGTGTCATCTCTGCCACCTCCAGTTCCTACGGCAACTCCTCCACTGCCTCCACTGGCAGACAAAGCTGAACG
Source organism: Oncorhynchus keta (assembly GCF_023373465.1). Taxonomy (NCBI): domain Eukaryota; kingdom Metazoa; phylum Chordata; class Actinopteri; order Salmoniformes; family Salmonidae; genus Oncorhynchus; species Oncorhynchus keta. The sequence goes on along the minus strand of NC_068430.1, from coordinate 69,324,826 downwards.
AGCTGAGGTAAAAGGTCACTCGGAGTTCATCCACATGTATAATTCCTTCGGAAAGACTTTCCTTTGGCACGTAAGGCCATTAGAACGGTGGATTACAACCATTCATCCCATGAGCCTCGAAGCTCCTTTTACCCTATGAGCGGGAAACATGCGTTGACATTTTAGCCTTGGTCGTCGATCATTCAACAGTGCTGTTCTTCAGACATCCTTCAGAGGCAAGACCTGTTTTGAAAATATATTTTTCTGTACTGCTGCAGGTTTGTAGGGAAAGTAATAGGGTTTTGTTACATTTGTTTCAGTTTGTGTGGTTATTTATTGGTGTAGATATTTTATTCTGCAACATTCGTTTGAATAGTTTTCTCTTGTGTTCGTTGCTTTACATACGATTCTATTGAGCTGGATTGATTATTTTTTTGCTGCAAATGCTGAATAAGATTATCTATGAAATCTGAAAGGGAAATAAGATTGTGGGAAAGGGAAATCTTAGTGTACATAGATGCATTAATGAGGTCAGTGGAATTTGTCTACATTTTTGCTATTGTTTGTATGTGTATTTCACACTATGTTGAGGTGGAAATCGGAGTATAATGCTTGTTTGAATTTCATCGTGACCCATCAAATGCATAACAGTTAAAAACGACTTTGACTACCACCACCGATTTCTGTATAATAGCTATGCTACCAGCTTATACGAACGGGAGTTAGCTTTTAGCAGTCACTTCTTCAAACCTGAAAAGGAAAAACTTCTAATTGTTATGCGGCCAAACATACGCAAATCTCACTTTAGTAACCACTTAGTGGGCCTGTTACAGTATATCAATCATGGCAGGTTTGACTATCCACTTTGTTAGGTCAGATTTGCTGAATGTGCGCTAATCCCCACGGTCTGCGTTCCATTGACCTCTTTACCACATGCATTATGGTTCTAAGGGCAGACCATTGTAATACTCTTCATTGCACAAATGCATGCATCATCAGTACTGTTCCGTTTCATCTTTATTTCAATATTTCTACTGTTAAGAAACTGTCATTTTGAAATTGTTTCAAATAAATGTATTTTTCTACATTAAAGCATTTCTCTCTGTGTCATGGAATTCTTAAAACTCTGAGAAGGGTAATAGGAGATGGTCTGCACTGCACAATCAACTGACTTTCTTATTGCTATATCCCATACGTTACTGTGTTAGTGTGTGTGTGTGTGTGTGTGTGTGTGTGTGTGTATGTGTGTTTCGATCCTCTGTTTCTCTCACTCTCTCTCTCTCTTTCACGCACTTGCTGTCTCGACCTCTGAACGTTCGGCTATGAAAAGCCAACTGACATTTACTCCTAAGGTGCTGAGCGGTTGCACCCTCTATAACCACTGTTTATATTATTTGACCCTGCTGGTCATCTATGAACATTTGAACAGCTTGAAGAATGATCTAGCCTTTGTGGCCATGTACTCTTATAATCTCCAACCGGCATAGCCAGAGGAGGAGCCACCCCTTAGAGCCTAGTTCCTCTCTAGGTTCCTGCCTTTCTATGGAGTTTTTCATAGCCACTGTGCTTCCACATCTGCATTGTTTGCTCTTTGGGGTTTTAGGCTGGCTATCTGTATAAGCACATAGTGACAACTGCTGATGTAAAAAGGGCTTTCAAAAATAAATGTGATTGATTGATGCGTGTTAAAAGGACGTTTTGCAGGTCATTCCTGCAAAACATTACAGTTGTCCAAGTGTTACAGTGCTAAAACAGTGTAATGAAAAATACAGTTTTGGGAAAACCAGTGTGGAAAAAGTGTTTAAAAGCCAAACTTCAGCACAAACCTTTACTCAAAGTCTAACAACTCCAGTTTCTCCTAGTTTATCAGCACTGAAGTCGTTAAGGAGCCAGCAAACCGCATCACTGTACACTGTCTGACAAACCTTGATACATTACACCTGCTTCAGCCAGCTAAAGAAGCTATAGCCAGGAGCTAAAGTGTACACAATGCTCTCCCTAGCACCAACACTGCAGATCAGAATCAGCCATCACTTACTTTCACTGCTGCAGGCATTTAGACAATATACTGCTGTATTCCTGTCTGTCACGATGTTACTGTGTGGAAAATGCATTATCAGAAGCTATTAGGTGGATATGTATGTGTCTCTAGTGATGGGCACTAGCAGCTACAACAGTGTATGTAAAATACTTATGGTAAATGCAAAGGTTGCAAGACAAAGGTTGAGCATGAATAATGTTAATATGATTAATATGATAGTTTGTGAATTGCTGTCACCGACACTTGATCAGAAATTCTAAAAGCAGTTTTGTGTATTACAAGTTAATCTTACGATACTGCAGTCATGTTATACAGCAAGTCCCTGTTAAAGCTACTGTATCTTGTTACTGTAGATACTATACTGTATCTCATTATTGTAGATACTATACTGTATCTTGTTGTTGTAGATACTATACTGTATCCTGTTTTTGTCGATACTACACTGTATGTTGTTGTTATAGATACTATACTGTGTCTTATTTTATTTATTTGGAATATTTTCCCAATTTCCTCTATGGTAGCGAGGTCACTGAGTGTCTCCTTCCTGAACCCGCCTGTAGACGGTAAGAGCGGACGAAGCGGTGAAGAATTGATTGGAGGCAGAATATTTGCACTTGATAAAATACCCTTGTCAAGAAAGATTGCAGCATTGTCATCTGCGAAGCCACCGTCCCGTCAAGGGATTGGGCCTTCACCAGACAGTATAAGTACTCTGTCACTTACCTCTTGAGACTCTGGGGGCAGTATTTCATTTTTGGATGAAAAACGTTCCCGTTTTAAACAAGATATTTTGTCACGAAAAGATGCTCAACTATGCATATTATTGACAGCTTTGGAAAGAAAACACTCTGACGTTTCCAAAACTGCAAAGATATTGTCTGTGAGTGCCACAGAACTAATGCTACAGGCGAAACCAAGATGAAACTTCAAACAGAAAGTGAGCCAGATTTATGAGGCGCTGTGTTCCAATGTCTCCTTATATGGCTTTGAAAGCGCCAGGAACGAGCCTACACTTTCTGTAGTTTCCACAACGTGTCTGCAGCGTTGTGACGTATTTGTAGGCATATCATTGGAAGATTGACCATAAGAGACCACATTTACCAGGTGTCCGCCTGGCGTCCTCCGTCGAAATTGGTGCGTAATCTCCAGCTGCATGTATTTTTCCATGTGATTCAGAGAGGAAACCAAACTTCCACAAATGATATATCATTGAATAGATATGTGAAAAACACCTTGATGATTGATTCTAAACAACGTTTGCCATGTTTCTGTCGATATTATGGAGTCAATTTGGAAAAAAAGTTTGGCGTTTTGATGACTGAATTTTCGTTTTTTTTCTTAGCCAAAAGTGATGAACAAAACGGAGCGATTTCTCCTACACAAATAATATTTTTGGAAAAACTGAACATTTGCTATCTAACTGAGAGTCTCCTCATTGAAAACATCCGAAGTTCTTCAAAGGTAAATTATTTTATTTGAATGCTTTTCTTGTTTTTGTGAAAATGTTGCCTGCTGAATGCTAGGCTTCATGCTATGCTAGCTATCAATACTCTTACACAAATGCTTGTTTTGCTATGGTTGAAAAGCATATTTTGAAAATCTGAGATGACAGTGTTGTTAACAAAAGGCTAAGCTTGAGAGCCACTATATTTATTTCATTTAATTTGCAATTTTCATGAATAGTTAACGTTGCGTTATGGTAATGAGCTTGAGGCTATAATTACGCTCCCGGATCCGGGATTGCTAGTTTCAAGAGGCGAATAAAGGCTCTCCTTCGATTACAGTTTATTTCACTTTCTCAGTTTTCTGTCGTAGTTAGTTAGCAGATGGACCGACTTGGGCATGAAATGGTTACCGCTGGACGGCAAGCCTGGCATAAACAAGGGCCATTTGTTCCTTGTCCCTTTGAAAGCCTTCAAAGCAGCCTCATTATACCTAGGGTTAGATTAATAGTAGGGCCTTTCTCCCTCTTTCACTTTTGGACCCATCACAATGTCTTACCTAGTCTGTGTTTACACAGGCAGTCCAAATCTGGTATTTTTCCTAGTAATTGGTCTTTTGACCAATCAGATCAGATCTAAAAAATATCTGATGTGATTGATCAAAAGACCAATAAGTGGACAAAAGATCAGAATTTGGCTGCCTGTGTAAACACAGCCTTAGAACCCCAAACACATACTCTAACGATTGGCGAGGGTTGCTGATAGACCTGTGGGTTGGGTAATAGAATCTTGGTTCTAGTCTAAAGTGTATTTACACATTGTTTTAATGTGAGCTGGGCTGCCATGCATGTGCAAACCTCCCACACATAGGTTGACACTGATATTGGTTAGGTTGGCACTCCTGTGAAGAGGTGGTTTGATCATAAAGATGTACATTTTGTCAAGCCCACCCAGGTCCCGAGACTGTGTTTTATGGTGCTTAGGATAGATGATTATGAGTAAACATAATTATATTTTCAACAGCTAGTTTTTCTGTAATAAATTATTTTATGATTACTCCATATCTCCCACAAGAAATTACTTGCGTTTCCGTGTAATCACTCAAACATTGACATCAGAGAAAATGGTGCCGGAAGAAATGGCAGCAGTTTTAACGGCGCCCAACCGATTTTGCAATTCAATTTTTTTTTGCGTTATTTGTAATTTATTTTATACATAACGTTTCTGCCACCGTATCTTACGGCAAAAAAAGAGCTTCTGGATATCAGGACAGGGATCACTCACCTCAGATTAGATAGATTTTTTTCTTCAACAAGCAAGACGCACAGGATATTCTCCAAACACCCGACAGGGCCAACATCCCCGTTATATGCAAGAGGAAGGAACGCAGGTACAGGGGTCACAGATTGGGATGCCTCATGTGGACCCGCAGAAGGGAAAGCTGCCGTTATATTTTACTCACCAACGTGCAATTATTGGACGAGGTACGATCACAAATATCCTACCAACGGGACATCAAAACTGTATTATCCTATCTTTCACGCAATAGTGGCTGAATGACGACATGCATATTCAGCTAGCGGGATTTACTCTGCACCCGCAAAATAGAACAGCACACTCCGGTAAGAGGAGGGGAGGGGGTCTGTGCATATTTGTAAACAACAGCTTGTGCACGAAATCTGAGGAATTCTCTAGATTTTGCTGACCTGAAGTACAGTATATTGTGATAAATTGCAGGCCACACTACTTGCCTAGAGAGTTTTCAGCTATACTTTTTGTGGTTGTTTACGTACCACCACAGACAGATGCTGGCACTAAGACTGCACTCAGTCAGCTATATAAGGAAATAAGCAACCCTAGAGGCGGTGCTCCTAGTGGCCGGAGACTTTAATGCAGGAAAACTTAAATCAGTTCTACCAAATATCTATCAACATGTTAAATGTGCAACCAGAGAGAAAACAATTCTAGATCACCTGTACTTCACACACAGAGATGCATATAAAGCTCTCCCTCGCCCTCAATTTGGTAAATCCGACCACAACACTATCCTCCTGACAACTGCTTACAAGCAAAAATTAAGTCAGGAAGTACCAGTGACTCGGTCGATAAAAAAGTAGTTAGATGAAGCAGATGCTAAAGTACGGGACTGTTTTGCTATCACAGACTGGAACATGTTCCGGGATTCTTCCAATGTCATTGAGGAGTACACCACATCAGTCATTGGCTTTATCAATAAGTGCATTGGAAACTGGAAACACTTATCTCCCTCACTAGCTTTAAGCACCAACTGTCAGAGCAGCTCACAGATTACTGCACCTGTACATAGCCCACCTATAATTTAGCCCAAACAACTACCTCTTTCCCTACTGCACTTAATTTATTTATTTATCTTGCTCCTTTGCACCCCATTATTTTTATTTCTATTTCTATTATTTTGATTCTTCCATTACAAAAATCTACCATTCCAGTGTTTTACTTGCTATATTGTATTTACTTTGCCACCATGGCCTTTTTTAGCCTTTACCTCCCTTATCTCACCTCATTTGCTCACATTGTAAATAGACTTGTTTATACTGTATTATTGACTGTATGTTTGTTTTACTCCATGTGTAACACTGTGTCGTTGTATGTGTCGAACTGCTTTGCTTTATCTTGGCCAGGTCGCAATTGTAAATGAGAACTTGTTCTCAACTTGCCTACCTTGCTAAATAAAGGTGAAATAAAATAAATAAAATTGGGGACGTCGTCACCGCAATGACTGTACGTACATACCTCAACCAGAAGCCATGGATTACAGTCAACATTCGCACTGAACTAAAGGGCAGAGCTGCCACTTTTAAAGTGCAGGACTCTAACCCGGAAGCTTACAAGAAATCCTGTTATGCCCTGCGATGAACCATCAAACAGGCAAAGCTTCAATACAGGGCTAAGATTGAATCATATTACACCGGCTCCGACACTCGTGTTATGTGGCAGGGCTTGCACACTATTACAGACTACAAAGGGAAGCACAGCCATGAGCTGCCCAGTGACACGAGCCTACCAGACGAACTAAATCACTTCTATGCTCGCTTCGAGGCAAGCAACACTGAGGCATGCATGAGAGCATCAGCTGTTCCGGTCGACTCTGTGATCACGGTCTCTGTAGCCGATGTGAGTAAGACCTTCAAACAGGTCAACATACACAAGGCTGCGGGGCCAGACGGATTACCAGGACATGATTACCAACAACATGTTCAAGCAGTAATCAAGTGGATTTCCCTCATTTCCGGTCACAACTTGCAACTTGTTTACGTGTTGCCTTCTAATTGCAGTCACTCAACTCATAATACACAGGAGAACAATCGCCTTATGGCGAGGATAGCTGTGCTGCAAGCCCAGCTTCAGGCGCAATCGTTAGGCAAGGATAATTTCAGTGTAGGGAAAGGATGAAACAGCATCTGTGCCACCAGTAAGTACAGATAGTAACATTAGTATAATCCCCTCGCACGGGCCCTGCAGCCGGACAACTTTCTCATGGCTTCTGGATGGAAATGCTGTAGGAATGCTCAACCAGTGTCGCTCATTCAGCCGACAGAAACATTCAACCGGTTTTACCCATTAAGCAGCGAGTCAGAGTCTGAGGCAGAGCCTTCTCTTGTCTCTCCTCCCCCCGTTACGGGGTCTGAGATGCCGAAGGCTCCCACCATTAGCTCTGACAAATTGAAAACCCTAGTCATTGGCGACTCCATTACCCGCAGCATTACCCGCAGACTTAAAGCGAATCATCCAGCGATCATACACTGTTTACCAGGGCGCAGGGCTACTGACGTTAAGGCTAATCTGAAGATGGTGCTGGCTAAAGCTAAATCTGGCAGGTGTAGAGAGTATAGAGATATTGTTATTCACATCGGCACCAACGATGTTAGGATGAAACAGTCAGAGGTCACCAAGCGCAACATAGCTTCAGCGTGTAAATCAGCTAGAAAGATATGTCGGCATTGAGTAATTGTATCTGGCCCCCTCCCAGTTAGGGGGAGTGATGAGCTCTACAGCAGAGTCTCACAACTCAATCGCTGGTTGAAAACTGTTTTCTGCCCCTCCCAAAAGATAGAATTTGTAGATAATTGGCCCTCTTTCTGGGACTCACCCACAAACAGGACGGCTCAGCTCAGCTATCCCCATTGAGACAGTGTCTTTGCCGTGACCTAGGTTGGGCAAAACTAAACATGGCGGTGTTCGCCTTAGCAGTCTCACGAGGATAAAGACCTCCTCCATTCCTGCCATTATTGAAATATATCGTGATACCTCACATCTCAAAATAGGGCTACTTAATGTTAGATCCCTCACTTCAAAGCCAGTTATAGTCAATGAACTAATCACTGATCATAATCTTGATGTGATTGGTCTGACTGAAACATGGCTTAAGCCTGATGCATTTACTGTGTTAAATGAGGCCTCACCTGATTACACTCGTGACCATATCCCCCGTCATCCTGCAAAGGCGGAGGTGTTGCTAACATTTACGATAGCAAATTTCAAATTACAAAAAAATAAATATGTTTTCGTCTTATGAGCTTCGAGTCATGAAATCTATGCAGCTTACTCAATCACTTTTTATAGCTACTGTTTACAGGCCTCCTGGGCCATACACAGCATTCCTCACTGAGTTCCCTGAATTCTTATCGGACCTTCTAGTCATAGCAGATAATATTCTAATTTTTGGTGATTATAATATTCACATAGAAAAGTCCATAGACCCACTCCAAAAGGCTTTGGGAGCCATCATCGACTCAGTGGGTTTTGTCCAACATGTCTCTGGACCTACTCACTGTCACAGTCATACTCTGGACCTAGTTTTCTCCCATGGAATAAATGTTGTGGATCTTAATGTTTTTCCTCATAATCCTGGACTATCGGACCACTTTTTATTTTACCTTTATTTAACCAGGCAAGTCAGTTAAGAACACATTCTTATTTTCAATGACGGCCTGGGAACAGTGGGTTAACTGCCTGTTCAGGGGCAGAACGACAGATTTGTACCTTGTCAGCTCGGGGGTTTGAACTCGCAACCTTCCGGTTACTAGTCCAACGCTCTAACCACTTGGCTACCCTGCCACAATTTTATTACATTTGTAAAGGCAACAAATAATCTACTCAGACCCCAACCAAGGGGCATCAAAAGTCGTGCTATACATTCTCAGACAACCCAAAGATTCCTTGATGCCCTTCCAGACTCTGTCTGCCTACCCACGGACATCAGAGGACAAAAATCAGTTAACCACCTAACTGAGGAACTCAATTTGACCTTGCGCAATACTAGATGCTGTTGCACCCCTAAAAACTAAAAACAATTGTCATAAGAAACTAGCTCCCTGGTATACATACCCAAGCTCTGAAGCAAGCTTCTAGAAAACTGGAACGGAAATGGCGCCACACCAAATTGTAAGTCTACCGACTAGTTTGGAAAGACAGTACCATGCAGTATCGAAGAGCCTTCACTGCAGCTCGATTATCCTATTTTTCAAACTTAATTGAGGAAAATAAGAACAATCCTAATTTTATTTTTGACACTGTCGCAAAGCTAACTAAAAAGCAGCATTCCCCAAGAGAGGATGGCTTTCACTTGAGCAGTAATAAATTCATGAACTTCTTTAAGAAAAAGATCATGATCATTAGAAAGCAAATTACGGACTCCTCTTTAAATCTGTGTATTCCTCCAAAGCTCAGTTGTCCTGAGTCTGCACAACTCTGCCAGAACCTCGGATCAAGAGAGACACTCAAGTATTTTAGGACTATTGCTCTTGGCACAATGATGAAAATATGTGTGGCCTCAAACCTTCAAGCTGCATACTGGACCCTATTCCAACTAAACTACTGAAATAGCTGCTTCCTGTGCTTGGCCCTCCTATGTTGAACATAATAAACGGCTCTCTATCCACCGGATGTGTACCAATTTCACTAAAAGTGGCAGTAATAAAGCCTCTCTTGAAAAAGCCAAACCTTGACCCAGAAAATATAAAAAACGGCATAATGTTAACTTTCACTGCTATGCGGATGACGCACAGCTGTACCTTTCAATGAAACATGGTGAAGCCCCAAAATTGCCCTCGCTAGAAGCCTGTGTTTCAGACATAAGGAAGTGGATGGCTGACAACTTTCTACTTTTAAACTCGGACAAAACAGAGATGCTTGTTCTTGGTCCCAAGAAACAATAAGATCTTCCGTTGAATCTGACAATTAATCTCGATGATTGTACAGTCGTCTCAAATAAAACTGAAGGACATCGGCGTAACTCTGGACCCTGATCTCTCTTTTGACAAACATATCAAGACTGTTTCAAGGACAGCTTTTTACCATCTACGTAACATTACAAAAATCAGAAACTCTCTGTCCAAAAATGATGCAGAAAAATGTATCCGTGCTTTTGTTACTTCTAGGTTAGACTACTGCAATGCTCTACGTTCTGGCTACCCAGATAAAGCACTAAATTAACTTCAGTTAGTGCTAAATACAGCTGCTAGAATCCTGACTAGAACCAAAATATTTGATCATATTACTCCAGTGCTAGCCTCCCTACACTGGCTTCCTGTTAAGGCAAGGGCTGATTTCAAGGTTTTACTGCTATCCTACAAAGCATTACATGAGCTTGCTCCTCCCTATCTTTCTGATTTGGTCCTGCCGTACATACCTACACGTATGCTACGGTCACAAGACGCAGGCCTCCTAATTGTTCCTAGAATTTCTAAGCAAACAGCTGGAGGCAGGGTTTTTCTCCTGTGGAGCTCCATTTTTATGGAATGGTCTGGCAACCCATGTGAGAGACGCAGACTCTGTCTCAACCTTTAAGTCTTTACTAAAGACTCATCTCCTCAGTGGATCCTATGATTGAGTGTAGTCTGGCCCAGGAGTGTGAAGGTGAACAGAAATGCTCTGGAGCAACGAACCGCCCATGTTGTGTCTGCCTGGCCGGTTCCCCTCTCTCCACTGGGACTCTCTGCCACTAACCCTATTACAGGGGCTGAGTCACTGGCTTACTGGTGCTCTTCCATGCCGTCACTAGGAGGGGTGCGTCACTTGAGTGGGTTGAGTCACTGACGTGATCTTCCTGTCTGGGTTGGTGCCCGCCCTTGGGTTGTGCCATGGCGCAGATCTTTGTGGGCTATACTCGGCCTTGTCTCAGGATGATAAATTGGTGATTGAAGCTATCCCTCTACAGGTGTGGGGGCTGTGCTTTGGCAAAGTGGATGGGGTTATTTCCTGCCTGTCTGGCCGTGTCCGGGGGTATCATCGGATGGGGCCACGGTGTTTCCTGACTCCTCGTGTCTCAGCCTCCAGTATTTATGCTGCAGTAGTTTAGGTGTCGGGGGGCTAGGGTCAGTCTGTTATATCTGGAGTACTTCTCCTGTCTTTTCTGGTGTCCTGTGTGAATTTAAGTATGCTCTCTAATTCTCTCTTTCTCTCTCTCTGAGGACCTGAGCCTTAGGACCATGCCTCAGGACTACCTGGCATGATGACTCCTTGCTGTCCCCAGTCCACCTGGCCGTGCTGCTGCTCCAGTATCAACTGTTCTGCCTACGGCTATGGAACCCTGACCTGTTCACCGGATGTGCTACCTCTCTAGAGAGTTTTCAACTCTCTAGAGACAGCAGGAGCGGTAGAGATACGCTTAATGATCGGCTATGAAAAGCCAACTGACATTTACTCCTGAGGTGCTGACTTGCTGCACCCTCGACAACTACCGTGATGATTATTATTTGACCATGCTGGTCCTTTATGAACATTTGAACATCTTGATTTGATTTGATGTGCTTCGGGCATGTGCTGACCAACTGGCAGGTGACTTCACTGACATTTTCAACATGTCCCTGATTGAGTCTGTAATACCAACATGTTTCAAGCAGACCACCATAGTCCCTGTGCCCAAGAATACAAAGGCAACCTGCCTAAATGACTAAAGACCCGTAGCATTCATGTCCATAGCCATGTCGTGCTTTGAAAGGCTGGTAATGGCTCACATCAACACCATTATCCCAGAAACCCTAGACCCACTCCAATTTGCATAACGCCCAAACAGATCCACAGATGATGCAATCTCTATTGCACTCCACACTGCCCTTCCCCACCTGGACAAAAGGAACACTTATGTGAGAATGCTATTCATTGACTACAGCTCAGCGTTCAACACCATAGTACCCTCAAAGCTCATCACTAAGCTAAGGATCGTGGGACTAAACACCTCCCTCTACAACTGGATCCTGTACTTCCTGATGGGCCGCCCCCCAGGTGGTGAGGGTAGGGAGCAACACATCTGCCACGCTGATCCTCAACACTGGAGCCCCCCAGGGGTGCGTGCTCATTAAGTACCATCATTAAGTTTGCAGACAACACAACAGTGGTAGGCCTGATCACCGACAATGACGAGACAGCCTATAGGGAGGTCAGATACCTGGTGCCAGAATAACAACCTCTCCCTCAACGTAACCAAGACTAAGGAGATGATTGTGGACTGCAGGCAAAGGAGGAATGCATAAGCCCCCATTCTCATCGACAGGGCTGTAGTGGAGCATGTTGAGAGCTTCAAGTTCCTTGGTTTCCACCAACAAACTAGCATGGTCCAACCAGACAAAGACTGTCATGAAGAGGGCTCGACAAAGCCAATTCCCCCTAAAGAAACTAAAAGGATTTGTGCATGGGGTCCTGAGATCCTCAAAAGTTTCTACAGCTGAGAGGATCCTGACTCTTTGCATCACTGCCTGGTACAACAATTGCTCGGCCTCCGAACGCAAGGCACTACAGAGGGCAGTGCGTACGGCCCAGTACATCACTGGGGCTAAGCTGTCTGCCATCCAGGACCTCTACACCAGGCGGTGTCAGAGGAAAGCCCTAAAAATGGTCAAAGATCCCAGCCACCCCAGTCATAGACTGTTCTATCTACTACTGCATGGCAAGCGGTACCGGAGTGCCAAGTCTAGGACAAAAAGGCTTCTCAACAGTTTTTACCCCCAAGCCATAAGATTCCTGAACAGGTAATCAAATGGCTACCCGGACTATTTACATTGTGAGCCCCCTCCACCCCCCAACCCCTCTTTTACGCTGCTGCTACTCTCTGTTATCATGAGTGCACAGTCACTTTAACTATACATTCATGTACATATGTACATACTACCTCAATTGGCCCGACCAACCAGTGCTCCCGCACATTGGCTAACCGGGCTATCTGCATTGTGTCCCGCCACCCACCATCACCTCTTTATGCTACTGCTACTCTCTATTCATCATATATGCATAGTCACTTTATCCATATCTGCAGGTACATACTACCTCAATCAGCCTGACTAACCGGTGCCTGTATGTTGCCTCGCTACTTCTATAGCCTCGCTACTGTATATAGCCTCCCTACAGTTTTCTTTACTTACCTATTGTTCACCTAATACATTTTTTGCACTATTGGTTAGAGCCTGTAAGTAAGCATATTGCTGTAAGGTCTACAGCTTATGTATTCGGTGCACATAACAAATAAACTTTGATTTTATTTGATTCATCCAAATACGTATCAATATAGGCCCACTGTGGTATTGCAGGGATGTCATGTGATGTGCAATGGTGTGGTCTTGCTTGAAATCTGCAATATCATCATCTTGTGTCTCCCATTGAGCATAACGTAGAGGAAAACAACCTCCATAAGCATCTATTGCCTCTTACTTCGGGTTATTTTCCTCTGCTAACAACACGCAGGCTAGAGGACAGCTTTCCATTGTCTTACATCCCACAGGGACTGGAAGAGGACAGGAATCCATTACAGGGGTGGCTTATGCATATTGTAATAATAATAATCAATTTATTAAATCTACCACCCCTCATAGCCTGCCTGAAGCCTATTACATAAACAGAGGCACTTAGCTAGATGAAAAGCTCAAGAGAATAGACATCAACCTCTGTAGACTATCATACGAGAATCGGTTTGATATCAAATCCCATTAAATTTACTCAGAAACCTTTTGACTCTTCAAGTGGGAGTAAGCTTGTACATTTAACATTAGAGATTATATTAATGAAAAATGTTATATGAGTGTTAGCCCATAACAACAACATACTGTATTTAGTATTCCTTCTAGGGTCCTACTACGGACTGAAGAATCTGAGGAGACGTACTGCTGTCCACAATATTTGAACAATATCTCTCAGAGTTTAGCATAAATAAATTCACAAAATCACGTAAAATGAGTAATGAAACATTAATTGTATAATATTTTTTTTAAACAAGGGAATAACTCATTTACTTATTGATGATTTCACATGCTCAGCAGATTATACAAAAACTATGCATGATCTACCTCTCGTCAAAAGGGAGCTGTCAGATATGCAGCCGTATTTCATCAGTTAGCACAACAAACCCGGAGGCTATTTGCTGTAATTCAAAGGCTGAAAATGTATCATCGTACCCATATCTAGGTAAACTTTAGTATGAAAAATCATCTGCACTTACGCATTTGGACATGAGCTCCATCTAAAGCAAAAAATGAAATACACTATGTTCTAGTTTAATAATAATAATAATAATATATGCCATTTAGCAGACGCTTTTATCCAAAGCGACTTACAATCATGTGTACATACATTCTACGTATGGGTGGTCCCGGGAATCAAACCCACTACCCTGGCGTTACAAGCGCCATGCTCTACCAACTGAGCTACAGAAGGACTTTAATTTATGAAGGTAATATAATTGGCTAAGCCTGATAGCAACTCTATGACCTCATGATACCAGGGTCATGGAGGAGCATGGGTGAGCAGAAGGTCCAGCTTCACTGCAGAGATTTAGAAAATAGATAAATAAGGTAGATATGGAGAATCCGTTTGGTAGATAATGAGCTTATTGCCAATATCATTATATTGATCATACTGTAGATATTTGGATTAGCAATAACCATTAAAAGATAAGGGTATGAAAGGCACATGCATAAACTTTTGTTTGCAATATTCTCTCATGTATGTATTTGAGAGAGAGAGAGAGAGAGAGAGAGAGAGAGAGAGAGAGAGAGAGAGAGAGAGAGAGAGAGAGAGAGAGAGAGAGAGAGAGAGAGAGAGAGAGAGAGAGAGAGAGAGAGAGAGAGAGGGAGAACCAACTCGCTCGGGGGCCCTCCGTTGTCACGTGTTGTGGACAAAACTCTGAGGGTGACTTCCAGAGAGTGGGGATGGGATCAATAAACCCATCAACTTCGGGACACACTCCTGACTTGGATAATGAAATTCCTGTTCCACTTTTAAATAATAAAACTAGCATGAAATTCTAACGAACAAATCCCCCCCTGTCGTTTAATATTTCATTTGGGAAGAATTTCATCTGTTACATGTCAAGTCTCAAAATCAATATTTGTATGATATTGCGCAAACTTCAAACATGGCATTGTCTGCTGGGATAGCACTTCGCACTGAGTCCGGCAGCCTTTCTGGTTTGGTTGAGGTGGCTAATCCGAGGGTCTAGTTAACCCCTACACCCTCTATAATTTAATATGGAATAGCTACTTTTCATTATTGGGCCAACTAGATAGTTGGTTCATTGTTAGTTCAAGGACAAATCCCTGTACATTTGTGTGAAAAAACCAGCACACACTAATGCTGCACATTACACTCTAACATTGGACTGTGGAGACAAGATAACATAACCTGTTTTCAATTGCTTTCCCCCGATGATATGAATTGACTCACCTTAGAGAGAAAAGATAACTGATACCTTATGTAAGTCAGGCGCCTGCACTGAACAACATACACACAATGGTTTGGTATTTCGTGACACTTTTTAAACTATTTGAGGAAGAGTGATCCCCGAACGTACTAAGACAGCATCTGTGCTTTCATTTTCAATTTCGCCGCCACCAAAGGACCATACTGAATGTGTCTAAAGCTATTGTGTCTGAAGGTATTGTGTATTCAGATAATCGATCTTCTTACACAATGCCGCAAGGTTTCACCTCTGAGTTTTAGCATGGCACCTTCTTAGTGCACCAGACACATAACCAATTCAGCGAGGCTCATAAATACAAATGAATATCAGTTGAGCTTTTGTTTTTGCTTTTTATCTGTGAGTCTCAAGAGTGGAGGCAATTTTAGTGGAGGAAAATACAGGTAACTGACGAAATAAGGAAACACCAACATAAAGTGTCTTAATAGGGCGTTGGGTCACCACAAGCCAGAACAGTTTCATTGCACCTTGGCATAGATCCTACAAGTGTCTGAAACTCTATTGGAGGGATGCATTACCATTCTTTCACAAGAAATTCCATCATTTGGTATTTTATTGATGGTAGAAAACGCTATTTCAACCACCACTCCAGAATCTAACATAGGTGTTCAATTAGACTGAGATCTGGTGACTGAGATGGCATATGGTTTACATTGGTGTTGTGCACCTCAAACAATTCAGTGACCACTTATGTCCTGTGGATGTGGGCAATGTCATCCTTTGGGGGCATAGCCATGGTAGCCAAAATAGTGGCATGCCCAGCAATTGCTTCATTAAGTCAGGTACCACACCTGAACCCATCCACCTGTGCTGCTGAAGATATACACTCAAATGGCTCTATTCAACCTGTAGTGCTGAAGATACTCTTTAAAGGACGATTGACAATTAAAGATCCCCCTGTGTGCTGGTGTCTATAGTTGATGTGATGCCACAAATGCCATCACATCTCCCCAATTGACACACACCTCCGTTTTTGGTTTGAAATGACAAAACAACTTCTGTGGGTGGAACACTTTTAATACCCTTTGATACACATATGAACACACTCATGTATTCTTTTGACCTATTACTACTGATTCAAGTTTCAAACATGGCCTGCTGGCCTGTTGATTATTTTACATTATCTGGCGATTTCAGATGTCATAATAAAAAGTGTTTATTTATTTCAAATTAACGTGAAAGTCATTAACATCAAACATCAGGGATCGGGGAAATGAATTACAATTCCAGCATCTTTGGTCTTTTTTTTTCATTTCATAAATGAGATCATAGTCCTCTTTCCCCATCCATTGTTGATGGAAAAGTAATATGTTTAAAAGCTTGTTTGTTCGTAAAGATCAAAACCACATCAAGATGACAACATCTTGAGGCCAAGTGACGTTCAGTTGAGAGACTCTACTCAGCGCCTCAAGTACACAGGTGAACTGTCCTTGACAGGTGACTTAAAATGCTCAGGGACTCAGAAAGGGAGACCTAAAAAAGGCACACTCATTGTTATGCCGACTGGCTCGTCCCATTCAACAGGGCTCCTTTCTTACTAATTGTGTATCGTGCCACACAATACCCACTCACTTTTATGGATCTATTGCTTTTGGGGAAGGGGATAGCCAGTTCTTAAAAACAAAAACTATCCTCCATTTTTTTCTCTGAATGTATTTTTGTTGACACAGCTAAGCTTCAACTTTGTTGTTAACTAAACTTTAAGACGAGTCTTTGGTTGTCTATCTTCAACGGCACAGGTGGGTGGGTTTATAATGTATTTCACATATATTCCTCCAATAAAATTGTCTCCACTCCTGAGACAGAGATACAACATAATGACAGGTTACAGACCTGTTATAGAACCATCCACTGTTATAGAACCATCCACTGTTGTAGACCCATCCACTGTTATAGACCCTTCCACTGTTATAGATCCATCCACTGTTGTAGACCCTTCCACTGTTATAGAACCATCCACTGTTATGGACTCATCCACTGTTGTAGACCCTTCCACTGTTATAGATCCATCCACTGTTATAGACCCTTCCACTGTTATAGATCCATCCACTGTTATAGACCCTTCCACTGTTATAGATCCATCCACTGTTATAGATCCATCCACTGTTGTAGACCCTTCCACTGTTATAGATCCATCCACTGTTGTAGACCCTTCCACTGTTATAGATCCATCCACTGTTATGGACTCATCCACTGTTGTAGACCCTTCCACTGTTATAGATCCATCCACTGTTGTAGACCCTTCCACTGTTATAGAACCATCCACTGTTATGGACTCATCCACTGTTGTAGACCCTTCCACTGTTATAGATCCATCCACTGTTATAGACCCATCCACTGTTATAGACCCTTCCACTGTTGTAGACCCATCCACTGTTATAGACCCATCCACTGTTATAGACTCATCCACTGTTGTAGACCCTTCCACTGTTGTAGACCCTTCCACTGTTATAGATCCATCCACTGTTATAGACCCTTCCACTGTTGTAGATCCATCCACTGTTGTAGATCCATCCACTGTTGTAGACCCATCCACTGTTATAGACCCATCCACTGTTGTAGATCCATCCACTGTTATAGACCCATCCACTGTTGTAGACCCATCCACTGTTATAGACCCATCCACTGTTATAGACCCATCCACTGTTATAGACCCTTCCACTGTTATAGATCCATCCACTGTTATAGACCCATCCACTGTTGTAGACCCTTCCACTGTTATAGATCCATCCACTGTTGTAGACCCTTCCACTGTTATAGACCCATCCACTGTTATAGACCCTTCCACTGTTATAGACCCTTCCACTGTTATAGATCCATCCACTGTTGTAGACCCTTCCACTGTTATAGACCCTTCCACTGTTATAGATCCATCCACTGTTGTAGACCCTTCCACTGTTATAGATCCATCCACTGTTATAGACCCATCCACTGTTATAGATCCATCCACTGTTATAGACCCATCCACTGTTATAGACCCTTCCACTGTTATAGATCCATCCACTGTTATAGACCCATCCACTGTTATAGACCCATCCACTGTTATAGACCCTTCCACTGTTATAGATCCATCCACTGTTATAGACCCATCCACTGTTATAGACCCTTCCACTGTTATAGACCCATCCACTGTTATAGACCCATCCACTGTTATAGATCCATCCACTGTTATAGATCCATCCACTGTTATAGATCCATCCACTGTTATAGATCCATCCACTGTTATAGACCCTTCCACTGTTATAGACCCATCCACTGTTATAGATCCATCCACTGTTATAGACCCTTCCACTGTTATAGACCCTTCCACTGTTATAGACCCTTCCACTGTTATAGACCCTTCCACTGTTATAGACCCTTCCACTGTTATAGATCCATCCACTGTTGTAGACCCATCCACTGTTGTAGACCCTTCCACTGTTATAGATCCATCCACTGTTGTAGACCCTTCCACTGTTATAGATCCATCCACTGTTGTAGACCCATCCACTGTTATAGACCCATCCACTGTTATAGATCCATCCACTGTTGTAGACCCTTCCACTGTTATAGATCCATCCACTGTTATAGATCCATCCACTGTTATAGATCCATCCACTGTTATAGATCCATCCACTGTTATAGATCCATCCACTGTTGTAGACCCTTCCACTGTTATAGATCCATCCACTGTTGTAGACCCTTCCACTGTTATAGATCCATCCACTGTTGTAGACCCTTCCACTG
Organism: Oncorhynchus keta; assembly: GCF_023373465.1. NCBI lineage: Eukaryota > Metazoa > Chordata > Actinopteri > Salmoniformes > Salmonidae > Oncorhynchus > Oncorhynchus keta. Next base: position 69,305,913 of record NC_068430.1, on the reverse strand, counting down.
TTATAGATCCATCCACTGTTGTAGACCCTTCCACTGTTATAGATCCATCCACTGTTGTAGACCCTTCCACTGTTATAGATCCATCCACTGTTATAGAACCATCCACTGTTATAGATCCATCCACTGTTGTAGACCCTTCCACTGTTATAGACCCTTCCACTGTTGTAGACCCTTCCACTGTTATAGATCCATCCACTGATGTAGACCCTTCCACTGTTATAGATCCATCCACTGATGTAGACCCTTCCACTGTTATAGATCCATAGATCCATCCACTGTTATAGATCCATCCACTGTTATAGATCCATCCACTGTTGTAGACCCTTCCACTGTTATAGATCCATCCACTGTTGTAGACCCTTCCACTGTTGTAGACCCTTCCACTGTTATAGACCCATCCACTGTTGTAGACCCATCCACTGTTATAGACCCATCCACTGTTATAGATCCATCCACTGTTATAGACCCTTCCACTGTTGTAGACCCTTCCACTGTTATAGATCCATCCACTGTTGTAGACCCTTCCACTGTTATAGACCCTTCCACTGTTATAGATCCATCCACTGTTGTAGACCCATCCACTGTTATAGACCCATCCACTGTTATAGACCCATCCACTGTTATAGACCCATCCACTGTTATAGATCCATCCACTGTTATAGACCCTTCCACTGTTATAGACCCTTCCACTGTTATAGATCCATCCACTGTTATAGACCCTTCCACTGTTATAGACCCATCCACTGTTATAGACCCTTCCACTGTTATAGATCCATCCACTGTTATAGACCCATCCACTGTTATAGATCCATCCACTGTTATAGATCCATCCACTGTTGTAGATCCATCCACTGTTATAGATCCATCCACTGTTATAGACCCTTCCACTGTTGTAGACCCTTCCACTGTTATAGATCCATCCACTGTTGTAGATCCATCCACTGTTGTAGATCCATCCACTGTTATAGACCCATCCACTGTTATAGACCCTTCCACTGTTATAGATCCATCCACTGTTGTAGATCCATCCACTGTTATAGATCCATCCACTGTTGTAGACCCTTCCACTGTTATAGATCCATCCACTGTTGTAGATCCATCCACTGTTATAGATCCATCCACTGTTATAGACCCATCCACTGTTGTAGACCCTTCCACTGTTATAGATCCATCCACTGTTATAGACCCTTCCACTGTTATAGATCCATCCACTGTTGTAGACCCTTCCACTGTTATAGATCCATCCACTGTTATAGACCCTTCCACTGTTATAGATCCATCCACTGTTATAGACCCTTCCACTGTTATAGACCCTTCCACTGTTATAGATCCATCCACTGTTATAGACCCTTCCACTGTTATAGACCCATCCACTGTTATAGACCCTTCCACTGTTATAGATCCATCCACTGTTATAGACCCATCCACTGTTATAGACCCTTCCACTGTTATAGACCCATCCACTGTTATAGACCCATCCACTGTTGTAGACCCATCCACTGTTATAGATCCATCCACTGTTATAGATCCATCCACTGTTGTAGATCCATCCACTGTTATAGACCCATCCACTGTTATAGACCCATCCACTGTTGTAGATCCATCCACTGTTATAGACCCATCCACTGTTGTAGACCCATCCACTGTTATAGACCCATCCACTGTTATAGACCCATCAACTGTTATAGACCCATCCACTGTTATAGATCCATCCACTGTTGTAGATCCATCCACTGTTGTAGACCCATCCACTGTTATAGATCCATCCACTGTTGTAGACCCTTCCACTGTTATAGATCCATCCACTGTTGTAGACCCTTCCACTGTTATAGATCCATCCACTGTTATAGATCCATCCACTGTTGTAGACCCATCCACTGTTATAGATCCATCCACTGTTATAGATCCATCCACTGTTATAGACCCTTCCACTGTTGTAGACCCTTCCACTGTTATAGATCCATCCACTGTTGTAGACCCTTCCACTGTTATAGATCCATCCACTGTTGTAGACCCATCCACTGTTATAGATCCATCCACTGTTGTAGACCCTTCCACTGTTATAGATCCATCCACTGTTATAGATCCATCCACTGTTATAGATCCATCCACTGTTGTAGACCCATCCACTGTTATAGATCCATCCACTGTTGTAGACCCTTCCACTGTTATAGATCCATCCACTGTTATAGACCCTTCCACTGTTATAGATCCATCCACTGTTGTAGACCCTTCCACTGTTATAGATCCATCCACTGTTATAGACCCATCCACTGTTATAGATCCATCCACTGTTGTAGACCCTTCCACTGTTATAGATCCATCCACTGTTGTAGACCCTTCCACTGTTATAGATCCATCCACTGTTGTAGACCCTTCCACTGTTATAGATCCATCCACTGTTGTAGACCCTTCCACTGTTATAGATCCATCCACTGTTATAGATCCATCCACTGTTATAGATCCATCCACTGTTGTAGACCCTTCCACTGTTATAGATCCATCCACTGTTGTAGACCCATCCACTGTTATAGACCCTTCCACTGTTATAGATCCATCCACTGTTATAGACCCTTCCACTGTTATAGATCCATCCACTGTTGTAGACCCTTCCACTGTTATAGATCCATCCACTGTTATAGACCCTTCCACTGTTATAGATCCATCCACTGTTATAGACCCTTCCACTGTTATAGATCCATCCACTGTTATAGACCCTTCCACTGTTATAGACCCTTCCACTGTTATAGACCCTTCCACTGTTATAGATCCATCCACTGTTATAGACCCTTCCACTGTTATAGACCCTTCCACTGTTATAGATCCATCCACTGTTATAGATCCATCCACTGTTATAGATCCATCCACTGTTATAGACCCTTCCACTGTTGTAGACCCTTCCACTGTTATAGATCCATCCACTGTTATAGACCCTTCCACTGTTATAGATCCATCCACTGTTATAGACCCATCCACTGTTATAGATCCATCCACTGTTATAGACCCATCCACTGTTATAGATCCATCCACTGTTGTAGATCCATCCACTGTTATAGATCCATCCACTGTTGTAGATCCATCCACTGTTATAGATCCATCCACTGTTGTAGATCCATCCACTGTTATAGATCCATCCACTGTTGTAGAACCATCCACTGTTATAGATCCATCCACTGTTATAGATCCATCCACTGTTGTAGATCCATCCACTGTTGTAGATCCATCCACTGTTATAGATCCATCCACTGTTGTAGATCCATCCACTGTTGTAGATCCATCTACTGTTATAGACCCTTCCACTGTTATAGATCCATCCACTGTTATGGACTCATCCACTGTTGTAGACCCTTCCACTGTTGTAGACCCTTCCACTGTTAAAAACAGTGAGAGTCCGAGAGTCAGGCTTCCAAAAACATATGCGAGCTTTGACTTTGTTGGTAAATATACCTTAAGGTGTTTGTGCTGGATTCAATTCGTGTTGCTGAAGTATCGCGGAAGATCTGCGTAAGAATGTCAAGGACATATGCAGCGTTTAGGTCTACCGTGAATGCAGTCCCCGCAACAGTGGGAACATCGCCTTTAATGCAGGTATAACTGTGTTTAACGGTGTGTGTGTTGAGAGGGTGGACAGTTATTTCAACCTTCTTCCCTTATTTATGCCTGTAAGTAAATTGACACAAAACAACAGGACAAGGCTAGGACAGTTTACCAAACACGGTTCAAATATCTGTTTAAAGGTGAATTAACTTTGATTTCCTCTCTGACTCGTCACAAAATGATGTATCGCAGGAGCTTCCCGGGCGGTTGTATTAATTACAAAAAAGGGTTCACAGATGGAACTGTTCTTGGGATTGACCGGAAACGGACTATAAAACTCTGGCCACTTAAAGGGGCACTTTGGAGTTCATTGGATAAAATACTACTTGTATTTGGCAAATAAAAATATTTGGACAAACAATTGATGTGAGACAGTGATTATTATTATTTTTCAGAAGCCTGGAGGTTGGTTTTATTAATTTAATATTTCACCTCAGAATGGCGATAACTGGAATGAAAGTAAATGCAGAGGTATTCATGAGTAATGTAAATGGTCAATTTCTTCAATGGCAAACCCCAATGTCCACACTGACACTGGGGTTTGGGGTTTGGGATATTTACTTATTAAACAGTTCTATTGAGTATGGCAGTGCTTACCAACCCTGATCCTCAAGTACCCCCAACAGTACACAGTTTCGTTGTAGCTCTTGATAAACACACCTCATTGAAGGCTTTATGATTAGTTGACAAGTGGAATCAGGTGTGTTTGTCCAGGGTTCTGTTGGGGGTACTTATTGGCAGACTCAACAGCCTTGTTTATTCTAATGACTGCCTCGCCTGGTTCACTAACTACTTCTCAGAATGAGTTCAGTATGTCAAATCGGAGGGCTTGTTGTCCGGACCTCTGGCCGTCTCTATGGGGGTGCTACAGGGTTCAATTCTCGGGCTGACTCTTTTCTCTGTATATATCAATGATGAAGCTCTTGCTGCGGGTGATTCTTTGATCCACCTCTATGCAGACGACACCATTCTGTATACGTCTGGCCTTTCTTTGGACACTGTGTTAACAAACATCCAAATGAGCTTCAATGCAATACAACACTCCTTCTGTGGCCTCCAACTGCTCTTAAATGCTAGTAAAACTAAATGCATGCTCTTCAACCGATCGCTGCCCGCACCCTCCCGCTCGACTAGCATCACTACTCTGGACGGTTCCGACCATATGGACAACTACAAATACCTAGGTGGCTAGACTGTAAACTCTCCTTCCAGACTCATATTAAGCATCTCCAATCCAAAATTAAATCTAGAATCGGCTTCCTATTTTGCATCAAAGCCTCCTTCAGTCATGCTGCCAAACATACCCTCGTAAAACTGACCATCCTACCGATCTTTGGCTTCGGCGATGTCATTTACAAAATAGCCCCCAACACTCTACTCAGCAAATTGGATGCAGTCTATCACAGTGCCATCCGCTTTTTCACCAAAGCCCCATATACCACTCACCACTGCGACCTGAATGCTCTCGTTGTTGACTGGTCCTCGCTACATATTTGTCGCCAAACTCACTGGGAATGCATAACATATTTTACAGAAATATAGGAAAGGAGTTTAGTATTTCATTGGCCACAGTCTCACAGTTCCATTTTCAGAGTTTCTGTGGAAGTGCCTGAACATGTATAGCCTGAAATACCAACCTCCCGACTCATAATAACTACATCATGATATAGGATCAAATGAGAGGGTGCTCTGTTCCATACTGTTTGTTTAGTCACTACAGTATTGTAGGGCCCTCTGTTATTTGCAATCATATGAATAGCTATAAAAACAAATCTATCTTCACTCCTCAAATTTTGTCAGGCTCAGTCAGAATCTCTGTAATGGATACTCCCCAAACCGTTGCATTTCCTGTTTCTCTAGAATGTTCCTCTTAGCTAGACGAGAGGAGCTATTTCCGATACGGCAACTGTCAAATCTGAGAAAAAATAATGTGTCCCTCTCACCGCCACTTCACCCTCACCTACCTTGACACACAATCCTCCAATGAGAAGTATTTAATAGTTAGCATTAGCCTTTGTCTGTATACTAATACTACCTCTTGTATCCTCCAAGTCCAGAGTTCTCCATGCAACAGCAGGGACAGCTGCCCTCGTTCACAGCTCATTTGCTTCTGCTTGTCTTCTGTGTATGAATAATAACTCTGCCGATACCTACTGTTTTTGTCCTTCTACATCGTGCCATCGTTATCAGCTGTCAGGTATTTCTGTCAATAGCCTCGTGAAAGGAACACCGTATTTTGCGGAGGCACACAGTTGGACATATTTGTAGACATTTGAGAGTGTATTAACCTCTATCAATTTACTGAAGTCAGTATTGATTTTATTGAACCACTATCAAACAAATGTTTGCCCTATTGTGTTATTAACATCATATTTTGTTGAATTACTAGACCAATGTATTCAGAAATGATTCACACCCCTTGACTTTTTCCACAAATGTGCCTACACAAAATACAACCATAATGTCAAAATGTAATTATGTTCCCCTCCCCCCCAGAAATATGCTTTTCTACTAATGAAAAGCTGAAACATCTTGAGTCAATAAGTATTCAACCCCTTTGTTATTGCAAGTTCAGGAGTACAACATAGCTTAACAAGTCACATTAAAATGTGCATGGAATAATAGTATTTAACATGATTTTTTTATGACTACCTCATCTCGGTACCCCACATATACAATTACATGTAAGGTCCATAATGAATTTCAAACACAGATTCAACAATATGACAGGGGAGGTTTTCAAATGCCTCACAAAGAAGGGCACCTATTGGTAGATGGGTAAAAAATAAAAAGCAGACATTGAATATCCCTTTGAGCATGGTGAAGTTATTAATTACACTTTGGATGGTCTATCAATACACCCAGTCACTAAAAAATGCAGGTGTCCTTCCTAACTCAGTTGCTGGAGAGGAAGGAAACCGCTCAGGAATTTCACCATGAGGCCAATGGGGACTTTGACAAAGTATAATGGTTGTGGTAGGAGAAAACTGAGGATGGATCAACAACATTGTAGTTACTCCACAATACTAACCTACATGACAGAGTGAAAAGAAGGAAGCCTGTACGGAATAAAAATATTCTAAAACATTTTGCAACATGGCATTAAAGTAATACTGCAAAAGTTGTATTTTTCTTCCAGAATACTAAGTGTTATGTTTCAGGTAAATTCACTCAAATATATTACTGAGTACTTACTCTCCATACTTTCAAGCATAGTGGTGGGTGCATCATGTTATGGTTATGCTTTTAACTGGTGAGTTTTTCAGGATAAAACAATTAAAGGAATGGAGCTAATCACAGGCAAAGGACAACCTGGTTCAGTCTGCTTTCTACCAGACTCTGGGAGATGAACTCACATTTTCAGAAGGACAATAACCCAAAGCACAAGGCCAAATATACACTGCAGTTGCTTACCAAGAAGACAGTGAATGTTCCTGAGCGGCCGGGTTACAGATTTGACTAAAATCTTCTTGACAATCTATGGAAAGACCTGAAAATGGTTTTCAAGCAATGATCAACAAGCAATTTGACAAGAGCTTGAACATTTTTGAAAAGAATAATGAGCAAATGTTTCACAATTCAGCTGTGGAGTGCACGTTGAGCACTCTTTGATCACACACCCAAAAAGACAGTTGATCAGCTGTAATCACTGCCAAAGGTGTATTGACATGCTCAGGGGGTTGAATACGTATCTAATCGAGACATATTAGTGTTTTATTTTTCACTTTATTTTTAAAAAACATTTTAGCATTTTTCTTTCACTTTCACATTTCAAGTATTTTGTGTAGATCATTGACAAACAATTACAGTTAATTCAATTTTTATCCAACTTTGTAACACAACAATATTTGGAAGAAGTCAAGCGTTGTGAATACTTTCTGAAGGCACTGTATCAATACTTTTCATATATAATATAAAATATCCCACTGCTGCATGATGTCTTGATAAATATATTCATCCTATAAATATCTTTATCTGTTGACCATCTACTTTACAGCACATTGTTTTGAAGATGAAGTTATTTTTCACCTCAACCACATCTCCAATAAACTTCATTGGTCAGAAAAATAAAATAAAAACTGTCATCAGTCATCAGTTGTCATCAGTGATAATTCTCTGTGTTTAAAAAGTATTTTAATTTAAATTCATTATATAATCAAGGAAAGACTGATAAGGGGGACACGGGGGCTCAAATTGGTAATTATTCTCAGAGGTGATTGATGCTTGCTGGGTCAGCATTCCAATTTCCATCTTGTCAATAGTGTGCCTCCCAAATTTCATTCATTAAGATGGAGAATGAGCGACCGAGCCTTTCAAAGGTAAGTACCGACTTCAAAAAGAGCCAGGAGACTTAAATTACCATGCAGGGAAGATAAACATAAAACGTCTATGGATATTTTAAATGTGTGTGAGGGAAAATGAGAGGCAACATGTTTGTAGTGAGTGGTAGGGTCTTCTCACTGGTGCTCTGAGAGGTTTGTCAGATAGAACTATACCACATGTGTTTGGTATGTATGTTTGCAACGTGTAACATTTGTGGGAAGAGGGAATAGCATTCAATGGCATCCTACTTACTTACCATAATCACAGGGGTATCCTCCTGGATAACTGGGGATGTAAGAATTTGTGCCACACCCTTGCAGTTCCTTGTTAAAAGAAGTTGTCAGACATATTGTCAGCAACTTTGTATACATTGTGCAACATCAAAACCACACTATTTCCATATTTTTGCAACATTCACAAATCTTGATAATCTTGTCTTGCCCTCTGCTCTGCACTGCTGACTGAATAATTGTTTATTGAGTAAATAATCAACTTCTAACGAGTAGACAGCAGATTTCCAAATGGGGTCTGAAATGAGTCTGAACGGCACACTTAAAAATGCACTATGACTCGACGTTCGGGACACTGCAATCTCCTCCAATGACTCTGGGTTGTGTCCTTTCAAAGAACAAAACTAGGCAATATCTAAAAGGATACTTGCCTTTCTTCTTATTTACAACAAAAACATTAATACAACTATGATGACATGGCAAAACTTACTCTAGTGTATGTCCAGCATCAATTGGAGAGATAAACATAATTATCTGAGAGAAAAGGGCACAGAAAAGGTGCAGTTTTTTTGGCTTCAACCACTGGTCGTCTACATCTGAACATAGAAATATAATTACTGGTATGGGTACACTCAATATGGCCGCTGGCCTATCTATCACAGAACATTGACTTCTAGTAATCACATTTCTATGGATGTGATTTCACAAGGTGGGCCAGACATGGCCGCCCCCTGTGGGGCTTCGACAATGCAGCTGTGGAGTGTGACAGTTGGCAGTGCCATTGGAACACTGGTTTCCCGCTTGGAAGCCGTTTAAATAGAGAAACAACTGATGCTTTCGTTCCAGTGTGGTACAAAATGTGTTGGTACAAAATTGTTATTGGGTTTTCACTTCTACCACTTCAGCTTTGTCTTGTTTATTTCAGAGAGAGTATTAATTGGGTGCAGCCAAATGTGTGTTTTGGTTTACAATGTCATGAATGACTGTATTTACCAGGTTGTTGGACAAGGGATGTTCTGACATAAGTGGTGGAGCACAGTGTGCGTTCACAGATGAGACATTGGCATCCCATACGTATGGTACTCAGGCTGAACTACCTGGTGACAAAGTACCATAAAGGTATTAAACCCTTACTTTACCAGGGAAGTTGATATACCAGCAAAGCTAGAGGTACTGTACAAGTCAGACTCAGAAATCAGAATTCTAAGATGTTTATTCAAGTCAGCTTCCCATCCATATAGATCGATAGACCAGGGGGTATGGACTCATTCCTGTTAGGATGAACTTAATAAGGGATCAAGCTGTAACTCCCTATATGTGGCAGCAAACCCACCCATAGTGTGTTGTTCTCTGTCTGCAACCTCCATGCCCCTGATTCATCTCAACACTAAGGCCCTCTCTGCCCTAGTCCTCTTCCCTGTTCACACCCTCTGGGCATGGGTGTGAAACTGAGGAAAGGGTGAGGTCAGGGAACATAGCCCAATGCTGTCAACAGACACAACAAGCATGGCGTGCTGACCACCATGGGTGTAAAAGAGAGAAAAGGGAAAACAGGTGAGAGGGCAGAATAAGTTATTTTGTCGTGGCAGCAGACTACGATTAATTCCTTTCTATTCTATTTCTTTCAAGATTTGTTAATACCTTTCACAAAGCTGTCTTATACTGCAAATAAACAATTTAATTATCTTTAAATGCAAATGTAACTAAATTAATGATGATTGCGTTTAATATTTACTTAAAAAATGGCATTAAATCTAACAAATTAAATGAAGTGTTACAAAAATTATCTATTTTGAAGAGGAAACATGGTGAGACGTCTAAGAGCATCATGTCATGCAGTATCTATCCTGTAATTAGACTGAGGGGTCCAACAAAATCTTTTAGATCATCCTATTGAGCTCCATTTCACTTTATGGATGTTGATGCTGAGAATAAACAGTACATACTGTAATCATACATGAATCCCCGTGATTCCTACAGCTACCATTTCGCAATGGCCTACGATCTGAGAATATGGTCAGTTTATAACCTCTCAGTAATAATAATATTAACACTACATACTGTTAATACTTCTCTTCCTATAGCCTGTACATGATAAATTACTCTCCACAATTATAGTAAATTGGTTCCTGAGACATTGCGTCTTCTCACAGCCATTGCACCTATTTCTGTAATTCATGCAATCGGGTAGCTATACTGAGGCCATTTTTAGCTGGTGAGTGTGGAGTATCAAGGCTGATACTTGAGACTTTGTTTTCCATCCACATTTTAGATATACATGATCACACATTACACATTTCACACTGAGTAGCTAGTCAAGAGCTCCTAACCGCATTAATTCAGGTCCATACCCAAACAGTTCGAACTACTACAGTTTGAACTACTAATTCTGAAAATTACTCTCTCCAGAAATAAGTCTCTCACTGTTGCCGCCTGCTACCGACCCCCCTCAGCTCCCAGCTGTGCCCTGGACACCATTTTGTGAATTGATTGCCCCCCATCTAGCTTCAGAGTTTGTTCTGTTAGGTGACCTAAACTGGGATGTGCTTAACACCCCGGCAGTCCTACAATCTAAGCTAGATGCCCTCAATCTCACACAAATCATCAAGGAACCCACCAGGTACAACCCTAACTCTGTAAGCAAGGGCACCCTCATAGACGTCATCCTGACCAACTGGCCCTCCAAATACACCTCCGCTGTCTTCAACCAGGATCTCAGCGACCACTGCCTCATTGCCTGTATCCGCTACGGTGCCGCAGTCAAACGACCACCCCTCATCACTGTCAAACGCTCCCTAAAACACTTCTGTGAGCAGGCCTTTCTAATCGACCTGGCCCGGGTATCCTGGAAGGACATTGACCTCATCCCGTCAGTTGAGGATGCCTGGTCATTCTTTAAGAGTAACTTCCTCACCATTTTAGATAAGCATGCTCCGTTCAAAAATGCAGAACTAAGAACAGATACAGCCCTTGTTTCACTCCAGACCTGACTGCCCTCGACCAGCACAAAAACATCCTGTGGCGGACTGCAATAGCATCGAACTGTCCCCGCGATATGCAACTGTTCAGGGAAGTCAGGAACCAATACACGCAGTCAGTCAGGAAAGCTAAGGCCAGCTTCTTCAGGCAGAAGTTTGCATCCTGTAGCTCCAACTCCAAAAGTTCTGGGACACTGTGAAGTCCATGGAGAACAAGAGCACCTCCTCCCAGCTGCCCACTGCACTGAGGCTAGGGAACACGGTCACCACCGACAAATCCATGATTATCGAAAACTTCAACAAGCATTTCTCAACGGCTGGCCATGCCTTCCGCCTGGCTACTCCTACCTCGGCCAACAGCTCCGGCCCCCCGCAGCTCCTCGCCCAAGCCTCTCCAGGTTCTCCTTTACCCAAATCCAGATAACAGATGTTCTGAAAGAGCTGCAAAACCTGGACCCGTATAAATCAGCTGGGCTTGAAAATCTGGACCCTCTATTTCTGAAACTATCCGCCGCCATTGTCGCAACCCCTATTACCAGCCTGTTCTACCTCTCTTTCATATCGTCTGAGATCCCCAAGGATTGGAAAGCTGCCGCAGTCATCCCCCTCTTCAAAGGGGGAGACACCCTGGACCCAAACTGTTACAGACCTATATCCATTCTGCCCTGCCTATCTAAGGTCTTCGAAAGCCAAGTCAACAAACAGGTCACTGACCATCTCGAATCCCACCGTACCTTCTCCGCTATGCAATCTGGTTTCCGAGCCAGTCACGGGTGCACCTCAGCCACACTCAAGGTACTAAACGACATCATAACCGCCATCGATAAAAGACAGTACTGTGCAGCCGTCTTCATCGACCTTGCCAAGGCTTTCGACTCTGTCAATCACCAGATTCTTATCGGCAGACTCAGTAGCCTCGGTTTTTCGGATGACTGCCTTGCCTGGTTCACCAATTACTTTGCAGGCAGAGTTCAGTGTGTCAAATCGGAGGGCATGCTGTCCGGTCCTCTGGCAGTCTCTATGGGGGTGCCACAGGGTTCAATTCTCGGGCCGACTCTTTTCTCTGTATATATCAATGATGTTGGTCTTGCTGCGGGCGATTCCCTGATCCACCTCTACGCAGACGACACCATTCTATATACTTTCGGCCCGTCATTGGACACTGTGCTATCTAAACTCCAAACGAGCTTCAATGCCATACAACACTCCTTCCGTGGCCTCCAACTGCTCTTAAACGCTAGTAAAACCAAATGCATGCTTTTCAACCGATCGCTGCCTGCACCCGCATGCCCGACTAGCATCACCGGATGGTTCCGACCTTGAATATGTGGACACCTATAAGTACCTAGGTGTCTGGCTAGACTGCAAACTCTCCTTCCAGACCCATATCAAACATCTCCAATCGAAAATCAAATCAAGAGTCGGCTTTCTATTCCGCAACAAAGCATCCACTCACGCTGCCAAGCTTACCCTAGTAAAACTGACTATCCTACCGATCCTCGACTTTGGCGATGTCATCTACAAAATCGCTTCCAACACTCTACTCAAACTGGATGCAGTTTATCACAGTGCCATCCGTTTTGTCACTAAAGCACCTTATACTACCCACCACTGCGACTTGTATGCTCTAGTCGGCTGGCCCTCGCTACATATTCGTCGCCAGACCCACTGGCTCCAGGTCATCTACAAGGCCATGCTAGGTAAAGCTCCGCCTTATCTCAGTTCACTGGTCACGATGGCTACACCCATCCGTAGCACTTGCTCCAGCAGGTGTATCTCACTGATAATCCCTAAAGCCAACACCTCATTCGGCCGCCTTTCGTTCCAGTACTCTGCTGCCTGTGACTGGAACGAATTGCAAAAATCGCTGAAGTTGGAGACTTTTATCTCCCTCACCAACTTCAAACATCAGCTATCTGAGCAGCTAACCAATCGCTGCAGCTGTACATAATCTATTGGTAAATAGCCCACCCATTTTCACCTACCTCATCCCCACAGTTTTTATTTATTTACTTTTCTGCTCTTTTGCACACCAATATCTCTACCTGTACATGATCATCTGATCATTTATCACTACAGTGTTGATCTGCAATATTGTAATTATTCGCCTACCTCCTCATGCCTTTTGCACACATTGTATATAGACTCCCCTTTTTTTCTACTGTGTTATTGACTTGTTAATTGTTTACTCCATGTGTAACTCTGTGTTGTCTGTTCACACTGCTATGCTTTATCTTGGCCAGGTCGCAGTTGCAAATGAGAACTTGTTCTCAACTAGCCTACCTGGTTAAATAAAGATGAAATAAAAAAAAGAAATAAAAATTAATCATTGGAGATAAAACAATGCTTCAATAGTAGACATGACTTGGTTTATTTCCATTGACACTCATAAAACAATAGTCTAATTCAGCCCCATTTCCACAATGATTCTAAGAAAGGACAGGATGCAACCTTTAAAATAGTCAACTGGGACACAACGTAAATGACTATAAGAAGTCACAGCTCGTTCCTGGTGACAATAACGCATTGTCTTCCACCACCTCCACCTGTTATGGTCTACAAACACATCCACATTTCATGTTTCAACGTGAATAACATCTCATGCGGATTTCCTTTTTTTCTGTGCCTTTCCATACATCAACATCATGCGTCTCTATTCAGTTAATGCAAGTGTAAAGGGCAACAACCTCCACAGCAATGTGATTGTGATTAAGAGGAGTAGGACGGTTTGTGTCTACAAAGATTAAATCAGAGTAATTAATGTGGCTTTCAAATTCAAACATTAGAAGCATTTTTAAAACTGAGACACTCAATCCATGATTTCCCCTGGGTTGGGCCACGGACTCTGATCACAGAGCTCAAGGTGAAGGAAAAAAAGAAGAAAAACAAAAGGCCTTATGAAAATCCCCTTATAGCTTGATACTATTGTTTTCTGTTCAAGTCTGTGAAATCTAACAAATGATGAATGGTAATTATGTGGTAATACAACATAAAAGGGAGTCTGGGGTGTGCTGTTGTTGTGAGAATGGCTTTACCTTGAGATGACCTTGTTGAGTCCTCTCTTTTATTCTCAACCCCTTGCTGCATATTGGAGAGTATGGCTATTAGCTACACAGCAAATATCGGGAGTAATTGCATTATTTACAAGGGAATAGTTGGTCTCATAATGCAAATGAAACAGTGCTGTAATATAGTTACAAAGTAAAAAGCAGTCACCACAAGCAGTCATACAGGTCACACAACAACAAGCTTTTTTATATACAGTGCCTTGTATAAGTATTCACCCACCTTGGTATTTTACCTATTTTGTTGCATTACAACCTGCAATTTAAATTGATTTTTATTTGGATTTCATGTAATGGACATACACAAAATAGTCCAAATTGGTAAAGTGATATGAAAAAAATTACTTGTTTAAAAATTTAAAAAGAAAATTAAAATGGAAAAGTGGTGCGTGCATTTGTCTTCACCCCCTTTGCTATGAAGGCCCTAAATAAGATCTGGTGGAACCAATTACCTTCAGAAGTCACATCATTAATTAAATAAAGTCCACCTGTGTGCAATTTAAGTGTCACATGTTCTGTCACATGATCTCAATATATTTACACCTGTTATGAAAGACCTCAGAGTCTGCAACACCACTAAGCAAGGAGCACCACCAAGCAAGCGGCACCATGAAGACCAAGAAGCTCTCCAAACAGGTCAGGGACAAAGTTGTGGAGAAGTACAGATCAGGGTTGGGTTATAAGAAAATATCAGAAACTTTGAACATCCCATGGAGCACCATTAAATCCATCATTAAAAAATGGAAAGAATATGGCACCATAACAAACTTGCCAAGAGACGGCTGCAAACCAAATCTCACGGACCAGACAAGGAAGGTATTAATCTGAGAGGCAACAAAGAGACCAAGATAACCCTGAAGGAGCTGCAAAACTCCACAGCAGAGATTAGAGTATATGTCCATAGGACCACTTTAAGCAGTACACTCCACAGAGCTGGGCTTTACAGAAGACTGTCCAGACAAAAGCCATTGGTTAACCTCTTGAAACTAGGGGGCACTATTTTTATTTTTGAAAAAATAACGTTCCCAAAGTAAACGGGCTATTTCTCAGGACCAGATGCTAGAATATGCATATAATTGACAGCTTAGGATAGAAAACAGAGTCACTTCCTGATTAGATTTTTCTCAGGATTTCGCCTGCAATATCAGTTCTGTTATACTCACAGACAATATTTTTACAGTTTTTGAAACTTTAGTGGTATATATCCTAAGCTGTCAATATATGCATATTATATGCATATTCTAGCATCTGGTCCTGAGAAATAGGCAGTTTACTTTGGGAACATTATTTCCCCCACCCCAAAAATTGTGCCCCCTAGCTTCAAGAGGTTAAACTACTACTTAAGTACTTTACTTTACTATTTATATTTTTTTACTTTTACTTCACTACATTCCAGAAAAAAATGTTTTTTTTACTATACATTTTCCCTGACACCCAAAAGTACTCGGTACACTTTGATTGCTTAGCAGGAAATGGAAATGGTTGAATTCACACACTTAAAGAGAAAATCCCTGGTCATCCTTAATGCATCTGATCTGGTATATTTGTACAACATTACGTATTTGTACAACATTACGTAGCACATGAAGAAGGTAATTGTGAATGACGTGTCATCTTAACATTTGAAAAACCTATCTTTGGATCACTCACCCATCGATCTTGCCATCCGATCAATGAGATGGGTAGCAACTCTGTGGCAGTAAATAAAGCTCAGTATTTGGTGCACTGTTTTTGTCATCTCATGCATAAAACATGAGTCTTTACTCTTCTGTTGCATCTTTAAATTCCTCATCTGGTACCTCATCATAAATGGTCCAAGGAGAGATTTATCATTTCACCTCCTGTCAGATGAGGAACATATTAGAAGTGGACCATCCATGGAGGTTCAGCTTCACGATAAATACCATATTTATAATGCCTGGGGAAAGATGATGGCGGCTGATAATTTGCTCTCTTGATGTCTGACCCTATGTTGACTCCTGGTTGGGGGAAGTGATAGATGTTTGCAAAATCCATGAGGGAGAAGGTAGTGATTATTAATGTGTGAAATACTATGGAGACGAGTAGTGTTACTGCGATAGCTAAAATAAGGTTGGGTTTGGAATAGCTTTCCTTTTTTCTGCTGATGTGGAACAGGTCTTTGCTGGCTTACCTCATACAAAATGTATTAATTGTCTAGTCTATGATTGATGACTTCAGCTTTAGCTTCCTCGCTCCCATTCATCACCAGCAATGTAGTAGGATGGGATTCAAAATATTTTATTTATTTTTTCCACTCCCTTCCTCTTTCCTCTGTGACATAAACAAAGTCAGAGTGACGTTATGTGCCAGAGCTTTGTGAGGTCGTCACAAAAACGCTTGTTGATGCTTTTGTTGATTTGATCGAGTCGGGCTTGTTGGTTAACATACTGTTGTTGTCCTGCAGAGGCAGTGTATAAATCACCGTCAATGAATCATGTGCTGTCATATTATTTATGGTATGAATTATGTAGAATTAATGTATCTGCTGTAGTAGTATTATTTTGGGCTGACAGAGGAATGCAGGGATACATTTGTCACATTATACGCACTTTGTAATAGGTATAATACAAGTGTTTACTAATGATTTATAACAGTTACAGAATCAAATTATACCAAGTCGTGATATTACTGAAGTTATTAAATTGTGTGGATTGGCAGTTCAGTATATAGCAACCTGGACTCAGCGATAGACGTAACATAGTAAATCTAAATCTGTCTGTCTCCATTTTGTTTACATTACATCTATGTATGGTATGTATTCATTTGTAGATGTTCATCATACACTTTGTATAATATGTTACGAATTACAATATGTCTGATATATTATGAATTAGAATTTGCTGTTGCAAATGTTAGCTAGATGGCTAGGTGTCTAACATTAAGCTAGGCTAGGGGTTAGGAGTTCGGGTTAAGGTTAGGGTTAGGAGAAGGGTTAGCAAACATGCTAAGTAGTTGAACAGTAGATAAAATAGTGTATGTAGTTGTGAATTTGCTAATTAGACTAAATGTCTGTGATGAGATTCGAACATGCAACCTTTGGGTTACTAGACATGTACATTATATGTCTACCCATACACCCTAACCCACCACCCTCCTTCTGTTTTATGTAACCATACCGAATTTAACCTATTATTCTCATTTGAGCATTCTGGATATATAGGTTTACTATGTTACGTCTAGTCTACAAGATCAGGCTGCATATACAGACCAATAGGGAGGTAGTTAGCCCAGTGACGTTTTTTTTTCTTTTTTTTTCTCAAGGTTTAATTCTGGTTTAGTTAATCCACATTTCAATATTTCATAGCACAACAATTACAAATCGGGGTCTGTGAAAGCAGTTCTAAAAACCCACTCTGGTGTTGGAACCCTGATTACAGTAGTGCTGTATAGATTATTATAATGTTGATTCCCTGATTACAGTAGTGCTGTATAGATTATTATACTGTTGATTCCCTGATTACAGTAGTGCTGTATACATTATTATACTGTTGATTCCCTTCTACTCATCCAGACACAAGACACAGTGCCTTCATAAACTATTCACACCCCTTAACCTTTTCCACATTTTGTTGCGTTACAGCCGGAATTTAAAATGGATTAAATTGAGACTGTGTCACTGGCATACACATAATGTCAAAGTGAAATTATATTTTTTGATATTTTTACAAATTAATAAAAAATTAAAAGTTGAAATGCCTTGACTCAATAAGTATTCAACCGCTTTGCTATGGAAAGCCCAAATATGTTAAGGAGTAAACATGTGTGCAATAAGGGTGTTTAACATGATTTTTGAATGACTACCTAATCTCTGTCCCCACACATTCAATTATATGTAAGGTCCCCTCAGTTGAGCATTGAATTACAAACACAGATGCAACCACAAAGACCAAAGAGGTTTTCCAAAGAAGGGCACCTATGGGTAGATGGATAAAAAATAGCAGACATTGAATATCCCTTTGAGCATGGTGAAGTTATTTTTATTTTTTATATTTTAATAATATGTTTATTATTTTACAATAAAAAATCAAATAAAAAAGACAGCAATACTAACAATGACATTCATTGTACTGTTGAATGGGATGGCCAAGTTAGAGGACAAAACAAAACTTAACTCACATATACACAAAATAAAACTAAATCCTATTAGGTGGTACATGTATATGAAGACAGCATATAGTCACTACAAGCAGTGTAGTTAAGCCAAAAATAAATGTTGAGTGGAGTACAGCACAGAGTAGCAGCAGATCGTCAACCCAGTTATGAAGCGGGACGAGAACATTTATTCAGTATCGGCTGCCATATTTTGTAAAACATTGGACTTCTACTGGAGGTATTGCATCAAATCTTTTCCATATGTTTTGCATTCCCTAAATCCCGTAACCACAATTCAAAGGTAGGTACAGTCTCCAGTTTCCAAAATTGCAATATGAGCCTTTTGGCTAATAGAGTACAAAGAGAGACAGCTTTCCCTTCGTGGTTATTCCCATCAACTGTACCAAACAGAGCGGTCAATGGGTCTGGGGCTAGAACACCATCAAAGGCTCTAGATAAATAATAAAAAATGAGAGCCCAGTAAACATGTAATTTAGGACATGTCCAGAATAAGTGGGTCAACGTCCCCTCATCCTGCTTGCACCTCTCACACAGTAGTGAGGTGTCCGGGAATATTTTATGTAGTTTTTCTTTTGAGTAATATAACCTGTGTATCACCTTAAACTGTACAAGGTTGTGTCTGGCATAGCCCAGTGACCTTTAGTCAAAAGGTGGCCGGTTCGATTCCTGGGCCGAGAGCTGGAAAAAGTCTGGAATTGATCTGAACTGGAGTTCTGCTGGGATCACATCCTCAAGACATTACCCTACTGTTGGGAACCTTGAGAGAGGCCCTTAACCCCACAATATGCTCTCATTCAGGGGCAGTGCAGCTTGACCCTGTGCTGGTCTCAACTGTACGTGTTCTGTCTGGGGATGGAGGGTTGAGAACGGAGCAGACAATTTCCGTTGTTCGCTGTAACATGGACAATAAAGTTGTATTGTGTTGTATTCCACATGAAACTGTTAAACTGTTCCATACAACCATGCATGGTGTAATTTTAATGGTGTTGAGTTTTGAATGCCATCTGCGACCAATCTCTGAGAATAGAATAACCATAGTGATGGATTCTGTTCAAAAAGACCCCCTACCAGCTCAGTGTCACTCACTCAAACGCTTGACTGATGCGCTGTCATTCACGTTTGGCATAAACCCCAGGGCACCGCATTGATCATATTGTTTTGAGAACAAAGAAACATGGTGTTACAATTATTAATTCCCATAAAAAAAACTACTTCATCCAGTCTGTTTATTACTCCAACAGGTAATCTGGATTTCTTGTAGTCAAAATACTGCAGTCTTCAGATTTATGTTAATTACTAGTACATGATCTCCTTTGATCATCTCTTCTGTTTTCTACACTGACTTTAGTTTAGACTGGTGAATCAAAGTTGGTGAAAACTCATCCTGACTGTTCAATTAAGGTCAATGAGGATTTAAAACATTCAATGTTTACTTCACGATTCCACTCCTTTCAGATATGGTGATTTAGGAATAGCTAAAACGAGAGAGATGCAGCAACTTAAGTTATGGCAAGAAGTTCCCCTAGGGGAACCCCCCCAATCAGCTGAAAAGGTGGCGCGGGGAATTCAAAAATATTCTTTAGAAATATTTTACTTTCACACATTAACAAGTCCAATACTGCAAATGAAAGATAAACATCTTGTTCATCTACCCATCATTAAAAATGTTTTACAGCGAAAACACAACGTATATTTATGTTAGACCACTACAAAATAAAATAAAAACAGCCATTTTTTCCAAGCCAAAAATAGTCACAAGAGCAGAATTAGAGATAAAATGAATCACTAACCTTTTGATAGTCTTCATCAGATGACACTCATATGACATGTAACACAATACATTTATGTTTTGTTCGATAATATGCATATTTATATCCACAAATCTCGGTTTACATTGACGCCATGTTCAGAAATGCCTCCAAAATATCCGGAGGAATTACAAAGAGCTTTGCCAGATAACAGAAATACTCTTCATAAACTTTGACGAAAGATACATGGTCTACATATAATTAAAGATACACTGGTTCTTAATGCAACCGCTGTGTCAGATTCTTTTTAAACGCTACGAAAAAAGCCTACCATGCAATAATCTGAGACAGCGCTCAGACGTAAATATATTTCTCCGCCATGTTGGAGTCAACAGAAATATGAAATTATATCATCAATATTCCCTTACTTTTGATGATCTTTCATCAGAATGCAGTGCAAGGAGTCCTAGTTCCACAATAAATTGGTGTTTTGTTCCATAATGTCCAATTAGCTGCATTTGCTAGCACTTTCAGCACACATGCCCAAGGAGAAAAAATATATATATTCCAGGTCGAATAAACTGCTGAAACTAAGTAGAGAATCAATCTATAGGATGTTATTTTCATATATATCCAATAACGTTCCAACCGGAGCATACTTTTTCATCTGCAGCCAAAATGGAACGATGGTGACATCCACAGACAAATGTGCCACAGGGAAATTGCATTCTGCCAGGACAATGACTATTTTCCCTCCCATTCGGTCAAATTTCATACCAGAGGCTCCATTCCACGTTCTACTGAATGAGGACATCTAGTGGAAGGCGTAGGAAGTGCCACCAGATCCATATCTTATTTGGAAGTGAATAGGCGATGACTTGAAATTAGACACACATTCAGAATTTCACTTCCTGTTTGGGAAGATTGCCTGCCCTATGAATACTGTTATACTCACAGACATAATTCAAACCGTTTCAGAAACTTCAGAGTGTTTTCTATCCAATAGTAATAATACTATGCATATATTAGCAATCTAGGACAGAGTAGGATGCAGTTCACTATGGGCATGCAATTCATCCAAAGTGAAAATACTGCCCCCTATCCCCAACAAGTTTTAAGAGTTACTGTCCAATGGGTGTCAAGGTGGATTTAAAATGTTTTTATTTTTACCCCCTGCTTCCACTACTTCAGATCTGTCCACTTACCGTAGCAGTCCTTCCAGGATTTCACAACATTCTTTGGTGATTTCTGCGGCCAAAAATGCTTGATATTGCGTCAGCTTTTCTGAAATTCTGCGATACATTCTGAGAAAACAAATTGACGTTAATTTCTTATAAAGCAATAAGAAGTCATATGTACTCCGTTTTAGGACGATTTTAAGCAGAATACATCATTCAAAAAAAAAATTGAAACGACTAAAGTACTCAATTTTGTTTATTTTCCTGAACAAACAGCTCTGTCCTAATCCACTCACACATTCACTCACACAAACCTCTCCTCTCCATCAGGCTTGAGACGTGTTATCAACATGAGATGTGGTCCTTCTGTAGCTCAGTTGGTAGAGCATGGTGCTTGTAACGCCAGGGTAGTGGGTTCGATCCCCGGGACCACCCATACGTAGAATGTATGCACACATGACTGTAAGTCGCTTTGGATAAAAGCGTCTGCTAAAAATGGCATATATATATAGATGCACCTCCCATCCCAGGCTCTCTCTCAAAAAACAAATAGATTCAAAGCTGATCAATCGCTTTCAATTTGAGGACTGATATTCCTTTCGCATAAATTCTCTTCAAAATACTTGAGATTGTGATTTTTTTCTGAAAGGGTCGTAAGGGAGATAAAGAACAGAAAACAAAAGGAGAGTATTTTGGTTGATATGCACTTTTAAAACAATATTACCATTTCTAAAAAAAATCCAGAAAGATTGTGTTTTCGTGATCCGTATTAAGCTTTACAGAGAGTTTAAAACAGCAAAGCTAACAAATTGCACTCGGTGCTTTGAGTAGTGCTCTCCATAGACAGACTGGGGAGAGCAGAGTGCCGACCACCCTGCTGAAGCCAAGATTAGCGGAGTAAAAGTTTGAATAAAACTCCACTCACCTTGATTCTTTCAGCGCTTGCCACAGTCTTCTCTGTTACCACTTCAGTCACGGTGATCTGCCGGTGATCTGCCGCTGCTGTGGGAACTGTTCTGACATTCCCATATGCTTTGCTGATTCTAAGTGACTGTTGATTGTGGACTTTGTCTTGTTTCCAAAAACATTTGGAAATTGTTTTGCACAGTCTTTAGCTGTTATTTTTGTTGGCAAATGAGATTGATTTCTGTTCATTGTACTACCTGTCAGCCATCAACAATCCCCCATCATCTTCGCATGTGAATAAGCTGACAGCCGGGGGGAAATAACTTTCTTCACTTGTGGTTGGATTGGGCCATTTTCCACGATAACAGTGCAGTAATTGGTCATAATTACCAACCAACTTTTGATATGCACTAAAAGTGTGGGGATTGGTCAAAATATGCGCTGATTTGTTGATTTTGCATTGAATTATGTGATCGCAGAATCGCAGAATCCTGGAGGGACTGACTTAGGAAAAGCTAAAAAGGGAAATAGAATGAGATGCAGCTATTTAAGAGTATTGGGGCATAGCTGCTCTAGTTCAATGACAACTAGCGTGAACTCCATAGTAAAATTAAGTTAGGCCTTTTAATTACAGAGTTGGATGACACGGCTAATGATTATCTGTTAGCGCTGCCAATGTGATATAGATTGAGTTAACCCCAGACACAGGGCGATAATGCATCTGTCTGATGACTGTGTAGACGTGGAGAGAGGGCTTGCGGCCACCTCAGTAGCAACGGGGGGAACAGAAAAACACATACATCTGATACAATGAACATGCAAAGACCTATGTCACTGCAGACAATATTGTATTGGCTTCTGTATGTCAGTTGTTGATATGAATCAGCTGTGGGATAAAACTAGAAGGAGTTGAATGATATGAAGATGTTGGTAGGGTTGGGAATTAGTAAAAAAAATATGAATTAAACATG
Source organism: Oncorhynchus keta (assembly GCF_023373465.1). Taxonomy (NCBI): domain Eukaryota; kingdom Metazoa; phylum Chordata; class Actinopteri; order Salmoniformes; family Salmonidae; genus Oncorhynchus; species Oncorhynchus keta. Next base: position 69,282,783 of record NC_068430.1, on the reverse strand, counting down.
AAAGCTGACTTTGCGTGGTTCACGTCGTTTTACAGTGACAACAAAACAATACACCTGGGTCGCTAGCGTGAAAGGCAAACGCTCTGCACATCACCCCAAAAGTGTTAACCCAATTGGTGTGAATTCTAACTTGGCTCATATAGCAAGTATCAATACAATACGTTGACAGATTATTACACATTATTTTTTTATTATTTGCATCACAATTAATTGAATAATGCTTCAAAATAAGTTATCGTATGATTTTAAATCATCTTTAAGAAAGCTGTTCTATGATGGAATATGACAGAAGCACGTTTGTTTTTCGAGCTGTGCAATCCAAGACCTGTTGACTTTAGCCACTTTCAGTCTGAGTTTTGACCGCTTGTATAGAATATTCTGACATTTTCTTCTCTGGGTGTCAAAACAAGATTCATAACTATTCTCTAACCTTTGCTTTCCGGCAGCCCACCAAATTGACCTCACCCTACTTGGGGATGTATGCTCAAAGTGAAACTTATGATGGTGCATTTTTATTGATAGTAATTATCTAATAGTAATTATCTAATCCAAAGCACTGTAGGCAATTTGGTCTACTGCTACACCAATTAGGGTTTCCTTTTAATAAATGGGGAAGCCAAAACGACTGCAGATTAGCTGGCCAACCCTCTTTGTACATACCACTGCCAAATTAATGTGTAAAGGTGACTAACTCTAACTACAACAATTACTTCATAGTGTGTAAGAAAATGTGTACCATTGAACATTTCTAAAGGAAACCCTGAGTAGACGGTAGCTAGATACAATTCCTTCCTTTTGTCTTGTTGCAAAGGGAGTGCAAGGAAGGTGGATAGCTAGCTACACTCATTACTTCCCTCCTTTAGTCTTAGACAATGTGTACCATTCAAAAGGAGGAAACACGGTATCCCACTCGTGGTCAGTTTCCATGTTCAAAGGGAAAGTCCATGCAGCTAAAAGATCATGAGGCGGTGAGTCTTTAATGGTGGTACAGTGGTGGATGATACAACCTATCTTAGTCTGCGCTTTCATTTGACATGTATATGTAATGATGCACAGAACAAAAGACTCCTCACCAAAGCGAGTTCGATTTGGGACGTGATAGGCTACATGGGAACTTCCACCAATTAGGCTCCCTCATTCTTCTCTCTGACCTTCTGTCCTCTGTGCCAATTAACATATCTCCATATTCCTTCACCTGCCTTACTGGGGCCTTAATTGGAACTTGGCAATGGGAGAAAACGCCTGGTCCATTATTTCTCTCCACACTGGTAAAAGAGATGACACCTCGATTTCACATCTTTCATTAGATTAGATGTCAATCATGTATAGTAGTTTCTGTCCTCATATATTTGGGGTGTACAGTATGTTATAATGATCTAGTGCCAGCAGCTACTGGGACGATATGTTCAGGTTAATGGTAGACATGGTTCTGTATTCTGAATGTGAGGGTGTTAATTGAGGACCTTGTAGCTGAGGCCGTAAATATTTAGTATTTGTATTGTGTTTTGTATTAATTGCTGTTTTGTTTTACATTGTATTGGTTGTTTTATTGCTGTGACTAAGGCACCCTTGGGAATGAGACCATGGTCTCATTGGTTTTTCTCTGAATAATTAAATAAAAATAAATAAAACTAGCAATATTGTTTTCTGAAATTATTATATTTTTCAGTACTGCTGCCTGTGACACAAAAGACATTGGAACTAATGGTTACATGCTGAAGTCATAATGACATGCTTTGGTGCCAGGTGGTAAAGGCGTACAAAGCCTTTATTTAGCTCAGTCTCTGATGTCTGTGATGGACCCTGTACCATCAACCATCAATAACCTTAAAGACAGATGAGGGAAAAGGGAAGAATAATGATACATATCTCAAACTTGGTCATATTTGTAGAAGAATGTTGCCATTATAGTGCTCAGCGTTTGACTCCCGGTGAGAGAGATAATTACTCTAGACTGCACGGTGCAAGGACATGTGCAAATATCCTGTTTAGTCGCCTCTCCTGTGGCAGCGTTTCACCTTGCTACTGTCATTGTAGCCTCGCTAATGCAAATAAGGAGACGTTTGAAGTTATCACCGCTTCTCAGAGTAAGATCAAATAGCTAATATCCAATCACAGAAGACACCGGTAGAATAGCTTTAGAAAGGGAAATAGACAGAAAGTGTGTGAAGGATGAAGAGAGAGAGAGAGAGAGATTTTCAACTTTTGGTATACACTACAATGTAAAATACCCTCACATAGTTGCTGTCACAAACTACAAACACCACACAGTTGCCACTGACTAGTTGGATATTAATTTCACACTGAGCAAACCATTTCTGTACTTACAGCATTCATTCATTCATTCCGCAGCAGAAATATAATCTTATTAATGAGATTATAATTCATGGACATTTTTGTAGGGGGTGATGCATCATATTTCAACATTTCTAAACTCAAATAAACTACAAGTTTAACAATTCCTACATTAGAGGAAAGTTCTCCTGTGACAGGGTGATCAAATTAAGATCCCACATCTGTATTAGCCTTATCAAAGTATAGGTCAGAAAACATACTGTACTGTATTGCATCCATTCTGAGGGACTCTAGTTAAATATTTTCTTTATAGATAATCAGCAAACCTGGGTTTAAATACAATATGAAATCAAATAGCTGGGATTAATTTAATTGAGCTTGTCTGTTGCAGTGGAACTATTAAAGTAATTGCAAAGGTGTAAATCCCACCCATCTTGCACCATCTTACATTTACATTTACATTTAAGTCATTTAGCTGCTGGTAGGCTAAAATAAAGAATATATGTAATTGAAAGCTTTCAAATAGTATTTCAACCCAGATCTCACAGTCAGGAAGCATTGGGCCAATGACAACACCCTAGACTAGGACCACATGAGAGAGAGAGAGAGAGAGAGAGATCTGGGATTCCCTTTGCGTCTCTAAATTATCTGAACAAATGATACTGTCCCTGTTGACGTTTATCCTAATTCAAGCTTATGGAGTCGGCCTAGCTAATCATGGGTGTTGAGCTAAGGTTTGCATTTGTTTCACTGCTACCAGACTGTACTATGTAACTTCAATGGGGTTGTCATAATTGAATACAAATTCACTGTTATTAAGGATCTGCCCCTTTCTTAAATTTTCACCTAAAATGACATACCCAAATCTAACTGCCTGTAGCTCAGGACCTGAAGCAAGGATATGCATATTCTTGATACCATTTGAAATGAAACACTTTGAAGTTTGTGGAAATGTGAAATTAACCTGTTGCGACGAGCAATCCTGTATCCGGGATCGTAATTATAGCCTCAAGCTCATTACCATAACGCAACGTTAACTATTCATGAAAATCGCAAATGAAATGAAATAAATATATTGCCTCTCAAGCTTAGCCTTTTGTTAACAACACTGTCATCTCAGATTTTCAAAATATGCTTTTCAACCATAGCAAAACAAGCATTTGTGTAAGAGTATTGATAGCTAGCATAGCATTAAGCCTAGCATTCAGCAGGCAACATTTTCACAAAAATAAGAAAAGCATTCAAATAAAATCATTTACCTTTGAAGAACTTCAGATGTTTTCAATGAGGAGACTCTCACTTAGATAGCAAATGTTCAGTTTTTCCAAAAATATTATTTGTGTAGGAGAAATCGCTCCGTTTTGTTCATCACGTTTGGCTAAGAAAACCCCCGAAAATTCAGTTATCAAAACGGCGAACTTTTTTCCAAATTAACTCCATAATATCGACAGAAACATGGCAAACGTTGTTTAGAATCAATCCTCAAGGTGTTTTTCACATATCTATTTAATGATAAGTCATTCGTGGTAGTTTGGTTTCTCCTCTGAATGAAATGGAAAACGCACCAATTTCGACAGAGGACACCAGGCGGACACCTGGTAAATGTAGTCTCTTATGGTCAATCTTCCAATGATATGCCTACAAATACATCACAATGCTGCAGACACCTTGGGGAAACGACAGAAAGTGTAGGCTCGTTGCTGGCGCATTCACAGCCATATAAGGAGACATTGGAACACAGCTCCTCAAAAATCTGGCTCACTTCCTGTTTGAAGTTTCATCTTGGTTTCGCCTGTAGCATTAGTTCTGTGGCACTCACAGACAATATTTTGTCGTTTTGGAAACGCCAGAGTGTTTTCTTTCCAAAGCGGTCAACTATATGCATAGTCGAGCATCTTTTCGTGACAAAATATCTTGTTTAAAACGGGAACGTTTTTCATCCAAAAATGAAATACTGCCCCCAGAGGTTCAAGATGTTAATGTAGGACAATATAACACATTAGATCTGGTAAAAGATGATACAAAGAGAAGACATGCGTTTTTTTGTATTTTTTTGTACCATCTGTTTTGAAATGCAAGAGAAAGGCAATAGTGTATTATTCCAGCCCAGGCCGAATTTATATTTTGGCCACTAGATGGCAACAGTGTATGTGCAAAGTTTTAGACTGATCCAATGAACCATTCCATTTCTGTTCAAACTTTTGTGTCAAGATTGCTCAAATGTTCCTAATTGGTTTATTAATACATTTTCAAGTTCATAACTGTGCACTCTCCTCAAACAGTAGCATGGTGTTCTTTCACTGTAATAGCTACTGTAAATTGGACAGTGGAGTTAGATTAACAAGAATTTAAGCTTTCGCCAATATCAGATATGTCTTTGTCCTGGGAAATTGTCTTGTTACTTACAACCTCATGCTAATCTCATTAGCCTACATTAGGTCAACCGTCCCGCGAGGGGCCCACCGATCCTGTAGCTGCAAGAACGTCTGATTGTATGAGAATGAGATTGTATGAGAATGTTGAATGTATGAATAACCCAAATGGGGAATGGTGATACAGAATTCTTGATGGCCGCTCATTTTGAGCATATACATTTCAGGGGTATATTGCAGATGTATTTACTGCGTATCAGTCACAGCTTTTGTTATTCAGAAGGGGGCAATAATTCAATGCCATCCATTGAACCTAAACCACCTGCTTTAAATCATTTGGAATGTCTATTAGTTATATTCTGGAAGGGCTACAGAATGAAAAAAACCTGCATAGCTAGATCAACACTTATAGTCAGGTCCATAATTATTGGCACCCTTGATAAAGATGACCAAAAAATAATATATAAAATAAATAATACAAATACTGAGCTATATTCTATGCTAAAATACAAATGGCGAAATTATATTATTTTAGACTAATACAATTTCTATAAAAATAAATAAGGACAGTCACTCAATATATATATACAAGCTACCAATAATTTATTGGGTATACCTCCAACGTTTCAGCATCACTGTGCCTTCTTCAGGGTAATGTCATGAATATGGTTCGTCTTCATCTTCCTCAGCGTTATAGCTGCCTGTAAATTAATTATCACCGCAACATTGGGTTTATTTGTCACGTGCGCCGAATACAACCTTACAGTGAAATGCAAACTCTGACCAACAATGCAATTTTTAAGTTAAAAAAAAGGTATAATGGTGAAGATTAGATGAGTATAGAAATAAAAACAGCATTAAAAAAATACAGTGAAAAATGAGTCAGCCTGATTGAGGTAGTATGTACATGTAGGTATGGTTAAATTCACTATTCATATACAGTGGGGCAAAAAAGTATTTAGTCAGCCACCAATTGTGGCTGACTAGGGTTAAGTTCATGCACTAACTCCGATATCTCTTCAACCTATGGGGGCGCTGTGTCATTATTGGATAAAAAGACGTGCCCGTTTTAAGCGCAATATTTTGTCACGAAAAGATGCTTGACTATGCATGGAATTGTCAGCCTTGGAAAGACAAAAATCTGACATCTCCAAAACTGCAAAGATATTATCTGTGAGTGCCCCAGAACTAATGCAACAGGCGAAACCAAGATGAAGTTTCATACAGGAAATGCCCCAGATTCTGATGGCACTGTGTTCCAATGTCTCCTTATATGGCTGTGAATGCGCCAGGAATGAGCCCGCGCTTTCTGTCTATTCCCCGAGGGGTCTGCAGCATTGTGACGTGTTTGTAGGCATATCATTGGAAGATTGACCATAAGAGACTACATTTACCTGGTGTCCCGCCCGGTGTCCTGTGTGTGTAATCTGTAGGTCCATGCGCGTTCCATTTCTTCAGAAGAGAAACTAAACTGCCACGATGGATTTTATCGTCGATAGATATGTGAAAAACACCTTGAGGATTGATTCTAAACATCGGTTTGCATCTGAAGTTCTTCAAAGGTAAATAATTTTATTTGAATTCTTTTCTGGTTTTTGTGGAAAATGTTGCATGCTGAAATAGAGGCATAATACAATGCTAGGCTATCAATATTGTTACACAAATGCTTGTTTAGCTATGGTTCAAAAGCATATTTTGAAAATCTGAGATGACAGTGTTGTTAACAAAAGGCTAAGCTTGAGAGCAAATAGATTCATTTCATTTCATTTGCGATTTTCATGAATAGTTAACGTTGTGTTATGCTAATGAGCTTGTGGATAGATTTACACAATCCTGGATACAGGTTTTGTTTCGTAGCTAAACGTGATGCAGAAAACGGAGCGATTTGTCCTAAACAAATAATCTTTCAGGAAAAACTGAACATTTGCTATCTGAGAGTCTCCTCATTGAAAACATCCGAAGTTCTTCAATGGTAAATGATTTTATTTGAATGCTTTTCTGGTTTTTGTGGAAATTGTTGCATGCTGAAATAGAGGCATAATCCAATGCTAGGCTATCAATATTGTTACACAAATGCTTGTTTAGCTATGGTTCAAAAGCATATTTTGAAAATCTGAGATGACAGTGTTGTTAACAAAAGGCTAAGCTTGAGAGCAAATAGATTAATTTCATTTCATTTGCGATTTTCATGAATAGTTAACGTTGTGTTATGCTAATGAGCTTGCGGATAGATTTACACAATCCTGGATACAGGTTTTTTTTGTAGCTAAATGTGACGCAGAAAACGGAGCGATTTGTCCTAAACAAATAATCTTTCAGGAAAAACTGAACATTTGCTATCTGAGAGTCTCCTCATTGAAAACATCCGAAGTTCTTCAAAGGTAAATGATTTCATTTGAATGCTTTTTCTGTTTTTTGTGAAAATGTTGCCTGCTGAATGCTAACGCTAAATGCTACGCTAAATGCTACGTTAGCTATCAATACTGTCACACAAATGCTTGTTTTGCAATGGTTGAGAAGCATATTTTGAAAATCTGAGATGACAGTGTTGTTAACAAAAGGCTAAGCTTGAGAGCAAATAGATTCATTTCCTTTCATTTGTGATTTTCATTAATAGTTAATGTTGCGTTATGGTAATGAGCTTGAGGCTGTAGTCACGATAACAGATCCGGGATTGCTCGACGCAACAAGTTAAGGTAAGGCATTAACTCTGAATGGTTAAGGTAAGGGTTAAGGTTTGGTACAGGCCAAAAACTAAAATTCTAAAGACAACTTTCGATCGCTGGATTCAAACATGCAACCTTTGGCACCAGAAACAGAAACCAACTTGAAAGTAACAACGTTCACTATTGCCCCTAGTGGCCAGTTTCTACATAATTTCCCGAAGTCCTCGGACATGGATAGACATCTAACACTGACTTGTATCATGGGTGACCTGGCTGGACATCCATAAGCATAGCATGAGTTCTAAGTTTGGGGAACCTATTTTTTCACCACCAAATTGCAACTTGATAAAAAAAAGGATTGCATGCATCTATCATCTCATTTGCAGGCTAATGTAAGATAGGCTACTAATCCCAATGTAATGACTGGATTGCGTAGTAAGTCGCTCTGGATAAGAGCGTCTGCTAAATGACTTAAATGTAAATGTAAATGTAATGTCATATTTGACTCTAATAATATAACTGCATCACTGTTAGCAAAACAGACCATTCTGAACAATGAATGCCTGAGCATGTAGTGACATACAGTGCATTGGAAAGTATTCAAAGCCCTTTACTTTTTTCACATTTTATCACGTTTCGCCTTATTCTGTAATTGATCAAATTGTTTTTTCCCCTCAACATTCTACAAACAATACCCCACAATGACAAAGCATTAAAAAAAATGTTTTTATTATTTTGCACATTTATAAAAAAAAAATGAAATATCACATTCACATAAGTATTCAGACCCTTTACTCAGTACTTTATTAAATGCTCTTTGGCAACAATTACAGCCTCAAGTCTTATTGGGTTTGTCACTACAAGCTCCTCTTTCCCTCGATCCTGACTAGTCTCCCAGTCCCTACCACTGAAAAACATCCCAAGAGCAAGATGCTGCCACCACCATGCTTCACCATAGGGATGGTGCCAGGTTTCCTCCAGGCGTGACACTTGGCATTCAGGCCAAAAAGGTTAATATTGGTTTCATCAGACCAGAGAATCTTGTTTCTCATGGCCTGAGAGTCCTTTGGCAAACTCCAAGTGGGATGTCATGTGCCTTTTGCTGAGGAGTGGCTTTTGTCTGGCCACTCTACCATGAAGGCCTGATTCATGGAGTGCTGCAGAGATGGTTGTCCTTCTGGAAGGTTCTCCCATCTCCACAGAGGAACTCTGGAGCTCTGTCAGAGTGACCATCGGGTTATTGGTCACCTCCCTGACCAATGCCCTTCTCCCGCGATTGCTCACTTTGGCCGGGCAGACAGCTCTAGGAAGAGTCTTGGTGGTTCCAAACTTCTTCCATTTAAGAATGATGGAGGCCACTGTGTTCTTGGGGACCTTCAATACTACAGACATTTTTTTGTACCCTTCCCCAAATCTGTTCCTCGACAAAATTCCTTCGACCTCATGACTTGGTTTTTTCTCTGACATGAACTGTTAACTGTGGGACCTTCGATAGACAGGTGTGTGCCTTTCCAAATCACGTCCAATCAATTGAATCTACCACAGGTGGACTCCAATCAAGTTGTAGAAACATCTCAACGATGATCAATGGAAACAGGATACACCTGAGCTCAATTTCAAGTCTCATAGCAAAGGGTCTGAATACTTATATAAATAAGGTATTTCTGTTTTTGATTTTTTTATACATTTGCAAAACAATTCAATTCACACACAATATGTGGTATTGTGTGTTGATTGATAATTAACTTTTTTTATTTAATCCATTTTAGAATAAGGCTGTAACGTAACAAAATGTGGGAAAAGTCAATGGTCTGATTAGAGCAATATCTTCTCCTTTCTTTGCACAGGAAAAATGTGGAATTTTAGAAATACATTTCATGCAATTCTACTACACTTTATGTGACTGGGAAAAAAAGCAATATACTTTTTCAGAAGATACAAATTAGTAGCCTACTATGCTGACACTGACAAACAGATCAGTAAAAGTAAAAGCGACCTTGTCTTGAATGCAACCATTTAATCTAGTCCTCAAAAAGGGGAGAAACAAAATGTGCTGTATGATCACCATCTAGACAGGAAGAGGACATTATTGTCATTCAAAAAGTTTTCCAGTGCTACTGGTCTAATGATAAGGACTGTGATTATGTGCGCACTCAAAAGAGATATGGCCTGCGGGCATTTACCAGGAATATGGCCTGCTGACACTCACCAGGGATATGGCCTGCTGGCACTCACCAGGGATATGGCTTGCTGGCACTCACCAGGGATATGGCCTGCTGACACTCACCAGGGATATGGCCTGCTGACACTCACCAGGGATATGGCCTGCTGGCACTCACCAGGGATATGGCCTGCTGACACTCACCAGGGATATGGCCTGCGGGCATTTACCAGGAATATGGCCTGCTGGCACTCACCAGGGATATGGCCTGCTGACACTCACCAGGGATATGGCCTGCGGGCATTTACCAGGAATATGGCCTGCTGACACTCACCAGGGATATGGCCTGCTGGCACTCACCAGGGATATGGCTTGCTGGCACTCACCAGGAATATGGCCTGCTGACACTCACCAGGGATATGGCTGCAGGTGCCAATAAAATGGGCTACTGTTCCAGACAGATTAGAGTTATTTCTTTGTCTTTTCTTTGCTTTCTAAACTATGTTTTTCCTATGATCGTATTTTGAAATATTGCAATAGGCCTGGGGCTATTTAAATGAGAGCTATGACTTAACAATCAGCTATTTGGTAGGCTATTTGTCAGGCGTGCTGGGCAAATTGCACTCATAAAACAATCCACAACTATTTTTTTAAAACCTAATGATCCTCTGTGGCCAAATCATGCTCTCTGGTGCAGTAATTACAATTGAAGTCGGAAGTTTACGTACAGCTTAGCCAAGTACATTTAAACTCAGTTTTCACAACTCCTGACATTTAATCCTAATTAAAATTCCCTGTCTTTGGTCAGTTAGCATCACCACTTTATTTTAAGAATGAGAAATGTCAGAATAATATTAGAGATAATTATTTATTTCAGCTTTTATTTCTTTCATCACATTCCCAGTGGGTCAGAAGTTTACATACCCACAATTAATGTTTCGGTAGCCTTCCACAACCTTCCCACAATAAATTTGGTGAATTTTGGCCCATTCATCCTGACAGAGCTGGTGTAACTGATTCAGGTTCTAGGCCTCCTTGCTCGCACACACTTTTTCAGTTCTGCCCACAACTTTTCCATTGGATTGAGGTCAGGGCTTTGTGATGGCCACTCCAATACCATGATTTTGTTGTCCTTAAGCAATTTTTCCACAACATCGGAAGTATGCTTGTGGTCATTGTCCACTTGGAAGACCCATTTGCAAACAAGCTTCAACTTCCTGACTGATGTCTTGAGATGTTGCTTCAATATATTCACATAATTTTCCTCCTCATGATGCCATATAGTTAGTGAAGTACACCAGTCCCTCCTGCAGCAAAGCACCCCCACAACATGATGCTGCCACCCCTGTGCTTCACGGTTGGGATGGTGTTCTTTAGCTTGCAAGCCTCCCCATTTCTCCGCCAAATATAACGATGGTGATTATGGGCAAACAGCTATATTTTTGTTTCGTCAGACCAGAGGACATTTCTCCAAAAAGTATGATCTTTGTCCCCAAGTGCAGTTGCAAAACATAGTCTGGCTTTTTTTATGGCGGTTTTGTAGCAGTGGCTTCTTCCTTGCTGAGCGGTCTTTCAGGTTATGTCGATACAGGATTCGTTTTACTGTGGATATAGATAATTTTGTACCTGTTTCCTCCAGCGTCTTCACAAGGTGCTTTGCTGTTGTTCTGGGATTGATTTGCACTTTTCGCACCAAAGTACGTTCATCTCTAGGATACAGAACTCGTCTCCTTCCTGAGCAGTATCACGGCTGCGTGGTCCCATGGTGTTTATACTTGCGTACTATTGTTTGTACAGTTGAACGTGGTACCTTCAGGCGTTTGGAAACTGCTCCCAAGGACTTGTGAAGGTCTGCAATTTTTTTCTGAAGTCTTGACTGGTTTCTTTTGTTTTTCCCATGATGTCAAGCAATAGGCACTGGGTTTGAAGGTAGGCCTTGAAATGCATCCACAGGTAACCTCCAATTGACTAAAATTATGTTAATTAGCCTATCAGAAGCTTCTAATTTTCTGGAATTTTTCAAGCTGTTTAAAGGCACAGTCAATTTAGTGTATGTTAACTTCTGACCCACTGGAATTGTGATACAATGAGTTTTAAGTTAAATAATCTCTCTGTAAACAATTGTTGGAAAAATTACTTGTGTCATGCACAATGTAGAAGGAATTAAACCCTAAACAGCGGTGGCATTTTATTAGAGATTGAAATGAAAGTAAATTATTACTTTTTGTAGATTACTTTTACAATGTTGGTCTGGATCTGAGATTGGCATGGCCAACTGACGCCCCTGCTTGCACTTAACTCTGTGTACCTGGCTTCCGATCTCCGCTCATACCCAGATAATTTGCGCATTGTGTCCGTCACCAGTCCAGCTACACCTGGAGGAATTGCAACTGGATACCGGTACGCGCGCAGCTATGTCCGAGCAAGGCGGCCAAAGCTCTGGAACACGTCCGGCTGGAGTACTAACCAAATACTGAAGTACTAAGCGACACCCAACGTGTAGGTGTTTACGAGGATGAACCGAGGTTCCGACGTTTAGCGAGTCTGAGGACCGGTGGCCACGATTTGGAAAGAGAGACCTCGGATGAGAGGAGTCCTGGTCCCTTACTGGATGAAAAGATTGGGCTGATCCGAATTCAAGTGGAACTCGGAAGAGAGGAGAGGGACTTCCAGCGGAGAAGCCTCAGCCAGCAGAGGAGATGATCCCAAACGAACCAGCACTATTTCTGTCTTGACAGGGGACACAACCATGCAGTAGTTTGCTGTTTGGGACAAAACAGCAGCGTAAGTGATGATTATTCAACAAGTTTGTGGGGTTTTATATGATGACTAAAGCACTACCTTTCGTGAAGCAATGTAAAGGCTTATCATATCATGATGTGTTACGCACAGAAATCTCGCCTGTTTTAGCGAGTTCTTTGTCCACTGTAACAGGTACATTTGTTCAGTTGGGCACAGCAGGGCACCTACCCCAAATACTGGGTTTCACCACCTCCAGAATAAAGCATTCGGGACTACGTCGGACTGACATTGCTATTGCCCGTGCCATACCGATAGCAGCATTGCTTCGCAAAGCGGTTGAAAAACACTCACTATAGGTTGCGCGTAGGCTAGTCTACTCTGACAGGTGAATTCCAATATTAGTTTCAGTGTATTTATATTTAATGAAAACTTTGCAATGAATGTTCATAATTAACTTGTTTTATGTTTAGCAATATATATTTTTGGCAATAGACTACATCAAGTAAACCTCGCTTCCTACCCGAAACCATTCATCCAATTTAATTGACTGGGCAGAGTTGTACATTTATTTGTCGGGGCTATACATTCTTCGAACACTTTACTTGTAATGACATTTCATTGAGAAGGAAAGCCTATATGGTCATCTGAATTTCTGGCTAGTTCTTGCCACTTTTACCTTCACAATTCCTTTACAAAAGCTATAGATTAGGCCTAATTGAATTATTCGATTCTTTGCCAATGAATAATGTGGACTTTGTATGAGAGTGTCATTAGGTTTCCTTAATGCAGCATCTGCCATGGTATATTATTGTAGGGATACAGGGCCTCAGACAATGGTCTCTAATGGAATCAGAGGCAATGAAATCATCTAGTGAAAGATCCAGTCTTAACTTGATTAGCAAAACATCAACAGCACTTATAACACTGTTGTACCTATGCTTTCATAGGCCTAAATGATCGATCTGATGGTCAAGAGTGCAATTAAGTTGATTTCCAGGCTATAAGTCTGTAGTAGTATGCTTACACATTCAAACGGAAGCATTGTTAGGTCATATTTGATTCTTGTCCGTAACTGTTCTGACACCAAAGTCTGTCCGTCTACAAAAGGGTATTCATTGGTGATGCAATACAACCTGTCTCATCCTCTGTGAGTGAAGACAGCTTGTACTTTAACTTAGGTCACAATTTGACGTGTAGGTCATGTTAATGATAAGACATGTCCTTGTTCTGGCTAATACCTCAGGCTACTAATACATGAATGGCTGTTATGACACAGATTAATCATTTTCATGTAGCAGCCAGATCCTTCCATCCCAATTTTATTCTGAATACTGAAATGATACTGAACTTATTTCATCCCCCAAAATGGGATAGAGGGCTTCGTTTAAAAAGAGAGTAAAATTACTAAGTCATTTCCACAACCATGTAAAGCCACTGGACCCTTTTATCATTCTCACATGTTCATTTGTTGTTGTGGCTGCCTCTTTTTGCTTGATTTCATTTGGACGAAGGAGGAAAAAAGTGAATCCAGAAGTTTAAATCCTCTTTTGTGAAATTATGACATGCTGCATGAACTTGTTTTTTTTACTGTCTACCTCAGTCTACTTCCCGGCCTCCGTTTCCCCTTAGCTGTAAATCTTGAAAAATTATCTTAAAGATGGAAACTGGCATCCATTTTGAGATATTTTCTTATTGCCAGGTGAGAGGGACTGACTGCCTACTCAAGCATGTTTTCTCCAGCTCTCAGACACTAGTACTGGGCTACTTTATCTTCATTGGGCTTTAGATCCTGATTGTATGGGTGATGAATTAAGCCCTCAAGGATGGCCTGATGGAGCCTGAAGTGATCTAACTCTAACTTAACCACAGCAGTTGGGGCTGGTGTGTGCGTGTGTGTTTGCGTGTGCGTGTGCGTGTGCGTGTGTGTGTGTGGCTGAACAGGAGACTGAGTCTACTCTGGCCTCACAGATGCATTCACTCACTTGTTGTTTTGCCATCATTGCTTTTCACTCCTTTTCTCTTCTATTCCCTACTTTTCCCAGAATGCCCTGCTGTGCTTGTGCTGGCCGAGCTGTGTTTTACCACTATTCCCTCCAGGATGACCTGGGTAGTGGTGTTACGTTCCCTAAGGCAGGTCGTGTCCTCTGAGGCATGAAGGCAAGGCTAATGTGGTCTCTTCTTTGTCTGTCTGTCTGTGTACCTGAGCCCTGGGTGGAATAAGAGGCCAACTTTGTAAGGCTACAGTAATGCATGAGTCTACTAAATGTACATGATAGACCATAATTTTAAGACATTTTATTTCTTCAATAATTTCAGTACATTTAGTAGACTCATGCACGTGGCTCCTCAACCTGAACAAAGGAATTTCCTGGTTCAAATAGATTCTTTCCCTTAAAATAAACTGAACTTTATTTATTACGAACTGAAATTAAATGAACTGAACTGAATTGAACTGAGATAAACTGAACTAATGTAATGACTTCCGCCGAAGTCGGTTCCTCTCCTTGTTCGGGCGGTGTTCGGCGGTCGACGTCACCGGTCTTCTAGCCATCGACCTTTCATTTTCCATTTGTTTTGTCTTGTTTTCCCACACACCTGGTTTACATTCCCTCATTACATGACGTGTATATAACCCTCTGTTCCCCCCCATGTCTGTGTGTGGAATTGTTTGTTTTATAGTTGGTTGTTTCTGGGTGCAGTTTGTTTTGCCTAATTTAAAAAATATATATATATATTTTATTTTACCTTTATTTAACTAGCAAAGTCAGTTAAGGACACATTCTTATTTTCAATGATGGCCTAGGAACAGTGGGTTAACTGTCTGTTCAGGGGCAGAACGACAGATTTGTACCTTGTCAGCTTGAACTTGCAACCTTCCGGGTACTAGTCCAACGCTCTAACCACTAGGCTACCCTGCGCCCCTGTTAATGTACAGTTGAAGTCGGAAGTTTACATACACTTAGGTTGGAGTCATTAAAAATCTGTTATGGCAAGGCGATCCCCTAGGGGAACCCCCCTCCCAACCCCACCATTCAGCTGAAAAGGTGGCGCAGCGAATTCAAAAATATTCTTTAGAAATATTTAACTTTCACACATTAACAAGTCCAATACAGCAAATGAAAGATAAACATCTTGTTCATCAACCCATGATGTCCAATTTTTTTAATGTTTTACAGTGAAAACACAACATATATTTATGTTAGACCACTACCAAAAAAAAAAAACACTGCCATAGATAGTCACAAAAGCAGGATTAGAGATAAAATGAATCACTAACCTTTTGAAAATCTTCATCAGATGACACTCATATCACATGTTACACCATACATTTATGTTTTGTTCGATAATATGCATATTTATATCCACAAATCTCGGTTTACATTGACGCCATGTTCAGAAATGCCTCCAAAATATCCGGAGGAATTATAGAAAGCTACGCCAGATAACAGAAATACTCATCATAAACTTTGACGAAAGATACATGTTTTACATATAATTAAAGATACACTGGTTCTTAATGCAACTGCTGTGTCAGATTTTTTAAAAATGTTACGAAAAAAGCCAACCATGCAATATTCTGAGACAGCGCTAAGACGTATATATATTTCTCCGCCATGTTGGAGTCAACAGAAATACGAAATTACATCATAAATATTCCCTTACCTTTGATGATCTTTCATCAGAATGCAGTGCAAGGAGTCCTAGTTCCACAATAAATCATTGTTTTGTTCCATAATGTCCAATACTAGTGTCCAATTAGCTGGATTTGCTAGCACTTTCAGCTCATGTGCCCAAAAGCTGACGCTGGTCCAGAAGAACTCAGACGAAAACTTAAAAAAGATATATTCCAGGTCGAATAAACTGGTCAAACTAAGTAGAGAATCAATCTATAGGATGTTATTTTCATATATATATCCAATAACATTCCAACCGGATCATACGTTTTCATCTGCAGCCAAATGGAACGATGATGACATCAACAGACAAATGCGCCACAGGGAAATTGCATTCTGCTAAGACAGTGACTATTTCCCCTCTGATTCGGTCAAAGTTCACACCAGAGGCTCCATTCCACATTTTACTAAATGAGGACATCTAGTGGAAGGCGTAGGAAGTGCTAACATATCCATATCTTATTTGGAAGGGAAGGGGTGATGATGGCAAATTTGACCCACATTCAGAATTTCACTTCTTGTTTGGAGGATTGCCTGACCTATGAGTTCTGTTATACTCACAGACATAATTCAAACAGAGTGTTTTCTATCCAATAGTAATAATAATATGCATATATTAGCAATCTAGGACAGAGTAGGATGCAGTTCACTATGGGCACGCAATTCATCCAAAGTGAAAATACTGCCCCTTATCCCCAACAAGTTAAAACTCGTTTTTCAACCACTCCACACATTTCTTGTTAACAAACTATAGTATTGGCAAGTCGGTTAGGACATCTACTTTGTGCATGACACAAGTCATTTTTCCAACAAATGTTTACAGACAGATTATTTCACTGTATCACAATTCCAGTGGGTCAGAAGTTTACATACACTAACTTGACTGTGCCTTTAGACAGCTTGGAAAATTCCAGAAAATTATGTTATGCTGTAGAAGCTTCTGGCTAATTGACATAATTTGAGTCAATTGGAGGTGTACCTGTGGATGTATTTAAAGGTCTACTTTCAAACTCAGTGCCCCTTTGCTTGACATCATGGGAAAATCAAAAGAAATCAGCCAAGACCTCAGAATTGTTTTAGACCTCCACAAGTCTGGTTCATCCTTGGGAGCAATTTGCAAATGCCCGAAGGTCCCACGTTCATCTGTACAAACAATAGTACCCAAATATAAACATCATGGGACCACTCAACCGTCATACCTCTCAGGAAGGAGATGCGTTCTGTCTCCTAGAGATAAACATACTTTGGTGCGAAAAGTGCAAATCAATCCCAAAACAACTGCAAAAGGACCATGTGGAGATTCTGGAGGAAACAGGTACAAAAGTATCTATATCTACAGTAAAAACGAGTCCTACATCGACATAACCTGAAAGGTCATTCAGCAAGGAAGAAGTCACTACTCCAAAACCGCCATAAAAAAGCCAGACTATGATTTGCAACTGCACATGTGGACAAAGATCAAACTTTTTGGAGAAATCTCCTATGGTCTGAAACAAAAATATAACTGTTTGGCCATAATGACCATCGTTATGTTCAGAGGAAAAAGGGGGAGGCTTGCAAGCCGAAGAACATCATCCCAACCATGAAGCACGGGAGTCGCAGCATCATGTTGTGGGGGTGGTTTGCTGCAGGAGGGACTGGTGCACTTCACAAAATAGATGGCATCATGAGGGAAGAAAATTATGTGGATATATTGAAGCAACATCTCAAAACATCAGTCAGGAAGTTCAAGCTTGGTTACAAATGGGTCTTCCAAATGGACAATGACCCCAAGCTCACTTCCAAAGTTGTGGCAAAATTGCTTAAGGACAACAAAACGAAGGTATTGGAGTGGCCATGACAAAGCCCTGACCTCAATCCCATAGAACATTTGTGGGCAGAACTGAAAAAGCGTGTGTGCGCAAATAAGCCTACAACCCTGACTCAGTTACACCAGTTCTGTCAGGAGGAATGGGCCAAAATGCACCCAACTTATTGTGGGAAGCTTGTGGAAGGCTACCCAAAATATTAGACCTGTTAAACAATGTAAAGGCAATGCTAACAAATACTAATTGAGGGTATGTAAACTTCTGACCCATTTTCGATTAAACGTGTGCCCAAAGTAAAGTGCCTGCTCCTCAGGCCCAGAAGCCAGGATATGCAAGTAATTGGTAGATTTGGATGGGAAACACTCTAAAGTTTCCAAAACTGTTAGAATAATGTCTGTGAGTATAACCGAACAGATATGGCAGGCGAAAACCTGTGAAAAATCCATCCAGGAATTACTATTATTCTGAAAGGCTGTTTTTCCATTGAAAGCCTATCCACCATACAAAGACTTAGGACCCATTTCACAATCTCTATGGCTTCCTCAACATGTGGCCAGTCTTTTGGCATTGTTTCGTGCTTTTACTCAGAAAAAGTCGGGAGATACACCACTTTCAATGAGAGGACAGTGGAAATTTCCAGACATGAGTCCAGTGCGCGATCGGGGGAGCGCCTTTCTTGTTTTTCCTTTTCTATCGACAAAGCTTTTGTCTGGTTGAAATATTATTTATTATTTATGACAAAACAAGCTGAGGATTGATTTTAAACATCGTTTGACAAGTTTCTAAGAACTTTTATGGTACTTTATTGATTTTCCGTCTGTCTGTTGTGACCACGCTTTGTTCCAATGGATTGCTGAACAAAACGCACACACAAACGGAGGTTTTTTGGACATAAAGATGGACATTATCGAACAAAACAAACATTTATTGTGTAACATGGAGTCTTTGGAGTGCAACCATATGAAGATCATCAAAGGTAAGTTATACATTTTATCGCTATTTCTGACTTTTGTTACTCATCTTCTTGGCTGCTAACTGTTTGTAATGATTTGTCTGCTGGGTGCTGGTCTCAGATAATCGCATGGTTTGCTTTCACCGTAAACCTTTTTTGAAATCTAAAACAGCGGTTAGATTAACAAGAAGTTTATCCTTAAGCTGGTGTATAACATTTGTATCTTTTAAAATATGTTTATTATGAGAATTTCTGTTTTGTTGAGTTTCACGCGCTGCAATTTCACCAGATTTTGTTTGAGACAGTGGATTATTGAATAAAACGTGCTAACAAACCGGAGGTTTTTGGATATAAACATGGACTTTATCGAAGAAAACAAACATTTATTGAGTAAATGGGAGTCTTGTTAGTGCAAACATATGAAGATCATCAAAGGTAAGTGATTCATTTTATCACTATATCTGACTTGTGTAACTCCTTTACTTGGCGTGTTACTGTTTGTAATGATTTGTCTGCTGATCGCTGTTCTCCGATAATCGCATGGTATGCTTTCACCGTATATCATTTTTGAAATCTGACAACGTGGTAGGATTAACAAAAAGTCCATCTTTAAACCCATGTATAACACTTGTATGTTTCATGAATTGAGTATTTCTGTTTTTGAATTTGGCGCTCTGAAATTTCACTGGATGTTGGCCAGGTGGGTACCGTCCCACACCCCCTAGTGAGGTTAAAGGCAATGCTACCAAATATTAATTGAGTGTATGTAAACTTCTGACCCACTGGGATAGTGATGAAATAAATAAAAGCTGAAATAAATTATTCTCTCTACTATTATTCTGACATTTCACATTCTTAAAATAATGTGGTGATCCTAACTTGCATGGCTCGGAGGTTACCCATTTTAAGGCAGCCCATCATCAAGCTAATGGTCTCATTACTTTTCCTGCACCATCACCACGGTAGCAGTACTAGACTAGGCCTTGGTGGAAGGATACGTTAAGACTGTTTGACTTGAGTGTAATAATACTCTTGGCCACTGATCCCTTTCTGCAGTGTGTGTGTGTGTGTGTGTGTGTGTGTGTGTGTGTGTGTGTGTGTGTGTGTGTGTGTGTGTGTGTGTGTGTGTGTGTGTGTGTGTGTGTGTGTGTGTGTGTGTTTGTGACAAAAGTCTGTGTGTGAGTGTGTGTGTATTAAAGAGAGAGTGTCAGTGTGTCAGTGTGTGGGTGTTAATTACATTGATATACCAGAGTGTCAAATGTGATTTGGTTTCATCTTCATTCTATTAAATCGATTTTCCCCAGGAGGTATCTCAGGATAAAGTAGCGGCTGACAGTGACATTGTCTCTGGCTCTCAAACAGATGATCCCAGTAAAGTTTGGATGGTAATAGTTGGACTGACGAGGTTTGACTGTCTCTAATTCTTTAACAGCTGATCTCAGACCAGTTTTGCATGGTAATGGTTGGACTGCATGATCCAGTGTAGTAGGTAGATCAATGTAGGTGGTATATGCAGCATGCTCTTGACCTTTACCACCTGCTTCTTGAGGCAAAGTGGGATACAGTGCCTTGTGAAAGTATTCACCCCCCCATTTTTCCTATTTTGTTGCCTTACAATCTGGAATTAGTAGATTTTTGGGGGGGTTTGTATAATTTGATTTACACAACATGCTTACCACTTTGAAGATGCAAAATATTTTTTAGTGTGAAACAAACAAGAAATAAGCCAAAAAAAATGAAAACATGAACGTGCATTGCTATTTAACCCCCCCCAACCAAAGTCAATATTTTGTAGAGCCCCCTTTTGCAGCAATTACAGCTGTAATTATTTTGGGATTTGTCTCTATAAGCTTGGCACATCTAGCCACTGGGATTTTTGCCAATTATTCAAGGAAAAACTGCTCCAGCTCCATCAAGTTGGAAGGGTTCCTCCTGGTATACAGCAATATTTAAGTCATACCACATATTCTCAATTGGATTGAGGTCTGGGCTTTGACTAGACCATTCCAAGACATTTAAATGTTTCCCGTTAAATCACTTGTGTGTTGATTTAGCGGTTATTTGTCCTGCTGGAAGGTGAACCTCCGTCCCAGTCTCAAATCTCTGGAAGACTGAAACAGGTTTCCCTCAAGAATATCACTGTATTTAGCGCCATCCATAATTCTTTCAATTCTGACCAGTTTCCAAGTCCCTGCCAATGAAAAACACAAAGCATGATGGTGCCACCACCATGCTTCACTGTGGGGATGATGTTCTCCGGTGATGAGAGGTGTTGGATTTGTGCCAGACATAGCATTTTTCTTGATGGCCAAAAAGCTCAAATTTAGTCTCATCTGACCAGAGTACCTTCTTCCATATGTTTGGGGAGTCTCCCACATGCCGTTTGGCGAACACCAAACGTGTTTGCTTATCTCTTTCTATAAGCAATGGCCACTCTTCCGTAAAGCCCAGCTCTGTGGAGTGTATGGCTTAATGTGGTCCTATGGACAGATACTCCAATCTCCACTGTGGAGCTTTGCAACTCCTTCAGGGTTATCTTTGGTCTCTTTGTTGCCTCTCTGATTAATGCACTCCTTGCCTGGTCCGTGAGTTTTGGTGGGTGGCCCTCTCTTGGCAGGTTTGTTGCGGTGCCATATTCTTACCAGTTTTTAATGATGGATTTATTGGTGCTCTGTGGCATGTTCAACATTTGTGATATTTGCCTAGAACCCAACCCTGATCTGTACTTCTCCACAACTTTGTCCCTGACCTGTTTGGAGAGATCCCTGGTCTCCATGGTATCACCTACTTGGTGGTGCCCCTTGCTTAGTGGTGTTGCAGACTCTGGGGCCTTTCAGAACAGGTGTATATATACTGAGATCATGTGACAGATCATGTGACACGTAGATTGCATACAAGTGGACTTTAATGAATTATGTGACTTCTGAAGGTAATTGGTTGCACCAGATCTTATTTAGGGCCTTCATAGCAAAGGGGGTGAATCCACATGCACGCACCACTTTTCCTTTTTTTTTTTTTTGAGAATGTTTTGAAACAAGTTATTGTTTTCATTTCACTTTACCAATTTGGACTATTTTATGTATGTCCATTACATGAAATCCAAATAAACATCTATTTAAATTACAGGTTGTAATGCAACAATGTGGGGTGAATACTTTTGCAAGGCACTGTACCTTGTAACGTCGATCTCTCTTGGCATTTCCTGAACATTAGCACACTAGGTAGAAGGCGATGAGTAAGTAATGATGTCAGAGAGGATGTTGAGGGGGAGATCACCTACCTCTCTCTCTCCTACTCTCTCTCTCTCTCTCATGCTTTCTCTATCGCTCTCTCACTCTCCCCGCTCTCTTTCTCTCTCACACATGCAAATACTCTTTCCCTCACCCTTCCTCTTTCTGTCACTCTCTCCCTCTCTTTCTCACTTGGTCGGGGTGAATGGTGTCACTCTCGTGAGGGGTTGTCGCTGATGAAGACTAATAATGACATACTGTATTATACCCCAGGACCCATACTCAATTAACACACTGTCTAATTAAAATAATCTAGTGGTTTATCTATGAAAAAGACTGCGAGTGGTTGTAAAACGGGGCCACGCCACATTAACTTCACTATCCCCTTCTCCTTCCCTTTTTATTCCCATTTTGATTTTAATGATAATAACCTGATTAAACATTGGCCATTACCAAACATATTGCGTAAGCATCTTTCATTTAGTGGAGGGAAATAGATGTGGATGGATGTTAGGAGATTTGCTAACAGAGTCAGTTTGGGGAAGCAAGCAGTACGTGACTTTGAACTCCTGTCTCTCCATTGTATTTCGAAAAAGAAGACTCTCTCTCTCTCTTTCTCTCCTGACTATCCTCATGAAAGTAGCCTCTAAATTAAATTAATGGTAGTCAAACAACCTTGTTTTTCTCCTTCTCCCGAGCCTGCTTTAAACTCATGGAAATAGATCACTCTGTATTTATATAGTTTATTTTACACTAGTATTATATCTTTATTTTCTCCACACCCTATTTGCATTCATACATTTCCATTTGTAATAACTCTTTAAGAGAAGTAAAGACGAGCTTGGTTTAAAACCTAATAATACAACTGTGCTCAGTAAAACAGAGAGAGTGAGTGTTCATAGATATCAATGCATTATTCATTTGCCTTCTCTTTAAAGGAATTTTGCTGAGTCGGAGGGGCATCAGAACATGAGCCAGCTAGGTTTACTGTTTTGGTGTTGTTTCTACACAGTGTGTGATTGTTATGAATGAAAAGGGCCTGAAGTTATCTCTGACTGCGTTTCCCAATAAGGAGATACTCTGGGCCCATGTGATAGCCTATACTCAGCACCTGCGGTAAAAGTCTGGGCCCTATATACATCTATCTATCTAAGTATTGTTTTTTTGTTTATTTTTGACACTCTTGAAAACTAAATCATGCATCTCAAGAGATTTCAACCCACAAAATGTAAAATAAATACATCTCTCTATCTGGCTATAGCTTTTATTGTTTCCCTCTTTTTATGTCTCTACTATATCCATTTTATCACCCTCCCTTTGGAATGGTTGTAACAGTCTGCTTTTTTCATTGTTATAACAGAAAATAATGAAATACTGAAATCTGCAGGTATTGTCTGTAGCTACCACTCCAGGGCAGTACAAATAAAAACCACACAACATATGTTGTCTGCCACTAAAGCCTCTCTGTGTCTTTTCCCCACTGGGGTAAAGCTAGCTAGGGTTATGAGTACAATTGTCTGCTAGTGATCCAGGCTAATGCTATTTTAAGCCTCAAACAACAGGGGAACCATACTTAATGTTTCTGAATGCCTTTGTGTAACATTGTATCATTTCAAATCCAAAGTGCTGGAGTACTGAGACAAAACAACAAAAACATTTTCAATGTCCAAATACTTTTGGACCTCACTGTACATAAACACATTACGTCTCCAAATGAGAGACGACAGCTGAGGTCCTAGTGTGTTCAGGGATTCCTATGCACTCTGTTTAACAGTGAATACATTGTTATGTAATGCCACTACACTGAAAGTAAGTTGGTTACATTAAACATATGAATTATAAATACAGTGTCTCATTTTCCTGCTGAGAGTTCCTCTGTACAGTGTCTGTGTTCTTTTTCCCATCTTAATATTTTATTTTTATTGGCTAGTCTGAGATATGGATTTTTCTACCTAGAAGGCCAGCATCCCGGAGTTGCCTCTTCACTGTTGACGTTGAGACTGGTGTTTTGTATGTACTATTTAATGAAGCTGCCAGTTGAGGACTTGTGAGGCGTCTGTTTCTCAAACTAGACACTCTAATGTACTTGTTCTCTTGATCAGTTGTGAACCGGGGCCTCCCACTCCTCTTTCTATTATGGTTAGAGCCAGTTTGCACTGTTCTGTGAGAAGTACACAGCGTTGTACGAGATCTTCAGTTTCTTGGTAATTTCTCACATGGAATAGCCTTCATTTCTCAGAACAAGAATAGACTGATGTGTTTCAGAAGAAAGGTCTTTGTTTCTAGCCATTTTGAGACTGTAATCGAACCCACAAATGCTGATGCTCCAGATACATAACTAGTCAAAAGAAGGCCAGTTTTATTGCTTCTTTAATCAGAACAACAGGTTTCAGCTGTGCTAACATAATTGCAAGAGGATTTTCTAATGATCAATTAGCCTTTTAAAATGATACATTTGGATTTGCTAACACAACGTCCCATTGGAACACAGGAGTGATAGTTGCTGATAATGGGCCTCTGTATGCCAATGTAGATATCCCATTAAAAATCTGCTGTTTCCAGCTACAATACTCATTTACAACATTAACAATGTCTACACTGTATTTCTGTTTTATCAATTGTATGTTATTTTAACGGACCAAAAAATTGCTTTTCTTTCAAAAACAAGGAAATATCTAAGTGACCCCAAACTTTTGAACGGAAGTGTAAATATTGGGTATTTAAGAATATATTATCTTGTTATATTTATTATATTAAATATAATATACATTCATGTTGGGTATTTATACAATATATATTGGGTATTTAATCAAAGTCCAGGTTATGAATTAATTCAATACTGTAATACTTGATAATGCAATCAGTATGCTCTTACTGCTGCTCTCTAATGCTTTGTTATTCTTATCTGAAACTTTTTTTTACATTTGGGGGGTATTTTCTTAAAACTGCATGTTTGGTTTAAGGGCTTGCGAAACTATTCACCCCCTTTGGCATTTTTCCTATTTTGTTGCCTTACAACCTGGAATTCAAATATATTTTTGGGGGGGTTGTATCATTTGATTTACACAACATGCCTTCCACATTGAAGATGAAAAATATATTTTTTAATGTGAAACAAACAAGAAATTAGACAAAGAAATTGAAAACATGAGCCTGCATAACTATTCACCCCCCTCCCAAAGTCAATAATTTGTAGTGCCACCTTTTGCAGCAATTACAGCTGCAAGTCTCTTGGGTATGTCTCTATTAGCTTGGCACATCTAGCCACTGGGATTTTTGCCCATTCTCCAAGGTAAAACTGCTTCAGCTCCTTCAAGTTGGATGGGTTCCGCTGGTGTACAGCAATCTTTAAGTCATACCACAGATCCTCAATTGGATTGAGGTCTGGGCTTTCACCAGGCCATTCCAAGACATTTAAATAATTCCCCTTCTTATGGATAGGGGGCAGTATTTGGAAGTTTGGATGACTGAGGTGCCCAAAGTAAACTGCCTGTTACTAAGGCCGAGACGCAAAGATATGCATGTAATTTGTGGTATTGGATAGAAAACACTCAAAGGTTTCTAAAACTGTTAATATAATGTCTGTGAGTATAACAGAACTGATATGGCAGGCGAAACCCCGAGGTCACCACTCATTGAAATGGCTGTCTATGGGACAATCAAATTGAGGTTCCTAGGGCTTCCAGTAGATGTCAACAGTCTTTAGAAAGAGATTGAGGCTTGTTTTTTGAAAAATGGGTGGGTCCCATTTTGGCTGTAATATTGTGGTGCGCGTACA
Organism: Oncorhynchus keta; assembly: GCF_023373465.1. Lineage (NCBI taxonomy): Eukaryota > Metazoa > Chordata > Actinopteri > Salmoniformes > Salmonidae > Oncorhynchus > Oncorhynchus keta. The sequence continues at coordinate 69,257,105 of NC_068430.1, read as the reverse complement.
TGAGGGCGAGCACTTCGGTGTATGCACCAATTTGTAAGTCGCTCTGGATAAGAGCGTCTGCTAAATGACTTAAATGTAAATGTAAATGTTATTTATCTCCGGGAATAAACATACTATTCTCCGTCTTAAATTCGATTGTTTATTTACATATTAGGGTACCTGAGGATTGATTAGAAACGTTGTTTGACTTGTTTGGACGAAGTTTATTGGTAACTTTTGGGATCCCTTTGTATGCATTTTAAATGAGGGAAACCGGTGGATTAGTGAATCAAGTGTGCCAACTAAACTGACTTTTTTGGGACATAAATAAGGACTTTATCGAACAAAACGACCTTGTGTTAAGTAGCTGGGACACTTGCGATTGCCAACAGAGGAAGATCTTCAAAGGTAAGTGATTTATTTTATCGCTATTTCTGACTTTCGTGTTGCCTCTGCTTGTTAGGACAATGTTTACTGCTTTTGTATGCGGGGCACTGTCCTCAGATAATCGCATGGTATGCGTTCGCCGTAAAGCATTTATGAAATCTGACAAAGCGGCTGGATTAACAAAAATGTAAGCTTTTAACCGATATAGGACACTTGTATTTTAACTTCTTTGCACGACCCATCCCATTAGCAGGATCACTTTCATCAGCAACCTCTGAATAGCATAGCGCCACAGTCAAATAATATTACAATAAAATATTCATATTCATGAAATCACAAATGCAATATTGAAAAACACAGTTTTTCCTTTTCTTAATCTACCTGTTGTCTCAGATTTTTAAAATATGTTTTACAGTGAAAGCAATCCAAGCGTTTGTGTAAGTTTATCGATAGCATAACATAACATTATGTACACTTAGCATCAGGAAGCTTGGTCACGAAAATCAGAAAAGCAATCAAATTAACCATTTACCTTTGATGATCTTCGGATGTTTTACAAATGTTCCTTTTGTACCTTAAAGTTTATTTTTACCCAAAATACCTCCGTTTGTTTGTCGCGTTATGTTCAGAAATCCACAGGGAAGAGCGGTCACAACAACGCAGATGAAAATTTCAAATTATATCCATAATGTCCACAGAAACATGTCAAACGTTTTTTTTTATAATCAATCCTCAGGTTGTTTTTAAAATATATATTCCATAATATATCAACCGGGTGTGTAGGTTTTTCAATAACACCAGGAGAAACAATGTCCGCTTTACTCTGTAGCGCAAAACTCACTCTGAGAGTCCCCACCTATCCACTTACGCAATGTGATCTTTCACGCTCATTTTTCAAAATAAAAGCCTGAAACTATGTCTAAAGACTGTTGACACCTTAGGGAAGCCATAGAAAAAGGAATCTGGTTGATATCCCTTTAAATGGAGGATAGGCATGCATAGGAACAGATTTTCATCAGGTTTTTGCCTGCAATATCGGTTCTATAATACTCACAGACAATATTTTTTACAGTTTTGGAAACTTTATAGAGTGTTTTCTATCCTAATCGGACAATTATATGCATATTCTAGTTTCTGGGGCTGAGCAAAAGGCTGTTTCAAATGGGTACGTTTTTTCGGCAAAAACAAAAATACTGTCCCCTACACGCAAAAGGTTAATGAATGTGAACCTCTGTCCCAGTCTCAAATCTCTGAAAGACTGAAAAAGGTTTCCAGCAACATTTTCCTTGTATTTAGCGCCATCCCTCATTTCTTAAATTCTGACCAGTTTCCCTCTCTGCCGATGAAAAACTTCCCCGCTGATGAAACACATCCCCACACCATGCTTCATTGTGATGTTCTCAGGGTGATGAGAGGTGTTGGGTTTGCGCCAGACATAGCATTGTCCTTGATGGCCAAAAAACAACATTTTAGTCTCATCTGACCAGAGTGCCTTCTTTCATATGTTTGGGGAGTCTCCGGTATGCCTTTGGCAAACACCAAATATGTTTGCTCATTTTTTTCTTTAAGCAATAACTTTTTTTCTGGTCAATCTTCTTAAATGCCCAGCTTTGTGGAGTGTATGGCTTAAAGTGGTCCTATGGACAGATACTCAAATCTCCATTGTGGAGCTTTGCAGCACCTTCAGGGTTATCTTTGGTCTCTTTGTCGCCTCTCTGATTATTGCCCTCCTTGCCTGGTCTGTGAGTTTTGGTGGGTGGCCCTCTCTTGGCAGGTTTGTTGTGGTGCCATATTCTTCCATTTTTTAAATAATGGATTTAAGGGTGCTCCGTGGCATGTTCAAAGTTTCTGATATTTTTATAACCCAACCCTGATCTGTACTTCTCCACAAGTTTGTCCCTGACCCATTTGGTGAGCTCCTTGTTCTTCATGGTGCCCCTTGCATGCGTTAAGGGAACATTTTGACATTTGCCATATGGTTAGTGAGAAAGTCCACATTGCAAATGTACGGTCCCTTACTAGACGTGCGACAACGTTTCGCGGACGGCGTCGGGCCGTGCAGCAGGGCCGGCTCTTCCAGGAAGTTATCAAACGAACTCTTTCGGACATTCGGTTTCCATTTTATAAAATGTTCAAATTTTGGTCATTTTTCCGCTCTCCCGGTAAATCCCACAATAGGGCGAATGGAATCATATTTCAAATGTACAAAACATCCCCAATCACGACGTGGCCTTATCTCCTAAACGGAAAATATTTTGAAGACGAAACTTGGTGAGCATAGGTTTGGCATAATGGGCAGTTGGCCCCGAACAAGATGGCGTCTAGGCCTCAACGGTTTTTGAGTTATGGCCATTTTTCTGGGATTAAAGGTCAAAAATGAAAATAGAGCAATAATTTTTTCCGCTTCACGTCAAAGTAAATGAACCTACGGAGTCAATAAAAAAAGAACCAGCCATTTATCTGTCGTCATTTAAGAGAAATCGTACAATGGCAAATTGGTGATGTTCAAAAATACAGTGCCTTGCGAAAGTATTCGGCCCCCTTGAACTTTGCGACCTTTTGCCACATTTCAGGCTTCAAACATAAAGATATAAAACTGTATTTTTTTGTGAAGAATCAACAACAAGTGGGACACAATCATGAAGTGGAACGACATTTATTGGATATTTCAAACTTTTTTAACAAATCAAAAACTGAAAAATTGGTCGTGCAAAATTATTCAGCCCCCTTAAGTTAATACTTTGCCGTGCCACCTTTTGCTGCGATTACAGCTGTAAGTCGCTTGGGGTATGTCTCTATCAGTTTTGCACATCGAGAGACTTACAGCTGTAATCGCAGCAAAAGGTGGCGCGACAATGTATTAACTTAAGGGGGCTGAATAATTTTGCACGCCCAATTTTTCAGTTTTTGATTTGTTAAAAAATGAGGGTTTACTTTTAGCTTCCTGTGCTAACCAGAAGTGCCATAATTGGTGTCATAGGGGCTGTTTTGAAGGGTTAAAAAAGTCAGATCTTTCCAAAACTTCATATGTGCGATTAGGCAACCCTTATGAACTGTAAGTCTGTCATTTCTACCAAAACATTTCCAAGAAAAACTCACACACAGCTTGGACGGAGGGACACGGTGTGGTGCATAGAGACAGACAGAGCCTGCAATAGTTACCTTTGTTCTAACTAAAAAAGAACCGTCAGACCTAGTGTTCTGAAACTTTAGAAACCTGTTCTGGAGCTCAGGTCGATAGTGCGTGGTGAGGTGAGTGGCTCTAGAAGGTTCTCGGGACGATAAACAGCCTTGTACATTTGCAATGACTTCAATTCATTTTGACCATTATGAAAATTACGACATTTAGAAATGTCCCAGAGTAACAAGACTATGTGCATTGAAACCGGCTCGGCCCATAGAGACGAACCCCAACGTTTCTGTCTGATAGCTCATTCAAGGACCCCGTAGCGAGGCATGGAAAAAAAATGTATTTTCAGCACCAATTAAGGTCTTGCTCGGTGCTCCAAATGACCTATTGAGCCGAAACTTGGGATTCGGGGGTCACCTCAGCTAGGCCTACACATAATGCCAGAACTGGACCTGCAGCTAGAACGTAACTATGTGTTATATGTTTTTATTATGGTTTGAACAGAAGGCGCTGTGAATTTTGGGCAAGCTCTGAAATATGTGAAAGTTGGCTTCTAAACGAGTTGGAAAAAGTGGGTGTGGTGTCAGTTTGTATCAGATTGGTGTCAAAATGATATCTAATTGACTGGACGGACGGTGACTTGCTGGCTGACTTTTGTACATTTGCAATATGTTTAAACAGTGAGGTACCATCACCAAAATGACATTCTGAAATCAACACCAACGAGTGATGGAGAGGAACCAGAAACACTGCCCGGCCATCCCGAGTTCATCGGGCCAGTCAATTTCGCATTTCTGCAGTATTTTTGAGCATGACAAACTTGTGATGGTAAATGGCCATTGAAGCATATTGCAAATGCACAGTGAATTTGCCAAATGATTCAACAGTGAAAAACATCACCAAATGGACATGATGAAATCAACACAACGAGCGATGGAGAGGAACCACTATTACTGCCCGGCCATCCCGAGTTCATCAGGCCAGTCAATTTTGCATTTCTGCAGTATTTTTGAGCATGACGAATTTGTGATGGTAAATGCACATTGAAACATACTGCAAATGCACAGCCGTGCACCTGGTGATTGGAACGGGTTACTAGGACAACATTTTTCATATGGTTTTTAATGCCATTACGGGGTAGCAAGGGGTCTACGGTTGGGGAGGGAACACCCCCCGCCCATGCCCATCTGATAAGGGGTGCCCTTTGTCATTTTGGACGTTTTTCAAAAACAGTCCCACTTCTCCCTCATCATACATGACAAATATACCATCTAGGTTGATTCATGGCTTAACATAGTGCTTAACCTCTTGAAACTAGGGGGCACTAATTTTTTAAAATCACGGTCCCAAAGTAAAACGGCCTATTTCTCAGGACCAGATGCTAGAATATGCATATAATTGACAGATTAGGATAGGAAACATTCTAAAGTTTCCAAAACTGTCAAAATATTGTCTGTGAGTATAACAGAACTGATATTGCAGGCGAAACCCCGAGGAAAATCAAACCAGGAAGTGGTTTCTATTTTAAAAACTCCATGTTCCATAGCCTGCCATTGCTCCATTTAAAGGGATATCAACCAGATTCCTTTTCATATCGCTTCCTCAAGGTGTCAATAGATTTCAGACATAGTTTCAGGCCTTTATTTTGAAGAATGAGCATGAACGACCACGTTGCGTAAGTGGATAGGTGGGTGCTCTCAGAGTGAATTGTGCGCAAAAGAGAAAGGCGGCCATTGTTACTCCCGGTCCTAGTGAAAAGCCAACTGTCCCGGTTGATATATTATCGAATAGATATTTGAAAAACACCCTGAGGATTGATTATAAAAAAACGTCTGATATGTTTCTGTGTACATTATGGATAAAATTTGGAATTTTTGTCTGCGTTATCGTGAACGCTCTTTCCGGTGGATTCCTGGGCATAACGCACCAAACTAACGGAGGTATTTGGATATAAAAAATATCTTTATGGAACAAAAGGAACATTTGTTGTCTAACTGGGTGTCTCGTGAGTGAAAAAATCCGAAGATTATCGAAGGTAAAGAATTCATTTGATTGCTTTTCTGATTTTTGTGACCAAGCTTCCTGAGTGTACATAATGCTATGCTAGGCTATCGATAAACTTACATATAATACTTATTTTCCACCATCATTTGCAAATAAATTCATAAAAAATCCTACAATGTGATTTTCTGGAGAGAAAAAAATCTAATCTTTGTCTGTCATAGTTGAAGTGTACCTATGATGAAAATTACAGGCCTCTCTCATCTTTTTAAATGGGAGAACTTGCATAATTGGTGGCTGAATAAATGCTTTTTTTGCCGCACTGTATGTGACCAAAACAATTTCATTTTAATTGATTTGATAGAGCTCCAAGACAGGATTGTGTCGAGGCACAGATCTGGGGAAGGGTACCAAAGCATTTCTGCAGCATTGAAGGTCCCCAAGAACACAGTGGCCTCCATCATTCTTAAATGTAAGAAGTTTGGAACCACCAAGACTCTTCCTAGAGTTGGCCGCCCAGACAAACTGAGCAATCAGGGGAGAAGGGCCTTGGTCAGGGAGGTGACCAAGAACCCAATAGTAACTCTGACAGAGCTCTTGACTTCCCCTGTGGATATGGGAAAACCTTCCAGAAGGACAACCATCTCTGCAGCACCCCACCAATCAGGCCTTAATGGAAACCTACTCCTCAGTAAAAAAAAATGATTTAACCTTTGATTTAACAAAGTACTGAGTAAAGGGCCTGAAAACTTGTATAAATATGATATTTCTGTTTTCTAAAAACCTGTTTTGCTTTGTCACTATGGGGTGTTGCGTATGTATATTGAAGAGGGAAAAAACTATTTGATCCATTTTAGAATAAGGCTGGAAAAGTACATAAAGTGGAAAAATTCAAGTTGTCTGAATAGTTTCCGAATACACTGTACATGCATAATTCAAGCTACACTTAATATGAACTATGCCTGACATTTTGCATGCACCTTGTAGAATAGACATTAGTTAAAGCTGCCATGGCTACATTTAAAAAACAACAAGAACTATTCTGGTACTGTCAACAACTCAAGATTAACCTATAAGAAGACAGAAGTTAAACCATCGATCAACCTTTACTTTTTACTTCAGTGCCAATACCTCAAAAGGAAAAGGGATTCAAATATCTTCCTTCCTGGGTGTAAATAAATATCATATTTTATGTCATCGCCATGCCCGCTGCAATATTCATAAGATGCATGAGCCTCTATCGCTGCAACTTCAGGGGGCCTGAAGTTGTCAATGACAGGTTCAAAGGCCACAGTGACATGCCGTTACCCCCCTCCCCGAGCTCAGAGCGATGGGCACCAAAGAGCTTATGTGAGGTCAGACAGGTCCGGGTCAAACCATTCACTGACATGTAGAGGGGGGTTTGGGAGCACCACAGTGTAGACATGATGCTTTATACTGGTTGTTAGGGCTGTGACGGTCATGGATTTTTTTGTGAAGGTTGTTTGTCAGATAAATGACCGTGGTCAGTGTTATATATATTTTCTATACAAAGGGGTCTCAAATTATAGATACCCTTAATGAACATGAGAAATAATGACTGTATAAAATAAATTATTCAAATGCTGAGATGTATTGTATGCACATTTATTTTTAAATTATATTTATACTGATGCAATTGCTCAAATAATTAGATATTGTTTAACAAGTAATGCCTTTTCTCATAAAGGTAGGCGTCAGAATTATTGCCCACCAAAGAATCTTATGAATAAAGTAGTCAAAAGTGTTGTATTTTGTCACGCCCTGATTTGTTTCACCTGTCCTTGTGCTTGTCTCCACCCCCCTCCAGGTGTCGCCCATCTTCCCCACTTATCCCCTGGGTATTTAACCTGTGTTTTCTGTCTGTCTATGCCAGCTCGTCTTGCTTGTTCAAGTCAACCAGCATTTTCTCAGCTCCTGTTTTTTCCCCAGTCTCTCTGTTCTCGTCCTCCTGGTTTTGACCGTTGCCTGTCCTGACTCTGAGCCCACCTGCCTGACCACTCTTTCTGCCCCTGAGCCTGCCTGCCGACCTGTACCTTTGCCACTACTCTGGATTATCGACCCCTTCTTGCAATACACATTGTTACTTCAACACAGTCTGTACTTGGGTCTTTCCTGAAACCTGATAGTATGAACTGGCCATGACTGACCCAGCAGACATGGACCAGCTCCGCAATGCCGTCTCCTCCCAAGGAGCCATCATTAGTAGATGAGGAGTTGCTTTGCGGTTTGATGGAAGGGTTCCAGGACGTGGCCGAACATCACAACCTAGCATTGGACATATTGCGGGAGCAATTCCATGGGTTGCCTACCAGGCAGCCTACCACGACGGTAACCTCCCAGCCCCTCAGTAACCCGGCTGGTAGCAGCGCTGTCACCCCGGTTTCCTGGGAACCCCGCTTAACTCCCCCGGGGCGCTACAATGGAGATTCCAGAACCTGCCGGGTTTTTCTGTCCCAGTGCTCCCTCGTTTTTGAGCTGCAGCCTTCTTCGTTCCCCTTGGACCGCTCAAAGATCGCGTACATTATTACACTGATGTTCAGGAGGGCACTTGCCTGGGCCACGGAAGTGTGGGAGCAACAATCCGCCGTCTGCCTCAGTCTGGAGGTTTTCAAGGCTCCGGTGTCCAGGAGAGAGGCTGCCAGGAAGTTACTCCAGCTTCGGAAGGACACCCTCAGTGTGGCAAACTATGCAGTGGAGTTCTGCACGCTAGCAGCGGAAGGTACCTGGAACCCGGAAGCTCTGTTTGACATGTTCCTGGACAGATTATCAGAGGAGGTAAAGGATGAGCTGGCTGCCCGAGAACTACCGACGGATCTCGACTCGCTCATTGCTTTAACCATCCGGATCGATGGTCGGCTACCGGAATGTAAGGAGGGAGTAGAGGTTCAATTGTGGTCCCAATCACTTACTCTGGGATCCCACTTTGCATCTGATGAACTCCAGAAGTCCCCGGTGTCTACGTCCCCGAGAGGATCGGAGCTTACCCAAGTTCCTCCAAGAGCCTCCGGAGACTACCAAATCACCTCTTCTTGAGCCGATGCAGCTCCACAAAGCTAGGTTCTCTCCAGCCGAACGCGTATGCAGACTTGAGACCCAGAGTTGTCTGTTTTGCTGACCAAGCTCATTCGTTGGAGTGAGTACTCTGGTGGGCCTTAAAGACAGTTTTTCATCTCCCCTTGCTCGCCCCCCTCTCCGTTCTATTCTTTGGTGGGGCGACCAGGCCATGTCTCTCCAGGCACTCATCAACTCAACATTGATGTTGATGTTACCATGATTACGAATAATCCTGAATGAATCATGTTGAGTCAGAAAGTTACAGAGGCTCAAAGATACCCTCAAGACATGCTAACCTCCCCTGTTATTGTAATGGTGGGAAGGTAGCATTTTTTAAATGTATTTAACTAGGCAAGTCATTTAAGAACAGATTCATATTTACAATGACGGCCTAGGAACAGTGTGATAAATGCCTTGTTCAGGGGCATAACAACAGATTTTTACCTTGTCAGCTCTGGGATTCGATCAAGCAACCTTTACGGTTACTGGGCCAACGATCTAACCACGAGGCTACCTGCCACCCCGAGCATGTCTTGGGGGTATGATCTTTGACCCTCAATAACTTTAATTGCTATTAAAACGGTTAGTACAGTTATTTCATTTCATGACAGTCCTTATCCATAATCTGCAGTTACACATTATACAATTAGCTTGCCAATCCTAGGCATTATGATGCTACTGTAGGCCTACTGTAGGACTACATAGAGATAGATGTATTCTAGTTTTTATGGAATAGATTGGGAAACAATTGAGGGGTTTTATGTTTTATTTCCACAAAAATGTAAAGCTGAACACAGTCGATACAGAAGGCTAACTAGCAAACATTTATAGTCAAGCCAGATTAACTGAAACTGGAAAACAAACTATTTCAAACCAACAACAGCCTCCTCTCATAGAGCTCACAGAGGATCCGATGCTTACATTTTATCACAAAAGCTTGAAAAAAACAGTCAGAGAGAACTCATATTTTCTATCAAATTCTTATTTGAGAGGGTAGTCTTTGAATCAAAAAGCTACTAGTGATCCTTAGGAAGGCTGTGTGGGGCTGCCGTGCAAGGAGGCAGATGACTACACACACACAAACGCATACAGAGATACCGACACACGCTAGCACACACATACACGCACACACACGCATGCACACACACACAAACACATACACACATGTGCACACACACACACACACACATACATTTGAAGGATCTGAATACAAAGTGGCTCTGGGAAGAATCGTTTCCTGCTTCGCTGCACTGTGGCATCATGGGACGGCTAATTCAGTGGAGTGGAAAGCAAACAAAGAGGAGCGCAAACTCTAGTATTCCATTTCACACACACACACACACACACACACACACACACACACACACACACACACACACACACACACACACACACACACACACACACACACACACACACACACACACACACACACACACACACACACACACGAAAACATATGAACACATACACACAAATACAAAAGCAAGTGCACGCACACACATACACACACACACACACACGAAAACATATGAACACATACACACAAATACAAAAGCAAGTGCACGCACACACATACACACACACTCCACAAGGCCTCAACCATAATCTACAATTAGATAATAAGCTCTTAGAAATTACTCTGATTGGGAAGTCAAGGGAACTAAGGAATAACCTTAGGGGTTGAATCTAGAAGTAGAATCTCTGTCTTAATCATCTCCATCTCCTGTACCAGCATGTCAAACCCATGCGTTATCTATCTGATCCATCATACGCGTCTGTCAGTACATGTGTAGCCTACAGAGTGTGGAGGAATTCAATTCACAACTCCATATCTAGTGTAGTGTTTTGGTTCTGAACCCTATAGAGTCCCTATATGTTAAAGAGGATCCCACTGTTCAACCCTACATACAGTATGGATTCACTATCTGTAAAAGACGTACAGTATGGATTCATGATCTGTAAAAGAGGATCCCACTGTACAATCCTACAAACAGTATGGATTCACTATCTGTAAAAGAGGATCCCACTGTACAATCCTACATACAGTATGGATTCAGTATCTGTAAAAGAGGATCCCACTGTACAATCCTACATACAGTATGGATTCAGTATCTGTAAAAGAGGATCCCACTGTACAATCCTACATACAGTATGGATTCAGTATCTGTAAAAGAGGATCCCACTGTACAATCCTACATACAGTATGGATTCAGTATCTGTAAAAGAGGATCCCACTGTACAATCCTACAAACAGTATGGATTCACTATCTATAAAATGAACCCACATTCCTCTTCCATGTGTACTGTCTGTTTCCCTGTAGCACTGCCACTAACTCAGTCTCTGAAAATTCTGTCACATGGAGTTTACTTTCACAGAGATAATTACAGTGCAGTTTTGGGTAGACAGTATAGTGAGCCACAAATTGTCCAGAATCTGTGTTGGAAGAACGAGCGGTGGAGAGTATTAAAATGCTACCAACAGCAAAGTTAGCAATTGACGACACCACCGTAGCAGGGACGTTGGTGACCCCGACGTGAATTCTTGGAATCATGTTTATTCAAATAGGGTGGAGTGGTGGTGGTGTGCGTGTGCGTGTTGTGTTTTGTGAGTGTGTGAGTGTGTGTGGTGGTAGCTCAGTGTGTGTGTGGCTGTAGATCAACGTAGCTTCTTGTCTGAAGTCATTCACTCCCTTCTATCTCTCATTTCAGTGTGGTTCCTGTTGTTTTAATCCTCAACAGACTGTTTTATCAAATTGACTGTCTTTATACTAGATTGTTGAGGGTGGATAGGGAGTTGCAGGCAGTGAAGCTATTTGGATTTACTACATTTGAATTGTTCATATGTTGTAACATTTTCAAGGTTGTTGGGTAATTTGTTCATTGCATGTTTATTAGATAGCTATTTGTATAGGTGTACAATAATACTGTGCCGTCTGTATTTGACACAAGGGACCAATATGATACTCCTGAATACATAACTTTAATACCTTTTAGTGAGATCTGCTGAATTAAGTCAATGATGTCTTCTTGGGAGTAAACATTACGATTAACATTCGTCATGCACAGTCTTCTAACTCTTTCACAAATGCTTGCCAGTATAACTCAGTAGTCTGCCATATGACAGCAATCCAGGAAGGTTAAGCAGCTGCACATGGTGCCTGAAGGAGAGAATCTGTGTGAATTGTCTGTACTCTCCCCAAGGTCAAGGAACTCAGGCAATAAACTCGTCTGTGGATTATTGAATTCCATCTAATGCCCCCTTTCCTTCCTCTCTCCTCCAAGTGTCCTTCTATCAAATCAAGCAACTCGTCTGAGGGATTCCATCTTTTTCCTGTTTTTCTCTCTCCTTTTATCCTTTTCTTCACTTCTTCTATAATTTTCTCTAATTTTGTTTGCTTCTATTCGTTTCTTTCTCTCCTTCCTCTCCTCCTATTCCTTTTCCTCTCTTTTTCATTCTCTCCTCCAAGTGTCCATCAATTTCTGCTTTAGACATCAAGAGTGTCTGTCTTGTTCATTGGAATGACCTTGAGTACGATGTCTATTTCACATTAACGATAAACTGCTCTAGATATCCTCCTCATTTCTCCTTCCCTAGAAAGCCATAGGCTACAGTCGAGGGAACGTGACTTTCCACCCTCATCGTTAAAAATAAATTGACAGGTTTTTTACGTCAGACTGGTGGCCATTTTCTCTCAGGGGATAATGGGTAATTTAGCTATTTCAAAACAATGACGTATATAACCACAAATGAAGTATAACAGAAGCCCCTAATAGCAAATGTATTCAGCACCTTGCCTGAGGCTTGCCTGCTTTGTGCCTTGCCTCTTTGACTGTCAAGCGTGTCCTACCATTTGGCTCACTTTACCTCACAATCAACCGCTAAGTTGTCTGATATTATCAATAGCCTTGAAGCAATTGGAATATAGATAATTCAGCTTATGAATTTGGCCCATATTGTAAAATGTTTAGGGAAAATGGTGCCAGAGAGAAAGAATGTGAGAGAGAGCGAGAGAGAAACCTGTAAGACAAAATTGTGCCTCCAGATCTTGTTTCGGTTCCAGTCTAACCACATCCATACATGCAAAACAAATATAGCATGCATCATAAAGTCAGTGTTGAGAACCTCCTCCAGTTCAAAAAGTAATACATCTAGTCATTTATCTTCAGGCCTTTTGCAGCTTTGTCATCATAAATCCACTATGGGGATGCGAGATGAATGGTGAGTAATTATAATACCAAATTAGGGAGCCAAAATTGAGGAGGCTTTGCAGTCATCCCCCACTACATGATACAAGCCAATGCATGGGCCTTGGATCCTAAAACTTAAGTTCCAATGAAAGTTCTAGTTTACAATACACTTATAGAGAAAGCGAGAGAGAGAGAGAGGGGGACAGAGAAGGGTAGAAAGAGAATCTCCTCAATGGCTGCGTTTAGACAGGCAGCCCAATTCTGATATTTTTTTCCATTGATTGGTCATTCGGCCAATCATATCAGACCTTTTCACATCAGATCTTTTTCAGAGCTGACCAATTTGTGAAAAATGATCAGAATTGGGCTGCCTGTCTAAACGCAGCCAATGGGGGAACAAATCAAATCAAATGTTATTTATCACATGCTTCGTAAACAACAGGTGTAGACTAACAGTGAATTGCTTACTTACGGGACATTACACAACAATGCAGAGCATTTCTTGTTGTTGAAATACTATAAAAATATTGAAAAAATAACACAACGACCATAACTTGGCTACATACACAGGGTATGAGTACCGAGCCGAGGTAATTGAGGTACAGTAGATATGTACATATAGGTAGGGAATAAGTGACTAGGCAACAGGATAGATAATAAACAGTAACAGGATGCGGTGTACAGTCTGTCTCCGCCCCGAGAGGCTGTAGTGGCGTAGGATACTGTCTCTCATTCCGCTCTCCCTCTCTTTTTCTAAGTGGGGAAAGAAAAGGAGGCCAAACAAAGGATATTAATCTGGCTTTGTAATTAACGAGGGCTTTCAGGTTTTCGCTGATATATTTTAAGTCTTCAAATTCTATAAAACTCCTGCTTTTGCATAAAGGTACCTTGCAGTTAATTAGTGCAAGGTAATTATTTTGGAGTTATACTTCACAATTTTTAGATCAATGTCAGTGATTGATATATTGGGGTTACAAGTGACTTAAGTGCCACCATGGTTTATAATATTGCAGTAATACCTGTTTGATCTACACACTGGTGTGCTGTAGTCAGGAGCGGACTGGGACAATAATTCTCCCCTGGCATTTTATCCACACCAGCCTACATGACTGTTTGCGCTGCCAACTCACAATGAGTGAGGTGAAATTGTAGAATGTGCTCTTTCTACCACAAGTTCATATTCACCCTTTCCGTTTTACGATCCATGATCTTGTCTGTGTAATTTATGACGGAGTTGGAGGTCTCATTGCTGATGCCATGTCACATCAAACTCCTCTCATCTCCTTTCATGTACCGACTGCTGCCTGCATACAGTTACAATGTTGGCAATGTGGCTTTTCACTTCTGTTGCAAACTGTACTGGTCCACATATAACAACTTGGATAAAGGATGATATTACAGTAGCTCTAACATTCTGTAAGGGTTTCAATCTGTCTCACTGTTATATAATCCTGGTAATGGGGACCCACAGTATGTGCAGGGTTTTAGTCCAGCCTAGCACAGACACACCTGATTGCACTAATGATCTAATCATCAAACCCTTGTAAAGTTGAATCAGGTGACAATGCAGGGCTGGAATAATAGTCTGTGTGTCACCATGGCCAGAATGGGACAACATTGATCTAGATAGTACACCATGATATTATAATCATACATGGAAAGACATTCTGTGATTTGTTCAAAACACCTGGCAGACACTATTGCAGTTCAACCTCTTGAACCTCTGGGGGCAGCATTTCATTTTTGGATGAAAAACATTCCCGTTGTAAACAAGATATTTTGTCACGAAAAGATGACACCTGGTAAATGTAGTCTCTTATGGTTAATTTTCCAATGATATGCCTACAAATACGTCACAATGCTGCAAACACCTTGGGGAAACGACAGAGAGTGTAGGCTCATTCCTTGCGCATTCACAGCCATATAAGGAGACATTGGAACACAGCGCCTCCAAAATCTGGCTCACTTCCTGTATGAAATTTCATCTTGGTTTCGCCTGTAGCATTAGTTCTGTGGCACTCACAGACAATATCTTTGCAGTTTTGGAAACGTCAGAGTGTTTTCTTTCCAAAGCTGTCAATTATATGCATAGTCGAGCATCTTTTCGTGACAAAATATCTTGTTTAAAACGGGAACGTTTTTCATCCAAAAATGAAATACTGCCCCCAGAGGTTCAAGAGGTTAAACCACTCAGACGTTGCATATTTATGTCATTTGAACCACTGTTAGATTCAGAATATAGCATTCCCTCTCTCCCCGGTGCCTTGTTTTCGCCTCCGACGCTGTAGAGCCATGGGTCTCAGTCAGCACAGTGCTGACCGAGGTCACATGGTCCGCAAAACCTGGCCAATGGCTAGTAGGGGGAGAACAGGGTGCTTTTTTTACAAGGGAGTTATGGAATAATGCTAGAAGGAGTGTGTTGAGTGGAATGAAAATGCATGGATTGTGTATATTTTGGATAAGGAGGCCTGGAAGTCATTTTAGAGGATTTTCACTATCTTCATTCTTGATTTTATAATGTGCAGTATGTTTCATTTATCTTAATGTCATGCTACAGTTTCAGAATGAATTGATCAAGATTCCCTCAGTGAAATACTGTATCTGTTGGATTTCATATCGTCCTTTGCTTTCCCATGGTTATTTTTGTGTAAATCTAACACTGTTAGAAAATAGTTTTGTCTGCTCCTCATAATTCACACCTTATCCTCCCTCAATTACTCCCATGTGTAATTTTGTCACCGACGGTCACCTTTCTGAAATGACTGCACTCATTTCACACTAATAACTGAGCACTCATTTCACACTAATAACTGAGCACTCATTTCACATGGGCTTCAAAAGGCTTCAAAAAGCCCCAATCTACCAGAGAAGTCATGTACACACAGGCTGAATCCCTGATAGCATCGTATTCCCTATATAGTACATAATTTTTCACCAGGGCCCATAGGGTTCTGGTCAAAAATAGCTCACTATGGAATAGGGTGCCATTGGGGATGCAGACACAGTGTGAAAAGTTCACCTCTTTCTGAATCAGTGTGCTGATTCATGTGTTTTAGTTGGCAATTTGAATTGGTTGATGCTGTTATGTGAAAATAATAAATTAAAAGCCTATGGTCTTCTAACTGGCAGTAGGGCAAGGATTATGCTTGGTGTTTGATGTAAATGCATATAGGTGTTGGGCAAGGGCATATGAATGGACTTGCCCACAGCTACAATAATGATGTGTTAATAATTATTATAACGACCATCTGGACATTTTTTGTTATTAAACACACACACACACACACACACACACACACACACACACACACACACACACACACACACACACACACACACACACACACACACACACAAAATATATATCATTTTTACCAGTACTATGCTTCCTAAACAATGTCTTCTGTCATTACTCTTGCTCAGCACAACATTACAGCTTGTAAAGCAAAATTACACCCAGAATACCTTTTAACGTTAAACCGTTGTTCCTTTGAAACAATAGCCAACAAAAACCAACCTCTTAATACATAAAAAAATGCTTTTGCCTGGAGCTTTTTAGTTTCTTATCCCTGTCATTTAATTAAACCATAAACAACTTTCCTCAAGCATTCATTCTCCATGTTTACAGACACAAACCCCAGCAATAGAAACTGCATGCATTAGCTTTTAATTTTTCTCCCTTTGTTATCTAGACCAAATAAAATGAATGCTCCCTGGAGAACTCAGGGACAACAACAGGAGGATGTCGGCCCTTGGTGGCAAAATCTTAATGACTTGGAGATAAATATATAATATAAATGTATATACAGTGGGGCAAAAAAGTATTTAGTCAGCCACCGATTGTGCAAGCTCTCCCACTTAAAAAGATGAGAGAGACCTGTAATTTTCATCATAGGTACACTTCAACAATGTGTAACGGCGTTCTTCGTTTGTCGAAAGAGAGTCGGACCGAAATGCAGCGTGGTGGTTACTCATGTCTTAAATTAATGAATCGCGATACATGAAATAACTGATACAAATACAAAACAACAAACGTATTTCGTTGGTGAACACTACACAGAGACAGGAACAATCACCCACGAAATACAAAGTGAAACCCCGGCTACCTAAATACGGTTCCCCATCAGAGACAACAAGAATCACCTGACTCTGATTGAGAACAGCCTCAGGCAGCCAAGCCTATACTACACACACCCCTAATCAACCACAATCCCAATGCCTACAAAAACCCCAATACGACAATACAATAAACCCATGTCACACCCTGGCCTGAACAAATAATTAAAGAAAACACAAAATACTAAGACCAAGGCGTGACAGAACCCCCCCCTAAGGTGCGGACTCCCGTACGCACCTCAAAACCATAGAGAGGGTCCGGGTGGGCGTCTGTCCATGGTAGCGGTTCCGGCTCGGGACGTGGACCCCACTCCATTAATGTCATAGTTCCTCCCCTTCGCGTCCTGGGATAATCCACCCTCGCCGCCGACCATGGCCTAATAGTCCTCACCCAGAACCCCACTGAACTGAGGAGCAGCTCGTGACTGAGGGGCAGCTCGTGACTGAGGGGAAGCCCAGTACTGAGAGAAAGCCCAGTACTGAGAGGAAGCCCAGTACTGAGAGGAAGCCCAGTACTGAGATGAAGCTCAGGCAGGTAGTAGGCTCCGGTAGATCCTGGCTGGCTGGCGGATCTGGAAGGTTCTGGTCTGACTAGCAGATCTGGAAGAGACTGGTTGACTGGCAGATCTGGAAGAATCTGGTTGACTGGCAGATCTAGAAGATCATGGCTGACTGGCGGATCTAGCTGCTCTATGCAGACTGACAGCTCTGGCTGCTCCATGCAGACTGGCAGCTCCTTGCAGTCTGGCAGCTCCTTGCAGACTGGCAGCTCCTTGCAGACTGACAGCTCCTTGCAGACTGACAGCTCTGGCTGCTCCATGCAGGCTGACAGCTCCCTGCAGACTGACAGCTCCTTGCAGACTGACAGCTCCTTGCAGACTGGCAGCTCTTTGCAGCCTGACAGCTCTGGCTGTTTCATGCAGACTGACAGCTCTGGCTGCTTCATACAGACTGACAGCTCTGACTGCTCCATGCAGGCTGACAGCTCTGACTGCTCCATGCAGGCTGGCAGCTCCTTGCAGACTGACAGCTCTGGCTGCTCCATGCAGACTGACAGCTCCTTGCAGACTGGCAGCTCCTTGCAGACTGACAGCTCTTTGCAGACTGGCAGCTCTGGCTGCTTCATGCAGACTGACATCTCTGGCTGCTTCATACAGACTGACAGCTCTGGCTGCTTCAAACAGGCAGGAGGCTCCGGCAGCGCTGTAGAGGAGGAAGGCTCTGATAGCGCTGAACAGGCGGGAGACTCCGACAGCGCAGGAGAGGAGAAAGGATCTGATAGCGCTGAACAGACAGGAGACTCCAGCAGCGCTGTAGAGTAGGAAGGCTCTGATAGCGCTGAACAGGCGGGAGACTCCGACAGCACAGGAGAGACGAGGCGCACTGTAGGCCTGATGCGTGGTGCTGGCACTGGTGATATTGGATCGAGGACACGCACAGGAAGCCTGGTGCTGGGAGCTGCTACCGGAGGACTGGTGTGTGGAGGTGGCTCTGGATAGACCGGACCGTGCAGGCGCACTGGAGCTCTTGAGCACCGAGCCTGCCCAACCTTACCTGGCTCGATGCCCACTCTAGCCCGGCCATACCTGAAGCATGGGGGTAGAAACATCATGCTTTGGGGCTGTTTTTCTGCAAAGGGACCAGGACGACTGATCCGTGTAAAGGAAGGAATGAATGGGGCCATATATCATGAGATTTTGAGTGAAAACCTCCTTCCATCAGCAAGGGCATTGAAGATGCCTGGGTCTTTCAGCATGACAATTATCCCAAACACACCACCCGGGCAACGAAGGAGTGGCTTCGTAAGAAGCATTTCAAGGTCCTGGAGTGGCCTAGCCAGTCTCTAGATCTCAACCCCATAGAAAATCTTTGGAGGGAGTTGAAAGTCCGTGTTGCCCAGCAACAGCCCCAAAACATCACTACTGTAGAGGAGATCTGCATGGAGGAATGAGTCAAAATACCAGCAACAGTGTGTGAAAACCTTGTGAAGACTTACAGAAAACGTTTGACCTCTGTCATTGCCAACAAAGGGTATATAACAAAGTATTGAGATAAACTTTTGTTATTGACCAAATACTTATTTTCCACAATAATTTGCAAATAAATTCATTAAAAATCCTACAATGTGTTTTTCTAGTTTGTTTCTCTCTCATTTTGTCTGTCATAGTTGAAGTGTACCTATGATGGAAATTACAGGCCTCTCTCATCTTTTTAAGTGGGAGAACTTGCACAATTCATGGCTGACTTAATACAATTTTGCCCCACTGTAAATATATAATGTGATCTCTTCATTAATTGTATCAGGGAGCCTGCTCAGAAGTGTGTTTCCTCTCACATCGCACCACTGCTGCCACCCTCTCTCTCATCATATGGTAGGAATTTGAGGAAAGAATGGAGGTCTGGGGGAAGAGGGTGTGTGTGTCTGTGTGTGTGCATACCTCCACCTGTTCCCATGGGAGGCGATCTCTTCCGGCCAGTATCTCCTCCCAAGTGTAACGTGCGGTAAGCGGACTCATGGGCATATTGGATCATCTCTGGAATGTTTTCCTAAAATTTCCTCAAAATAGTTACCAAACGATTGTTTACATGATATATTCATAAGGGTATCTTTACCTGTTGAAAGGGTTGTTTACTTTCCTGTTATGCAGTATAAGTGTCTGGGGTATTGATTTTAGATACAGTCTGGGATATTGATAGTGGATACTGTATGGCATTGATGTTAGATACTGTGTGGGGTACTGATGGTGGATACTGTATTGGGTATTGATGGTAGATACTGTATGGGGTATTGATGTTGGATATTGATGGTGCATAATGTATGGGGTATTGATAGAGAGATGGAAAACATAGTGACAACATGGGGAAATGTACAGAGATATTCATAGATAGGTCAAACATCTGAAAATGTATTGTCACATTTCATAAGCCAACCATATTCTGTGTTAGACGTTGTTGTCATCAATCTAACATTGTTATCATCCGTATGACATTGTTGCCATCACAAAGTGCTTTAAGTTCAGTTGGTGCCCACTATCTACAGCTAAAGCAGACCATAACACCCTAAGTCTGATGTAATCTAGGTCGCACATCCAAAAAGAACCTCAGCACAATGCTGATCTAGGATCAGGCTCCCCCTCCTTTAAAATACTAATTAGTATTCTTGGCGTGTGTGTAAGACAAGGCTGGCAGTGCTTTGCTCTCAGTCTGGCATAGTGGGCCTCCATTCTGGGGCAGATCCACTCAGTTTCCCTAGGTGGTGCAGCAATTAATCATACAAAGTTAAACTGGCAGGCGTGCTCTTTATTTACAATTCTTGTAGACAAACTGTTACTTTGAAGCGAAGATGTGAGGGAAAACTTAATGTGAGAATAAGGTAGATAGACATGTAGATTGACATTATGGAGGCAATGAATATCATGACACAAGGCGAGACCCAAATGCAGACACAGGAGGCAGATGGTTGGAGTTTAAGATGTTTAATAAATCCAAAGGGAATTGTCAAGAGAATGGTCGTGGACAGGGAAAAGGCCATAACCAGATCAGAGTCCACGAGGTACAGAGTGGCAGGCAGGCTCGAGGTCAAGGCAGGCAGTATGGTCAGGCAGGCGGGTACAGAGTCCAGAACAGGCATGGGACAAAACCGGGAGGACAAGAAAAAGGAGTAATGACAAAGCAGGGGAACGGGAAAAAACGCTGGTCGGCTTGGACATACAAGACAAACTGGCACAGAGAGACAGGAAACATAGGGATAAATACAGTACACTTCAAGTGACCCTTATTCAAGATGGCCCTCGTTCAAGATGACCGTACTTCTTCATTACACAAAGGAATAACCTCAACCAATTTCTAAAGACTGTTGACATCCAGTGGAAGCGATAGGAACTGCAAGAAGGTCCGTTAGAAATCTGGATTCCCAATGAAACTTTGATAATAGAGTGACCCGCCCCCCCCCAAAAAATGAATGCTTTGTCCTCGGAGTTTCGCCTGCTAAATAAGTTCTGTTATACTCACAGACATGATTCAAACAGTTTTAGAAACTTCAGTGTTTTCTATCTAAATCTACTAATATATACACATCTAAAAATCTACTAATATTGCATATCTTATCTTCTGGGGATGAGTAGCAGGCAGTTGAACTTTGGCATGCATTTCATCCGGATGTGAAAATACTGCCTCCTGTCACCAAGAAGTTAAGGAGTGTATGCTAGCATGCAAAAGCTGTTCTCGATCTTCAGCTCGAAAGATGTTCAGTTCCAATTTTTTGTGTGTGTAGTTTCTGAAAGTACTTCTCTGACGCAATTAGCATTGTTTTACAGAGCTAATTGAAGAACATAGCTAGCTACATAACCACGATTGAATTTAACACAATAAAGGTTAGGACATTAGTAACGTTATCTCGCGTGTCTGTGGTTATAAGGAATACACACAAATATATTATGCTCCGCACATAGTGAGTTAGAGTAGAAATTACAACACGACATACAGGAACTATGATAACGTAATAAGTCACTTACTTTGATAGTAATTATCATGTAGTAAGGAAAACAATGAATGGGGTGCGAGCACCAGAAGGAAAATGTGAGCACTTGTGCAGTTCCTGTTCTGACTGGAGATGCGCAAATGTCTGCAGATTTGATCTGTTGAAAAAATTGGGAAGTGCTAGGGGTAGTTTGTCCTGGTCAGTAATGCATAATAAATGAATTGTCCACAAAAAAGAAATGGCCTAATGTTATGTGAATTAATAAGGAAGCGGAACACACCTCAATTCAAACTGTTGTTCGAAAATCATTAGAAATTGACTAAATTAAACAGCCTATAAATAAAAACAGGCAGAGGTTCCTTGGTTTTAGGGCAGCGCGGATTAACTGTCCTGTTGCGTAACAACAATCACATTTTGGAACAGTGAGCACATTCCGACATCACGTGCTTAAAAAACTCACGCCGGTGCGACCATTAGAGGCATTTGGAACTCAGTTGTGAAAAGTATATTTATAACCAAATACTTATTGACTTTTGCTCAAGTAGTACATACTGGGTGACTTTCACTTTTACTTGAGTAATTTTCTATTAAGGTATATTTACTTTTACTCAAGTCTGACAATTTAATAATTTTTCCAGCACTGCTCTTACTCTGATGCTTTGTTTATACTGTTCAATGAAACTAGTCCAACAAGTAAACACTGTTTTCCAGGATCCGTCTGTTCCTTTAAAATATCAATGCGTATTCTTGGTGTGGGTGTAAGACAAGGCTGGCAGTGCTTTGCTCTCAGTCTGGCATAGTGGGCCTCCATTCTGGGGGCAGATCCACTCATTTTCACCAGGTGGTGCAGCAATTAACCATACAGAGTGAAACTGGCAGCCTTGCTCTTTATTTTCCATCTTCTCTGTAGACAAACGGCTACTTTGGAGGGAAGAAACTTCATGTGAATGAGGTAGATTGACATGTAGATTGACATTAGGAAGGCAATTAAAGCCTACTGCACAAAACAACAAAATAACGTATTTGAAAAAACCTCTGTGAATTTCCATACATACATTCCATCCATGTGTATTATGGATAGTTTGCAGAAACACCACTTTTTTTCAGACTCTGAAATAATGTATATCGCTGCATGTTGGCTTCCGATGGGCTGCATATAGGCTGCATTCAAGTTGAAAAATGAGACCTATAATATAGCGAGACAAAGTTAGACTGTTGCCTTGACTGGTGGTTACCTCCAGTAGTGTTAGTGTGTTCTTGATGGGTCTCCTCAAGATCTCCTGTGGACTGCCACATTGTTAGTCTTTGACTCAACTCTCCTTAGGGCCCCACTGCGATTTGCAATTATTGACTAAAGTATCTCCCCACTTGAGAAATATGTCTATCTGAAAGGTCTGGCCAGCTGTGATAATGGAATCCAAATTATTCCTGTGCTCACAGACACAGAATACTGTTCATGTATTATAGGTTCTAAGGAAATTTGTTGGAATCGGAAACCGATCTTGGCACGTTATCTGCTTCTCAGTGGCAATATTGTATTCTTTGATGTGTTCTTGTTGACCCCGGGTGTCCTTTGTACCCTATTCCCTATATAGTGCAATACTTTTGACTCGGGCCCAAATGGATCTGGTCAAATGTAGTGCACTTCATAGTGAGTCATTTTGGACAAAGACCTTTGACTGAGAATCCATTTGTATTTACTGCAACAACCTGGGGAATAGTTTCAGGGGAGAGGATGAGGACGAATGAGCCAATTGGAAGCTGGGGATGATTAGGTGGTGGCCATGATGGTATGAGGGTCAAATTGGGAATTAAGCCAGGATAAACACCCATCTCTTTCAATACGTGCCATGTTAAGGCAGGGCACCCGTTTATTGTCCCATCTGAAAGACGACACATTGCACAGGGCAGTGTCACCAATCACTATCCTGTTGCATTGGGATCTCCTTAGACCAGTTGAAAGAGTGCCTTCTACTGGCCTCTCAACACCACTTCCAGCAGCATATGGTCTCTCATCAGGGACTGACGAGGACTAACTATGCTTAGCTTCAGACTCAAGCCAGCAGTTTGAGTCTGTAGGCCTGAGGAGAAGCCTGGTTTAGAGTTGTGTGAGGTGAATGGTAAAATCTAAATGGTAAATATAAATATACATTTAAAACCTAGTGATAAAGACAGACGCTTCTTCATTAGATAACCACTGATTATTAAATAAAAGAGATAGAAACCTCATTTTCCTCTCTCTTCCTAAAATAGTCTAAACACAGTTTTGCCCGAATACTGTTCAGTCACCAGGACCGATTCAGTTTGTACACATAGTCATGCCCTCTGTCTTATATGATGTAGGCCTAATGGAGTGGGTATGAAGTTGACATTAAATAAAACAATATAAGTGATGGTCAATTTGACAACATCATGTTGTTGAAGGATGATGATCTTGAAAATTATGCTTTCTATAAGGTCCTTGCACTTGTATGTTGCAGTTCAGAAATGCTGGACAAAATACTGAACTTCCAGTAGCACCTCTTATTCATTAGCTAAAATCACACTGAACTAGTAGAACCTGGCCATGATCCCAGTCTCCAAGTGTGTCTTATACCCTGACTACACCGCTCACGTCACGTCACAAAATACATTTAGAAATCTATATTATAAAATTATTGTCTGCGTTGCCAAGGGCTAAAATATAAGTAAGTCAGTTCTATTTGTGACGCAAATTGCTCTGCAATTCCTCATTGGTTTATAGAAGCAGGTACCCACTGGTACCCATTGGTTATGCCCACGTGGGTGACTGAAAGACGAACAAGGTCAATGGCACTAATGCACCTAATTTATGAAAGTTGCCTATCGCAATATTAAGTCCAGAGATGAAATATACTGGAAGGAGGAGAGATGACCAGAAACAATTCAGTTGACCGTTTTATGTGTGGATTAATTGTCGGAGTAGAGGACCTTGTGCATTTCAGGTAAAATAACAACTCAATGTTTATATCCCAGGACAAATTAGCTAGCAACAGCAAGCGAGCTTAATAGGACATATTAGCTAGCAAGTGCAAGCTAGCTAGCTAAATTGCCATAAATGTTTAATGTTTTTCGACCTGTCCCCAAATTAATGTAATTGGTTCAGAGTTTGCTTTCATATTTTAACCTGCGTGCCGTGATCGCGTTTGGTGTGGAGGGACAAAATACAATTATGTACGATGGCACACGATGGCGCACGCACAGCCGGTTTGGGATCCGTGTCAGGGAGAGTGGGATATGCAAAAAACGCATCTAAAATTCACATGTGTATTAATACACTTGTACACGTGTGAAATAGGACGAATATAAGCACCAAATTATTATTATTATTATTATTATTATCCTCTTAGCGCACAGATCCTGCTAGCGGAATCAAAATCAACAACATCTGGTGAAGCTGGAGTGCGCCAAATTTGAATGACAAAATTGTAATATTAAACATTCATGAACATAGAAGTGTCCTTCATCATTTAAAAGCTGAACTTCTTGTTAATCCAACCGTTTTGTCAGATTTCAAAAAGGCTTAATGACGAAAGCATACCATGCAATTATCTAAGGATACCAAGGACACCAAAATACTTTTCCAAACCAGCACAGGCATCACAAAAGTAACAAATAGCGCTAAAATAAATCTCTTATCCTTGAAGATCTTATATCAAACGAGATACCAGAACACAATCTCAAGAGCGTTTTCTCCCGTTAAGGATAGGATGCTTAGAACAGAAATACAGAGTTATGGCATTTTCTAGTTTGATATCATCCCTAGTAAAATTACAAATAAAATAAAAGGTTAACCTCTAGCGACGAGCAATCCCGTATCCGGGAGCGTAATCATAGCCTCAAGCGCATTACCATAACGCAACGTTTCCTATTCATGAAAATCGCAAATGAAATGAAATAAATATATTCAAACACAAGATTAGCCTTTTGTTAACAACAGTCATCTCAGATTTTCAAAATATGCGTTACAGCCAACGCTAGACAAGCATTTGTGTAAGTTTAGCATGGCATAATGCTATGCTAGGCTGTCCTGGCAACAGGCAACATTTTCACAAAAATAAGAAAAGCAACCAAATTAAATAATTTACCTTTGAAGAACTTCAGATGCTTTCACTCAGGAGACTCCCAGTTAGATAGCAAATGTTCCTTTTTCCAAAAATAATATCCTGCTTGGCTGAGAAATCGACCGAAAAAACTTAAACTAAAATGCTGAACTTCTTTCAAAATGTGCTCCATAATATCGACAGAAACTCTGCAAACATTGTTTAGGATCCATCCTCAAGGTGTTTTTAACATATGTATTCGATAATATATCCATGGAGGCAGTTGGTTTCTCATAAGAAACTATTAGAAAAATGGCTACCTCAGTATTTTACGCAAGATTTTCTCCGGGAGACACCATGCGTCCACTCGCCCTATATGGTCATTTACAGCCATTCTCCAATGGAAATGCCTAAAAAGACGTCACAATGCTGCAGACACCTTGTGGAAAACGTAAGCTGACTCCTAGCTCCTTCACAGCCATATAAGGAGTCGGCATGAGGCGGTTTAAATAAATGTGGCACTTCCTGATTGGATTTTTAACTGGGTTTCGCCTGTAACATCAGTTCTGTGGCACTCCCCCTTAGAAAATAGTATTCAAGCAATACTCAATAATTGGTTTCGGAGATAAGGTCTCCTTCGTTCACAATGGGGATAACTCAATCCCTGATCTTGTTAGAGAGCTTTTAGGGGATAGAGAGGATCGACAGAATCTCAGAGTCCGGTCTCCTGTTTTTATCTCACGGACACCACCTTCTCTCTGATGGTTCGCCTTAAACCCCATAATCGGCATGGGAAAGATTACATTTGGCATTCTGCTACGAATCAGATTAAAATATTGGACAGCAACATACTATAAAGACAAGGACAAAACTGCACTGTCTGACTGTCTGCTTGCTCGGATGTTAAGTTTCTTCACACGTCTTTCTGAACTACAGTAATTTGAGCTAGCCAATTAGCCGTATAGGCTACCATTGCTGTGGGGTTTGCAATTCAGTCCTTCAGTTCAACCATTGTGTATTTTTAGCATTGCGTAAAATATGGTACATGTCAGTGGTCGCCCATGGCCCTGACAGGTCTCTTCTTATTATGGAAATTGTTATGGAAATTGAAATTCTTATTTAATCAAGCAGATGAAATGTTTTCAGGTTTTGTGGCCGGGGCTTAATAAAAATTGATGTGGTGGATATTGAACCGTGGCCTCCCCTGAGAGAGCACAGAGGTCTGAGGATGCCTTAAATACCTGCACTGTATTGATGACAGGATGTAACGGCTCTCTGTCTCCAGGTCTGGCAGGGTAACCTTTAGAAATATACCAATTACACCAGACTCAATGCTTATGTACAGTTTCATATGTGTAAAACACATATCGGTGCTATTGTTGGTTCAGAAGCACAACTGGACATCATAATAATTGTGTTTACATTTTGTAAGTACCATAAAGTACCCATGGTTACCACCTAGTTTCTTAATACTAGGTAAATAACACTGGAAATAGTACCGTACAATGAAGTGATACCAATCATTTATCAGAAGTCTGTTTTCGAGGTCTGTTTATTGAAGCAGTTTTTGGTCATCTTAGGAAGTCTAACGATTCTTAAATTAAATCAAATGTTACTGGTCACATACACATATTTAGCAGATGTTATTGCAGAGGTAGCTAAATGCTTTGTGTAGACTGTAGAGAAGCTGAACCTTGCTCCACCCCACCCCTCCCTTGCTTTTCAAGCAAGTGAAAGGAGAGATATAGTTTGTCTATGGTGCATTTCCTCAAATATTAGTGTTTATGCTGAATCATCTTAGAAGTAATTTCATGTAGCTAAGTACTTCTGTCACTAATTAATATGTTTTTACCATGTAACTACTTACCAATGTTTATAAACCTGATCAGTTGTTATGCTCACTTAAACTGTTTTTCAGGATTCATGTAGCTGTATATTTCCCTGGACAATCTGTGCCAAAGTGACAGTAGCTATGAATGGCTGGACCTTTGGCATTGGCGCCCAGTTGGTACCCAGTTGACTTCTTTTGAGGTACCCCCCTTCTCCCTAAAAAGCAGAGCAGAAATAATGTTACCATGTGTCAATGTGCAGTGGCAAAAATGTCAAGTGGCCAAGTGTTTTACATGTGCAGAGCGATGCAGGGAACTTTCTGCCCATGTCTCATTACAGTGCATTGTGGGATTTTATTTATTCCTGAAGGAAAACAGATGTTATCATTGACACACCCATTAAAGCTGAACTAAATTGTGTGTTTAATTCATTTGCATGGTTGGAAAACATTAGCAGTTAGCATGACATTGCAACAAACACCGTAACATGCCTTGTCTTCATGACATACTCTTCTGAGATTCCACAGTGCATCAACATGGTGGCTATAATTCTAAACTAAAAGTTCAGCTCTGAACCTCCTAATCAAGAACTGTTTTCAGCTTATTAATTGTTTTGAATTAGCATAACTTGTCCATTTGTACAGATGGTGGGGTACATGACGGTAAAATGGTGCAAACAGTCTGAGACCTTACGGTTTCTCGTGCCTTGATCCACTCTTGGTCACACATATTGTTTTATGATGGAATATAATGACTTTGATTCAGAGACCAAGCATTCAAGAGAGACAAAGCGATTGCATGACAAGTGACACCCGGATAAAATGTACAGTTAACCCTTGGTTCTAAAAATATCTTGCAAATTATGTATCACATCTAAGAATGGAATCATATGGTATCAGACTGCATATTCCTTAAGGGTTCTCATGTCATCCTGTAATCCTGACAAACTTGATCTATAGGACAAATATTGTCAACAAGTAATTTAGACAACTTTCAAATCTGACCTAGTTCAAATCTGTTTCACAAATCTATGTTTCGCTAAATCAGTTAAGTTAATATGTAAACTTTTACATTACCTTGTAGTTTACCAATAAAATGGTCTAACGGGGATGTGAACATACCCGGTATGCAAATGCCGAAAGAAAGAAATGATCCCACTCCCCAAAGTTAGCAAAAATAGATAAGCAACCATGGAAAGGAAAACACCTGTCTATTTGTGGAAAAATCATCCTGATTTAGTCATATCACAGTTTACCTATTGTCTTATGGTTTTGCCTACACCTAGTGACCTGCTTTTTAAATTATAATAACAAAAAATATTCCATTTTATTTGGAATGGCAATCCAGACAAGATTAAAAGGGCCTATTTATATAACGATTATGAATTTGGATGGCAGCAATATCGTTATTTTTTAAACAAGCCTTAGAAATTTGGTTGCAATTTCAGTTTAATCCAACTAAATCAACAGAACAAATAATACTTCAGATATTGTGTTTAAACTCAAATATACTATTTGATAAAAACAACATATTTTTTGATAACATTTTTAAAAAAGGCCTAGTTTTTGTCAATTATATCATAAATAGGATGGGTGGAGTTGTCACACATGCAGCTAACACTAACAGCTGTTGGAAGGAGTGGAGGACCAAGGTACAGCGTGGTACACGTTCATCTTTATTATTTGAACTGAACACTGATTAACAAAAATAACAAAGACAATGAACGAAAACCGAAACAGTTCTGTCTGGTGCAGAAGACACAAAACAGAAAGCAACGAACCACAAATCATAATGGGAAAACAGGCTGCCTAAGTATGGTTCTCAATCAGAGACAACGATTGACAGCTGCCTCTGATTGGGAACCATACCAGGCCAAACACAGAAGTACCAAACCTAGAATACAAAACATAAAATGCCCACCCCAACTCACGCCCTGACCAAACTAAAACAGAGACATAAAAAAGGAACTAAGGTCAGGACGTGACAAACACAGACATATGGAAATGTCTGCGCTTCCCAAAATTCCAACCCACTAATTGAGCATTACCACACAAATAGAAGAGGCAAGAAAAAGGGGGAATAAGTAAGGCACCTGTCTGTCGGCCCTGCTTTAACCTCTTGCTCCTACCTGACACGCAGGCGTCCCATCTAGACATCTGGAAATGCAAATGCGCTACGCTAAATGCTAATAGTACTAGTTAAAACTCAAACGTTCATTAAAATACACATGCAGGGTATTGAATTAAAGCTACACTCGTTGTGAATCCAGGCAACGAGTCAGATTTTTAAAATGCTTTTCGGCGAAAGCATGAGAAGCTATTATCTGATAGCATGTAACACCCCAAAAGACCCGCAGGGGACGTAAACAAAATAATTAGCATAGTCGGCGCTACACAAACCGCACAAATAAAATATAAAACATTCATTACCTTTGACCATCTTCTTTGTTGGCACTCCTAGATGTCCCATAATCACTATTGGGTCTTTTTTCGATTAAATCGGTCCATATATAGCCTAGATATCGATCTATGAAGACTGTGTGATAAACGGAAAAAAATAGCGTCTTATAACGTAACGTCATTTTTTTAATTAAAAAAGTCGACGATAAACTTTCACAAAACACTTCGAAATACTTTTGTAATGCAACTTTAGGTATTAGTAAACGTTAATAAGCGATCAAATTGATCACGAGGCGATGTGTATTCTATAGGGGTACGTCTGGAAATAATGTCCGGGTAAATCTCAACCAAAATATCCGGTCCGAGACCTGAAGAAATCGGCTGTCTCTTCTTCGTTTGACCAAGAAACAAAGCCTGGGCAAATGACAAGACTGTTGACATCGTGTGGAAGCTGTAGGAATTGCAATCTCGGCTCCAGGTAATTTGCTTTCCCATAGACAATTAATGCAAGTGGCGCATTGATATATTTTCCAATTTTCAGTGATCAGATTTTCCTGCGCTTTTCGATGAAACGCACATTCTGTTATAGTCACAGCCGTGATTTAACCAGTTTTATAAACGTCTGAGTGTTTTCTATCCACACATACTAATCATATGCATATACTATATTCCTGGCATGAGCAGCAGGGCGCTGAAATGTTGCGCGATTTTGAACAGAATGTTCGAAAAAGTAGGGGGTAGGAGTAACAGGTTAAACTTTAAATTATCCTGAGAGCTTTGCTCATATAGGTTACTATTGCAAAGTTTTAGATGTCTCATTTAATTGGAAGAACGGTATGTTCGACAATTTAAATAAATTGAATGAGACGATGATACCCAAGCAATTGAGATTGCTGGATTATCTTAACGTGATCCCCATTTGGATTTCCCCTACTTCTTTTAAGAGATGTACTTGCGATTCTTCACCACCAGTGATGCAGAAATAAAACGGAAGTACCAAGGGCAGGACCTCCGTCGCGCAAGGCAGAGAAATTTAAACTGAACACAGGAAGTAAAAAATGTACCCCCTTTTGTTAGCTTAGCATCTCGTACAAGCTAATCCTACTTTGTTCAGAAATCTAACTTCCCTGCACAAAATAGGGTCCTCTCACCATGGAAAGGGTGGGTTTACTACTGACGTCTCACATTAACCCATTCGGCATAGCGTTATGTTGACCGGAGCGACACGGTACATGAATACAGAATGCCTGTGATCTGCCCACACTTGCTTAGTGCGGTAGGTGGACAGAATACTTCGGCTCGGTCACCGAGAGGATATCTTCTCATTTTACCCTTACTGGCTCTATGCCCTTGCTCTAGAAGTTCATATTGACCGACAAAAATAGTACCGTTTGGCCTAACGGGCTAAATGTGGAATGTTTCACTCATTGCTCTGAAGCTAACGACACACGACCGGAGGCACTCTGTAACCTCTTCAAATGTGAATACACACACAACCAATTTGTATGGAAAGCAGTTTGTTTGTACAATTCTGTTTGTACAATTGATATATAGAATTCCACAGAAAAGTCCAATTCTATTTTAGATTCTTCGCACGGGGGCGTCATATAAGTCGTGTCTTTGGCATCATTGAACTGAAGATAATATTTATCAAATGACTCTCTGTAATTATTATTACGCGATTAACCAGAAGGAGATTAGGGTTCCAATTTGGGAACACCCCCCCCCCCCACGTTCAGCTGGAAGGTGGCACATGGAACGCAAAAATATTCCTAAAAATATTTAACCTCCACACATTAACAAGTCCAATGGCTCAAATGAAAGATAAACACCTTGTTTATCTACCCAGCAAGTCAGATTTCTAAAATGTTTTACGGCGAAAACATAGCACATATTTATGTCAAACCACCACCGAAGACACAGCTAATTTGCATAGCCAAGTTGAAAAAAATATGCAATCAACAAACGCAGGATTAAAAGAAAAATAATTTCACTAACCTTTTGAAATCTTCATCAGATGACAGTAATATAACATGTTACACAGTACATTTATGTTTTTTTCAATAATATGCTATATATATCCATAAATCTCTGTTTACAATGATGCATCGTTCAAAAAATGCTACTCAAATGTCCTGAGAAATGACGATAGCTCCGGCAGATAACGTCAGCTAACAAGGAATATACATCATAAACTTTGACTAAATATGCATGTTCTACATATATATAGGAAGATATACTTCTTCTGAATGCAATCGCTGTGTTACATTTATTTTTAACGTTACAGGTTTCGTTCACTAGGCTATACTATGAGTCGGCGCTCAAAAAGTAGCATTATGGCTCCTCTATCTTGGAGTCCACAGAAACCCAAAATTACCATGTAAATATTCCCTTACCTTTGCTGTTCTTCCAATCAGAAGACCTGGAAGGAATTATACTTACCAAAAACAGCGTTTAGTTTTGCAGTCTGTGTCTTTCGGTTCTCAAACACGACACATTTCGGTTGAAATGCAGCCAAAAGTCAAGTGGATGCGCACCAGAACGTTGAAATTACATGTTATATGTCGACTAAACTTGTACAGCAATTGTGAGGACGAACAGAAACACAGGCACCGTTTAATTGATCTTGGAAAAAAGACAGGACCGGAGCAGAGCGCGCATGAGAGTAACCTGTTTTTTCGCGTGACCGAAAGGTTTCGGCCCGCCAAAACTCCCGTGAGCGCGCGATTCTCACAATGAGAAGCCCCATTGGAAGCAGACATCGCGCTGAAGACAAAGAGACTATTCCCAGACCTGTAGGTGCTTGGGAAGGGTGGGAGCGATGACGTCAAAGTTGGGCCAACTTTTCTGATGACAAGAGAGAGTTTGGGAGAATGACTGCCCTGAGAGTTCTGCTTTACATGCAGACATAATTTAAACGGTTTTAGAAGCTTTAGAGTGTTTTCTATTCAATAATATTTTTTATTTGCATATATTAGCAACTTTTGACGAAAAAAAATTTGGTTTACTATGGGCACGCAATTACTCCAGAGGGGGCAGTAAAACAGCCCTATCCCCAACACTGATTAATCATGTAACTGTAATTACTAGGAAGTCGGGGCACCAAAGGAAAATATTCAGATTACAAACTTTTTAGATATTTTGATATCTGATCAATAGTCTTCTGATTAATGAATTCTTCTATACCTCACGTTAGTCTCATTCCAAACGTCGTAAATTGTTGGTTACCTGCACGAACCCAGTCTTCACTATGAGTCATCCATACATCAATTGTCTTAAATCATTTATTTACTCACTAAGTAATTCACAGAAAAGCATAAACAAAGAGTAGATAGTTACAAGGAAATGATAGCAGATGTGCCCTAGTGGGCTAAACCGGCATCGCGGCTTGGTGTACAAAAAGGGAAGTGGGGGTCAACTGAGATGAGACACGACAAAGTTGATAATTATAACAATTGAAATGCTAATCCTTTGCACATGAACGCTCAGTCATTCGGGAACAATTGCAATCAATATATATATTTACCCTCAGTGTGTCGTTGGGATCCTGTTGAAAAGTTTGTTTCTGTTGGAGAGCCTGTCCGCCCTCTCTTTCTCTATGTCGTGGTTATAATGTATGGTCTGGAGTGACATTCATTCATGTTGTTATAGAATATATGTTTCGGCGGTTGTCGGTCTTCCCGTTCAATGATACCGAATTCCTAGCTGAAGACTAGTAATTAATATCAAAGACTTGTTCTTATTCTGTCGGTATCGATAGTCTTAAGAGTTTAACCACGTGGGATGGTTAAAAGATTCAGCAGTCTGGTCTCAAACCTTGGCCCTCTCTTTATCGAGGTAAGATGGTCTGCAACCTTTGTCCTCTCGTAATTGAGAGAAACATGGTCTGGTGATAGAAAACCCGGGTAGGGGTTGTATTCGGAAGAGAAGAAAAGTGCCTGTCCCAGGATGCCAGACCATAACTGTGCTCATGGGTGGTCCTCTGATTTAGTTAAACTCTAAAGGGAATTGGAGTTTCCTTCATTAAACAGTCCAAAATCACATTACAAAATTTCACAAACAGTATCATCCTCACTCATTCATTTTATACAACAATTAGATATGAGCCTAATATCTGAGGCTATTATATAAACAGCATTATGGTAATGTGGCCGTATTGTCTCCCATGAGTTTCACAAAATTGTACCAAACGGACCAGTTTGTAGCTAGATTCTTCAAT
This sequence comes from Oncorhynchus keta, assembly GCF_023373465.1. Lineage (NCBI taxonomy): Eukaryota > Metazoa > Chordata > Actinopteri > Salmoniformes > Salmonidae > Oncorhynchus > Oncorhynchus keta. Next base: position 69,223,238 of record NC_068430.1, on the reverse strand, counting down.
GCTCCTTTATACCTTCTCCAAAACATAAATGTTAGTCGGTTCTCCAGTTCTGAGATGGAAGAAATTCCTTTGTTCTCTCTGTGAAACTTTACTCTCTCTATATACTGTGGCCATGAGGAGAAAATCTCCTCCAATAATTTACGACCTCTCTCTGACCACAGCAGACTGGGTGTAGGAGACAGGGGGGTAGGGGGATGGTGCATAGAAAAGGGCTGGCATAGAGGGAGGGGTAATCGCTGTACCCAAAGAGGGCAACGTCATGACAGCACTTTAGGCATTGGACTTCATGGCATAAATCCATGTTTCCATTCACAACCAAGAGTGCACACTAGATAAGGTATTTATGACAAGTTAATGAACACAGGTTAAAAAACAACTACAAGACATGAAAGTTTAAATCTCACTTTAGTCCTAAGTCATTCTTTCATGGCACTTTAAGCATGACATTCATTGCATGAATGCATGTCCCTGCTTTCATTCACAAATGCACTCTTGAAGTGCTTTGAAGAACTATATGTAAGAAACGCTGACATTTGGAGGATGTTTTTAAGTGACCTCACATACTGTCTCGTGGATATCTCTGTCACTTTCAACTCTTTCACTCCTGACTGTGCATCTTCAACCTTCTTAGCTTGACCTCGTGTTCTCCCCTGTTCTCTACTTTCCAGAAAGCTCTTTTCCAGAATAAATATTTTAATAAACATATAAAAGTTAGAGTTTCTCTCTCGAGGTGTGATTATTTTTGCATGAGGTCGAAGAGAGCTTTTTAGGTCACACAGAAACAAATCCACGAGCGAGTCAGCGACATCCGCCTTTTTTCCGCTTATCACCAAGCATCAGCACTGACCTGAAACGCATATGGTGTTGACTCATTTTCCGACCTGTCAACATCCTAACACGCATTCTGCCCTTTCCTCACAAGGGATCGCGGTTGTTGTGAGTGAATTGGTGGAGTCACGCTCGGGTCAGGGCACAGCAGCAGGCTTTGGGGTATAATCTCGAGGTGGGATATTTGCTCTGGCTGGGTGGATATGGCACGAGTACAACTGTTTACCATTCATTATTTAGAGCTAGAGGAAGCCGAGGCCGAGTCACTGGGGGGGGGCTAACGCTGGACTATGACATACTGTAGCTAAGGATATTGCATTTGCCATCTGCATGGCAATGAGCACAAAAGGTATGAATGTGAACTGGTACAGACCATGCTCAGGAGTGTTGTTACTGATGATAAGGAAAACCTCAGGGTCAGAGTAATGGACTTTAAGCAGACATGAGGAAGTAGGTGAATTCTCTAGTGAGGAAGTATCCTGACCATAAAGTGACTGGGCATGGGGGTGTAGACAGTATATTAAAGAGTTTAATAGAATTAGTTGCAGTTAGTTATTAAATGACATTTTCCTATGTAATGTACAGGTAACTGCCAAAATAATGTAAACACTTGACTAAATGAGGTTGTGGTTCCTATGTTAAATAAGCACTTAACATTCCATCATTCTTTGGGTCATGTATAAAAATACCCAGTTTCCGATTATTTTACAGTACAGTAGATTCAATTAGATTTTTCATTTTCTTATGTAATGTACAGGTAACTGAAAAAATAATGGAAACACTTGAGTAAATGAGGGATACAACGTCTTTTGAAAGCAGGTGCTTCCACACAGTTGTGGTTCATGAGTTTATTAAGCAATTAACATCCCATCATGCTTAGGGTCATGTATAAAATGCTTAGTTTCCCATTATTTTCACAATTATGGCTAGAAGAAGAGATCTCAGTTACACTGAAAGAGGGGTCTCAAAGGAGCATAAGAGGTTTAAAGAGAGAGAGAGTGTTTGTGTGTGTGTGTTTGGTTTTACTAAAACAAGGAACATTCGGACAATCGGGGACATTTTACCATTCCCCAAAAGTAAAAAGGCTATTTTAGGCTTAGGGGTTAGATTTAAGGATAGGGTAAGAATTAAGGTTAGGGTTAGGATTAGGTTTAGGGGTTAGGAGTTAGGTTCAGGGTGAGGGGGTTGGTCCCCACAAGGATAGTAAAACAAAGGTATGTACATTTGTGTCTCAGTCACCAGATCTCAACTCAACTGAACATTTATAGGAGATTCTGGAGTGGCGCCTGAGACAGCGTTTCCCCACCATCATCAACAACATGTCTCGTGGAACAATGGTGTCATATCACTCCAATAGAATTCCAGAATCTATACCAAGGTGCAATGAAGGGTTTCTGGAAGCTCGTGATGGCCAAATGCCCTGCTAAGACACTTTATGCTAGTGTTTCCTTTACCTCTTCTTTAAATTCCTTTTCACATCAAGATTGATTTAAACACCTGTCTATCTTAGACTGTTTTTCTGACCATTTAAAGGATATCGTCACTGCTCCCAGTTCTGCTGCTTTCGTTTGTGGATGGAAGAATTCAAGGCTCCAATTCTCTTCACTATAAGCCTTGGGGGATGATGTGAAAAAGGTCTGTGACTTCACACATCATCTGTTCTAACCTGCCCCTTGGCATTTTGGGTAAGTCAATAATCCACCTCCCTTTATTTGGATGCTGCTGAAGTATCTCTACACCTCTCTAAAGACTGCCACTCTTTCAAAACATTTGAGAAATCGCACAAAAATTTAGTTACTCACAGTAAGTGGGGGAAATAAATGGTTTGTCCCTTTTTCCGTGTGCACTTTAGCATTTACAATAATTGTATGGAATCTTGCCAGGCTTTTCAAAGCAATGTCATAATGAATGAGAGGCCCCAAACAAACTTTTGATTTATACCTAGCCAAAACTATGGTTGACTGATGGGCATCATTTTTACCTTTATTTAACCAGGCAAGTCAGTTAAGAACACATTCTTATTTTCAATGACAGCCTGGGAACAGTGGGTTAACTGCCTGTTCAGGGGCAGAACGACAGATTTGTACCTTGTCAGCTCAGGGGTTTGAACATGCAACCTTCCAGTTACTAGTCCAACACTCTAACCACTAGGCTAACCACTAGGCATACTCATAATCCACCTCGCTGTCGGGAATAAATAACGTTGTGGAATGAATGGCACACAAATACAATTGTTTAACTCCAACCAGGGTTGTTTATCAGGCTGGGATCTGGGGTTAAATATGACAATGCTCTTGCTTTCTAAAAAGGGGTGTTTGATAGTGTACTATCAAACATATTCGCTGACTTACATTCTGCTGCGTTCCCCTCAAAGAGTATGTGTTTTGTTGTGTCCAGCAACTCTCCAAAGACATATATAACTCTCAGAGAGAGTGTAAGTGAGAGGAAGCCATATATATGCCACCTCTTCCCTCCTATATCTGTTTTGTCCTTCTCCCTCTCTACAAGTAGTTTCAGAGCCAATCATGTGGAAACGTATAACTCAAGCATGATGAGATGGGCTGAGTTGATCTGAAGGAGGAAGTAAAGGAAAAACTAAAAGGGGAAAAACTTCCCAAAACTTCAGGAAGAGAAGGGTGAAAAAGTAACATTGTGCCCAATCTTTTTCATTGAAATGGATAATGTTGTTTTCCAGGCCAGGTTCACAGGAATCAGATAAGTCCGGCTTGCATTGAGGCTGTCTTCTTGTTCTCTCTTGACACATCCCTGTTACCTTCTCTCAGTCACCAGAATGCCCTCAGAACTCTGTCACAGAGTTTGCAAAATTCCATCCATAATATCAATGGATTTACGTCCTTGGAGCCCATGGCAGCTCTGTGGTTTCACTGTGGTAGGGGCAATTGGTAGGCAAATTAAAAACAACACGCAACTAGGCCCAGCTCAGCAGCTAGCAACCACAGGCAACCAATCAGTATCCCTCACAACGGTTGTCAGAAAGTAGCCTTTCTTGTAGTATTTATGCCATTTATGTCAGAAAACCAGTGGTGTACTCAAGACTTCTAAGGCCACACATAGTATTACTTCGAGGCCAGATAGACTAACAATACATTGCATCATCATGTCTGAGGCAACATATACGGTACCGTCTGCATGCACTGGTCAGTGTGCAATTTGTACTAGTACACACTGGCCTGTACATCGAAATATGAATCCAAATGGGAAATGTGGTCTTTATGATCAGTCCAGTGAGGTAGAAACCTGAAAAAAAACCTAGCATCACTTGTGCCGCACGAAAAAGCAACAATCCATTAAGCATTCGCTCTCAAGAGGAAAATAATTGTGCCTTTATCACTGACACGTGGTGGCTTGATGAGATTTTAAATTGATTAGTACAAACAAAACCGAGAGCTGCGGATTCAAAACGGAGCTGCTCTTGAGTCGCATTTGTGCTGTAAACCCGAATTATAAGCGGATAAAGCTGGTAATAAAAATCCAACCATTTACTGTTATGACAGAAAGTAAATTAGAGTGTGCTTCAGGATATGAGGGGAAAACCCAAGAGAATGTAAAAAGGTATGAATTTAAATATTGTGAGAAAGGAACTAAATAAATGACCACTTAAATAATATAATGAGTGATTAAAGTATCAGACCCAAGGAAATGGGAGGGGAGAAGGACGTGCCCATTGAAATGACTAGAAACCTTATTTGGAAAGCAAAACTATGAGAGTATTTTTCACAGCAGTTTCACTGTAAACGGAAGATGTAGATATTGTATATCAAGGGATCCTTTCAAATCGTTACAATGCCATGGACTAAAGCCTATCTGTTGACGCAAAGGACTATGTTGGCAAATCCTTTGTTTGGAGCCGAGTCCTGGATGACATCTGTTTATGAATAATCTAGATTGAGTGGCACTGATATGGAATATACTGTATGGGCCTTGACTTGAGGATAACACAATATGATAAACCCAGATATTCAACAATACATGAGAATCGTTCTGAAAACCTAAACGTCAGATGTTTATATGACTATCAAAATCAGATCTCAGTTTTATACTTCCTACTTGAGGAAGTATTGAATTCTAATAAGTTCTATAGCACATCTGGGGCTTTTACACCTGCATTGCTTGCTGTTTGGGGTTTTAGGCTGGTTTCCTGTACAGCACTTTGAGATATCAGCTGATGTAAGAAGGGCTATATAAATAGATTTGATTTGAGGTAATGTCCAAGTCCAAAGACATCAGGTAGGTCAATGGTAGAAAAATGACTAAATAATGTTAATCCATCAAACAGCTTTGATGAGTACTCATCTGTGTCTGTGGGACTGAGTTGGGCCTTGAGACGTTTCCATTGGTGATTAAAACTGAAGACTACATTCCATAGACAGGATGCAGTGTGTGAGACCCAATATAGAGATAGCTTGGAGGAGGAGAACAATCCATCATTGTTTCTAATCGATCTTGCATCTGGGAAACCGGACTGGGGGTAAAACAACACCCAGTGCAGATAACCATAAGATGAACCTAAGGTGGCGTATGACCCCCCCCACCACGATCTGCATGGGTGGGGTAGAACCAGCAATGTCTAAGAATTTTTAAATCTACTATTTAAGAACTCTGCATTTGTCTGTAACACCCAGTGCAGATAACCACAAGATGAACCTATGGTGGCTTATGATTCCCCCACCGATCTGCATGGGAGGGGTAAGCTCTCGGTCCAACACTCAAGAGTGTGGGGTCGACAGTTTCATTATTGCAATTATTATATGAATCGATATTAAATAAAGATGACCATTTGAATAAATGACACAGTCTCTCTCACTTGATCAGAATATTCCACGACAAGTCCCCTTCTCTCCGCGACACAGGGCTTATTATAGGCACAGACCTGTGAAATATCAGCCAGTCTGGGAGTCAGCTTGCTCAGCAAAATGATGTAATTTGAAAGGATGTCACTCACCCCTGCACGACCCCACTGTGGCACATTGGGAATGGGGGATGGGGGCAGGAAAGTATAAATTGCAAGGGAGAGATGGAAGGGATGTCCCAGATCAACCTTGCTCTTTCTGTCTTTCTGTTTCTTATCTTTCTCTCTTATCTTTCTCTCGTGTCTTTGTCTCTCTCTCTCTGTGTCACTATGCCACTGTGTGACTGCAGAGGAATCCTCCTCCTCACTGGATGTTACCTTCAGAAGACATGCATGTCAAGTCAGCCAGAGCATTTGCTCAGAGTATATACCCTTCGCCGTGGCACTGATGCCTTCTGAGTTCCTCGTGCAGTAGCCACCGTTATCTCAGTCGACACAGCAGCCTATCTGATAGCAGCGTATTCAGTCATTGTTTAAAGGTTTTCTTTCCGTCTAGGACCATTTAATAAGGAGTGAACTGACACCCACTAATTCACAGCAGGAGAGTGTAACAATGGTTGAACTTTGAACTATGATACATTTCAATTGGGAAAGTATTCATAGAGAAGTACAGTTTGACATGAGAACATTGCCACTACAACAGAGACTCATTAATAAAAATGCCTACACTTAATTCACAGTTACACAATTAATCTAACCTTCTCACCTAACAATACCACTTCACTCTTCTCACAACATGAAATAATTACCAGACTCGATATCCATTGCATTCGACATCCACTTGTACAGTGCAATCCCATTTCAGATCATTATAATATTGCATAACGTTACTTTTGTTAAGATTAATTCCTGTCAGTTGTCATCATATGACTTCGCCATACTGCACATCATTAAGACCACAATCAAGCGTCTAATGAGGGGATAGAGAGGGAAAAGGAGCGAGGAGAATGCTTGCATTATCAGATGGCGGAAAAACTGCACTCGAGGCAAGGACAAGGCCAATTCGATGAAAACAATTAAGTACAAACGCATCATGATCATTTGGTGTGAAAATGTGTGTTAATGAACTGGAGAACCGAGAGACTATGACCCTGCAGAAACGACATTCCCTAGAAAATACGTTGATTAAAAAGATACATGGTTGCAACCTCAGTACAGAATACTGGTCCTATTGAGTTGAAGTGAAGTCAAGAATATTGTGTGAGAAGCAATTAAGTTTCCTCGAAGATATGTTTGATTGAAAAGCAAAAAGCTAAGAGTTACGTTTCCATCTAGCTATTGTATATTGAATGTGTTGTGTTTTCGCAGCCTCTGTATGTACGGTATGCTGGTTCCGTTGAGTTGGATTGGAGTCAGGGATATGATGTGTGAAGTTGGATACATGCAGTCAGGCTCATCTCTAAGAGGTTTCAGCATCTGGCATCCAGGCATCTGCTCTGCTGCAGTAGCAGAGCCGAAGACATTACTTTTCTGAATTCCCTCCAGACTTCCGACTGAGCGATTAAGTGACAAGGTGCATACTGTGAGTGTTTCTTCCGTATGTAAGCATACTATAAATGTCCTTAGGAACTAGGATCTCCAGTATGGGAGATACTTTTTGGCTACCTACACAGAAGTAGAATTGGGTACAAATTCCCCAAATAATCACATAATGTATATAAAAAAACTTATGCGTTTCTATACCTGTGTACCTATTTGCTTAGACTGAATAATTAATGATCAATAAACTGCTCAACCGCCAAGTTAAGATACTCAGAAGACTTAGATGAAGAGAAGAGGCAGATCTGAATGACAAGAGATCAATTTTCATCATTAGGGTACACGGTAAAAAGTCTGCCTCCATTTTGCGCATAACCCTAAGCATCCAATTCAGATATGGGACCGCTACCTTTGAATATTATTCATAGGAATTACTGATCTGCTTCCATTGTTTAAGGTCAGGGCGTTCATTAAAATTGACAGGCTGACTTTCAGATACTTGAAGGCGTTGGCTGGAGTCTTGACCTTTATTGAAAAGTCAGCATCTGTCCTGCCATTTGGGCCAACAGCATGGACGCCGTGGTATAAACAGATTCCAACGGTCTCTCCAGAGCTGTGATCTCAATTAACAATGAATATTATGGACAGAGAGGAACAGAGCAAATCAAATGCAGAGACATTGCAAAGTTTATGGCTGCGATCATTTGTTGATTCATGGGTATGAACTATAACGTTCTGGAAGTTTATGACCAGTATTTAGATCGATCTCTCTCTAACTCTCTGTTTCTACTCGTTCTCTCTCTACATCCCTCACTCTCTCTCGGTCCCACCAGGTCTCATTTGAACAATGTCGAATATATTCATATGTGCCCTGGTTTCATTGAAATGGAATCCCAGCACTGTGGCAACCATCACCGTGATATATCAGAAACCCAGCCAAGCAGGGCAGGTCCCATACAACGGGTGGGTTACTTCTCTAACTGGCTTCTCACAGCGGAGGGACATGACTCGGCTGAACGAATGCCAGGGCACATCTCAGAGGCTTCGGGATGTCAATGTTCTTCTAACACCCAGGATTTTTTCTTCAAGTACTTTAAATGCTGACAAAAACACCTGGCTTATTTAACAGTTTTCCTGCCCTGTAACTCATTTTGAAAAGCTTCACTGTTGGATTGTGTATTTTGTTAGATTTTGAAATATATTTTTTCTAAGACAATTCATTTTGGATTATTTTTGGAGACTGACTCATTTTTGGAGACTGACTGACTACTTTAAAGGATCTTTGAGATTGAGTATCTTCGGTTAGATACTGGATATCTATTTGGTAAGATTATTATTATTATTTTTTCTGGGAAAAGGTGTCACTTTGATTTCCCAGCAAATGCCTGAATTCCCAGCATCTCTCTCTCTCTCTCCACGACAACAACCTTAAAACCTCTTATGGATAGGGGAGACGCTGGCCAATTGCCAGGGGAAATGCAGAGCGCCAGATTCAAATAAAATGCTATAAAATTCAAACTTTCATTAAATCACACATGTAAGATACTCAATTAAAGCTACCCTCGTTGTGAATCCAGCCAACATGTCAGATTTTAAAAATGCTTTTCGGTGAAAGCATAAG